>NW_010972886.1:12207926-12212127 GCF_000737465.1 Haliaeetus leucocephalus
CTGCCCCCCCCCCCCCCCCCCCCCGCCCCCGGCGGCATGGCCACTTCCCAGATAAATTCTTTCTTAAAGCATTGTCTTGAATTGATTGTTTAAGGTTGTCCTCTCACCTGGGTCAAAAGGGATAGGAGAGGTATGTGAGTCTTCTCCTCTTCTACTGCCTTTTCTCAGCATCTCTGTCCTTTAACAGGTGTCCAAAAGCACTGAAACCTCCCAACCCAAACATTCAGCTATTTGTTGCCTGGAATGTTCTCTTTTGCAAAGCAGGGATAAAGTGGTTTTGTGAGGTCAGGTTCTCTTTATTCAAAGCAGCTCTCCTGTTGCCTCACAAAAAAAGCGAAAGAACTATGAGAAAGGAGATCTAAACTGTGATGAAATGCCTGCCTTTCTTGTCACCTACTATGAAATATTCTCCTTCATTGCACCTGAAGGCTACAGCTTAGCATCTCCAACTCCAAATTCTAGCCTGCCTTTAAGTGAAGCAGCTGAATTACTTTGCTATAGGTTTGAAGAAACCTATAAAAACTTAATAAAAATCATCAGTCCTGGAGGGTTGTAACTAGGAGAGGTATCAAATGGTTTCTCCTTTTTCTTTGTATTTTGTCCACATCATTGTAACAAACTAGTATGATATCTGAATGTACATTGTCAGATACATGGGCCTGATTTGCCAGAACCTCATAGAGGCATACTGTGTTGCCTAGACGTACTCAAAGAAGCTCCAAAATTTATCTCTGCAAGGAATTTCCTCAGTGGAGGAACTATAGGACACGTATAGAGCATCCACCATAACCCTGTTTGACAAGAGTCTATGCTGCTGAGTCTGAAATGGGAGTTGTGAGGCAGCAGAGAGAGGCTGGACTTCATCTTGCTTCCCTGCGCTGAGGCAAATGATTTTGCTTGGCATAGTGTTAAGCAACTCACTGAGTTTAACAGCAAACACATACCCCTTGCACATAGATCCTAATTGGGTGTTGCTTACACCTCTGGAGCAGAACGCTTCTCAAAGTCCTGGTCAAAGGAGGAGTTTCCAGCTGCATTGTGTTGAAGTGCTTCTTGTAGAGATGTGCTTTGCTTGCGTGGATGTCCATGGGTCTGGCTGGCTGCAAATGCATTAAATTCTTCTTACTGAGCACATGGGATCACCCCACTCAATGTTTGGTCAAAAAAAACCCAAAAGTATCCACTCTCTGAGCTTTTCTTTCAGGAAATGGAGGGTGTCAGTATTAAAACAATACTTTAAGTTCCAAGAAATAATCAAGCAGTGGCATACGTGTCTGCATTCTTACCTCAGATTTTATTTAATTAAAGGTTTCATTACAGTACAGCAAGTGAGATGAAGCCTCACTGAAGTCTTTGGGCTTGAACAGCCACTTATATTCAGAATAAGTTAAAGCAGCAGATAAGCTCTTTATCAAATTAGGAAGTAAAACTACTAGAGTCTGCCTCAAAACACAAAGTGCAAGAAGAAATCTAACAAAACCAAAACCAGGCATTAAAACACAGCTGGAAACTTTGTAAAAGGAATAAAGGAAGCCTTTCACTTCAAACCTGTATGCTGAGGAATGATTTACAGATTGAGATCACTTCTTTATTGGAGTAGCACCACAAATCTAGAGAAGAGCAAGAACCAGAATATAGGAAAACCCAAGAAATATTTGGCCAGTTTGGAAACTGTCACCAGCAGCGAGGGACAAGTTAAGAAAAGCATCAAAAAACAAGTGAAAACACACATTTGCATTTGTAATCCAGTTCTCCTGGAGAACGGGGCAGGACAAATATTGACAGTGTGTTTAGCTTACTCCCCTAAAGAAAGAAGGGCTCCATGATCACACTGTCCATCCATCAGTCTGTCAGCCTATCTTCGTAATTTGAACCTACTGGCCAACTTCAGGGAGATTTGACAGCAGGGTCAAGTCAAAATATATGTAGCTCTGAGTCAGCCACATGTTGTGCTGCCTCCTGCTTAGCTGACAGATGGGAGAGGTGGACAGAGAAAGGGAAAACAGAGGGTGGGCAGAAGGTGCGTAGGACCTTATACAGGACATAGGGATGAATGCACAAGGTCAAGCTGAAGTTGCGGTGGTAGTGGCCAACACTGTGTGTCAAAGAAAGGCTACAGCTAGCAGTCAAGTGCATTGGAACACTTCCACATAACACCCTCCCTGTCCCCCAAAATCGGATTGTCCTAGCTCAAATGTAACTATTGCCATCTGAGAGGCAAAAAAAGTACATTGTGGAATTTCCTTGGTTCACTTCAGCATTGCTATCAAGAATAATGAGGACTTTTTAAAAAAAAATTGGCAACAGAGCAACTTGCAACTGCGATTTGGACCTCACGTTAAAATCTGTGAAAGGAGGCCAAAGATTTTCTAAGGGTTTGTGGAGTTCACATTATTTCCTTGTAGTTTTATCCAACAGAAGAAGAAGCACCTGGTAATGTGGAAGAGAAAAGCTGATGTCCATAAGCCACATAGTTTTGTGTGCCAAAAACGTGTGTTGAAAAAGGAGACTTGCATGTGTTCCTGACATTTTTTTGCATCGTTAAAAAAATTTAAGGCTGGTCTTTGGGGAAAAAAAAAAAAAGTCAATAATACAAAAAATAATGGAAGCACATTGTTATTTATTGGGAAAAAAGGCATAAAAGGGGTTTCTGTGACTATAAGGCAGGTCAGGAAGGAACCTCCTGAATACCTGGGGAAGATCCTACTTAGGAAGATTAGGACACAGTGGAGATGGAATAAAGTCTGGGGGTAAAAAGGTTACTTTGCAGATTTTTTTGTTCAGTTCTCGACAGTTCAGTGCTCAAGTTTTTGCTAATGTTTAATATATGATAATTTGGGTGCAACACGGTGGCCACAGGCTAAAGTGTATTCACTACAAACGTGAGCAAGACCAAATTACGTTTGCCTTACATGGTAATGGTGGTAAGAAGTATAAGTAATCTATTACTAGTTATTATTTGCTTTGAAATGTATTTTGGTTAGTGAATGAAATCGGTGTCAGAGGAAGTACTGCAGAAACTTGATTCTTAAAAATTCCCTTCAAAGATGTAGTTTGGCTGAAGCAGGTTATTTCCTGACAGCTGGTTTGCAGAGAATGAATGATACTGTCCACTGTGTCAGGAACCACTGCAAGAGCTACACGCTGTGCTCGCTTTTAGGAAAAGAAAAATGGGGAGGAGCTGAAATCGGTTTCACCTAGAAGGCTGAGGAGGATCTTTTATATAAAATATATGTTATCACTTCTCACATTGGAGCTTGAGCAAGAGATCAGGGAAACCTCTTCAGTGACTTCTGCAAAAAGAACAACTGTGTCTTTATTTTATAAACATGTTACAGTTTCAGCTTGAAAGAGCTGACCTTTGCAAATGAAAATTTGAGAGGTCAGCTAAGATAAACGTTCTCTGCAATGTAAGTCAGTCCATAAAGGCATCTGGTCTTGTTTCACAGTCCTACAAGTAAGAGGAGCAGGGGCTGTAAGAGTGAAGGCACTTTAGAAACCGTAGACAACGTCAGCTGGGATACATGAAGTGGCATGCACGTACACAGCTGGTTCCCAAAACTGACAGTAATGATCATCTGAGAAGGTATGAAGGAAATGGGATTTAGATGTAGCTGCCCTCGTTCCTGGCAAAGTAGCTTTAGCAAGTGACACCAGCACAGTTGACATCAAGTCCCCTTTGGAACAAAATGGGCAGAAATTAATAGGAACTTAATACTCCTCTAACAGTACACAAAACTCAAATGCCCCTTGAAGGGAGGAGTTGCAAAACACCCAACTGGTGTGAGATTTCCTGACAGAACTGCTGTGAAAAACACTTATTTGTGATCAGTGAAGTTTGTTTTGCTCAGTGCAGCCATCTTAAGTCCTGCATCTGCCGGGAGCAAGGTAACAAACCCGATACAAATCCGTAAGGCAAAACGCATCACACGCTGGTATGTTTTTTTCATTAGGTTTTGCTCAGTCAAACAGTCTTTGCGAGGAAGCTACCGACGGCGAGGGAAAACAAAGCGGCCCCAAGCCCCAGCAGCCCGACAGAGGGCCGGGAAGCGGGCTGGGAGTGGCGAAGCTCAGCTGCTCCACAGGCAGGTGCGTGTACGCCGCGCCCGCCTCCTCCCCTCACTCCCAGAGCCCCGGGCCCGGCTCCCCGTCGCCCGAGCAGCGCCTTCACCGGCCCCTTCTCCTCGGGGAGGCTGCGGCC
>NW_010972886.1:12212279-12212604 GCF_000737465.1 Haliaeetus leucocephalus
CCCCCCGCCGCGATTGGCGCGCCGGCGGCAGGCTGGCGCGGCACTGGCCTGCCGAGCCGCCAATCGGCGTAACGCTATTTCCGGTCGCCTGGCTCGGCTGGCCCAATCGGAGGGAGGCGGTGGGCGGGACGCCTCATCCTCACCGAGGCAACGGGCGGGCGGGCGCGAGGTTGACGGCGGTGGAGGGTGAGTGCTTCGTGCCTGGTTCCGCCCTGCCCCGCCTTAGCCTGCCGGTCCCCGCCTCTCCTCTCCCCCCGTCTCCCCGCGCCCGCTTAATCCTCCCGCCGGGGTTCCGCGGGTCGGCGCTGGGGCGTAACGGCGGCGG
>NW_010972886.1:12212880-12304001 GCF_000737465.1 Haliaeetus leucocephalus
CGCCCGGCCCTCCCCTCCCCGGGGGCTTCCGCGGGGCGGCAGCGGCGCCGCCCGCCGGTGGCCGCGGCCGGTCTCGCCAAGGAGGTTTTTTTTCCCCCCAAATAAAAGTTTCTCTTCCGTTTCGGTTTCGTGGTTGCTCGTTTCCTCGTCCGCTTCTCGGTGGCCGCTCTTCCCGCTGGGCTTTCGAAGCGAAGCGGTCCCTTGCGGGGGCTCGGCTGCTCGCTCGTGGGGTTAAGGGCTTTTCTCTCGCCCGGTTGCTGTTCGTGCCCCCCCCGCCCCCCTCCGGCCTCTTACTGTAAAACCCAAAAGCTCTTAAAAACGAGCTCTTCCCTGTTGCTGGTGCTGGGACGGAGGCGCCGGTGCGTACGTCTCCGCCTCCATCCCTCCGCCGCGTTTGTAAGCGTTGGCTCCGCGGTGCGGTGTTCTGTGCGGTGAGCGTTAGGCCGGGTTTTGAATCTGGGGGCACGGTGAGGACCGCCTACCTCTTGGCTGATAGAAGAGCCGTAGTGTCTATGGCAAGCGTGCCGAAAGACTTGAGCGACTCTTTCGACGTTGGGTGTGACAAGTTTGTTTACGTTTTTCTGAGTGCCTGCGTAGGATTCAGAGTTACTTTTTCAGTGCGCTTCAGAGAAGTGCTTTGGGCTACTTTGGTAGAATCATTATGGTTCACGTTCTTTAGGAGTCAAGCTAGAGTATGTTTCTCCACCGTTTCTGTAGCTGTACAGATGCAGCACAGTGAACTGTTAACAAGGAGGGGTGAGATCGGAAATGATGAATGTGTGGCATCCAGGAAGGAGAACAGATAAATCCTAGAAGCAGCTGGAAAGGGAAAGGTTGGGTACAAAGTAGAAGCAGAATGTCTGTGGATGAAATTTGAAAGGACCTGAAGAACGGTTTTGGGATGGAAGGGGTTTGACAAAATTGAGTTCATGTGGAGGAAGTGTTATGAACTGAAGAAAATTATTGGGATAGGTTGACTATACATTGTCTGGTAAAAAATAAATGCATCCTCAGACCCAAGTGCGTGTAAAGGCCTAATTAGGGTTTTCAGCCTGGAGTTATGCTGTTAGGTAGTCTTTAAGTGGCATCTGTATCTTCATTTTCAAAAATGATTCGACTACCATCATTATTACTTTCCCTACCGCCACACCATTTCTGCCATTCCTGCAAGAATATAGGTCTCTTACTTGTTCCTCTGTCATTTTACTTTGGTGTTTCTCATGCCCTTGTTGCTGTAGTGACGTTCTGTGTGGTGTAATAAGATGCAGCGAAGCAGAGTTTGTAGGGAACAGACTGTGTTTCACCTTACTGCTGGTACCAATGGCTGCTGGAGCTTTCTTCATTATTATTAGCAGAAAGGAAGTAAATGCAGTGATTAGGACTTCAATTTTAGCTCTGAAGTTTATACAGGAGACCATTACAATTGGATGTAGTACATAAATGCTTTTTCTCTCTGTAGAATCTAGGTATTGTAGTGGTCTTTCATTTTGTATAAATATATATATATTTATAATTATAACAATAAGTTCATATTTAATCTTAAAATACAGATTTATAAATATATGAAGATACATACCTATATATGTTTAGCATCTAAGAAAAAATGAGCGGAAATAACTAACTTCCTAGAAAGCTGTGCTAATTTTCATTACTGAAAGGATTGCTGTGGTAAACTAGCAAGTTTGTCTGTTCTGTGCCAGTGCTGAATCTTGTTAAACATAATTTGCATTGTTTTGGTTGTTTAAATGGAGTGGTATTTAATTACTGGAGTAAGCCATATAGCATTTGCAAAATCTGTGGTTTAAATCCTGTGTATTAAATGTCTCATTTTTTTCACTTCTGTTCGCTTTCTAGTATTCTTTTTGAGGTGGTAGGAGTGATAGACATCATATTGGTGATAGACAACATATTAATATCATATTAATATGTTATAGAGGTTTTCTCCATTCATACATTAACACTATATGCTTTTTCACTTCCTGAATTAATTCAACATGTGGAATGTCTGTTTTTAATTTTACCTGCTGAACTAGAGAAAAGGTATAGTGCCAGGATTAACATGTATTAGGCTGTGGATAAGATGAGCAGTGAATACAATGAATTTGTTTTCTGACTCCTGAAAAATACATAGTCCTGTACTTTAACTTGGGAGCTTTTTTGTTTTGTGTACTAGAAAATATTGACAGTTTTTCCATTAGCTTTCTATAAACATTAAATTCTATAGACATCCTAAGGGTTAAGATCATAACCAAATAGGGTTACTAAAGTATTTGAGATCGACTTAAGAATGTTGTGGTTCGCTAATGATCATGGTAGCTATCCTTATATTTATCTAGGTAAACTTTCTTTCACTGTTTTAGGCTTATTTGGCATATTTTAGAAATACTTTGCATAAAAAAAGAGTTAATTTCTCTTTTTCTTTCCCCCCTGCAAATTAGTGGAGAATAATAAGGGTAAGGGATGAAAAAGTGTGGAAGAGTAGGATTTCGTTATAGGATCTTAAACAGCTATTTCCTGGAAAAGAAGGGAAAAGGTGTGGCATTTTTAAGTGTTACTCATATGCTACAATTCTCTGGAGCACATGTTTGTAACTTCTTGTATGACTATTAGATTTGTGTTAATGCACAGATTCTACATCCCCTACATAAAATGTAGACACAAAGTCATGCAGGCAAATGTCAGTATGGGATTTCAGGATAGGAGATTCTGCCGTGCAACCATGTATACCATCTTTCAGCTTTTGCCGTCATTGCTACAGTGCTGCTTAGAACTTTCCACTCAAGCAGGGAATGACACATTTAAGAAGTAAAGATTGTGGCTGTGGAGCATCATCACTTTAAGAACTAGTTAGGCACGATGGGTAGAGAAATAAGTTGTACTGTTGAATAAAAGGAGACCATGGAAAGCAGCTTTCTCTCAGTCATGGGCAAGCCTTCTATCAACAGGTCCCCACAATGTCTGGAAAGATTATTAGGTTCAAGTTAAGTTGTAACGAAAAGGCTGCTTTCAACTTGCAACATGGACTTTGATTATTTTAAGTCTTATTAATACTGTTAGCTAGGGAAGAGGCAGAACTTAGATGCCCTTCTTTCAAGAGGCATACTCTCCTTGTTTTAAACCTCTCTTCCAAAAGTTCTTCCTGGAGTTATTTGTATGAAATTCATCTCTTGAAATCAGCATCTAACGTATGCATGTGATTTGGTTTTAGGATGATTCCTCTCCAGAGTTTATTTTTGACTGGAAGGATGCTCTTTTCCAGTAGAAGATGGTGATCCTAACGTATGATCATGGAGAAGGGGATAAGTTCAGTAGAAGTGTTACCTTCCAAATCGTCTCAGGTTACAGCTGTAAAAGTGGTGGTCAAAGACCCCGAAACAAAGCAAACCCAAAGAGGGAAACGAGTGGGATTTGTGCTTGTCCATGCAGGTAAGATGCAGAAGCATAACAGCTGGAATGGAAGTAGTGCACATACGAACTAAATATCAACTAAAATGTTATTTTGGCTTTGGACTACTACTGTTTCAATGAAGTGACATTAACTTTGGGTGTAAATCTGGGAGTGGAGAGTTCGATTGGAAGTTGCATTGGCTGGAGGATCTTGGAAATTGTTAATAAAAATGTAGGGTTTTGGGTGTTCTGGATGGTAATTTTTTGTTTCTCCTTGACAAAGAAAACCCCAAACAAAATCCTTAAGTTAAATAGTTATAAAATGTCAAATTCTGCAATTATCTGGTAAGCTTGGGAAACATAGCTGTTTCCTTACTGACAGTTTATTGTCTAACTTGTCTGTAAGGACAGTCTAGTTAAGACTTTTTAAAACCTCCTTAGGCCGTTTGTTGCGGAACTTAATTTTTTTTACCCTTTTGAAAGTTTTCCTCCAAGTCTGTCTGGTTTTTTTTAAATATGGTTTGTGTTTAAGTGAATTACTATTATTTTTTCCATGTGTAATGAAGAGGTCATCTACTCAGATGTGATACAAAAATGATGTGTTTTGTTGTGTGTGTCTTGTTCGTAAATTCTCATAGGTTCTTTCTTAAATACTGTTAATCTTGAAAATATTAGTGATGCTTATATCTGGCTGTATGGGTTTTTTTAGCATATGAGTGGTGACATGAGGTAAAATTGAGCAAAGTAGCCTGGCAACACCTAAAATATTTGAAAAACTAACATGCTACTTGGATTATAAGATCCTTAAGGTGAAAAAAAAACCAAAACAAAACCCTCAAAAAACATTCTGGCTTGATATTTGACAACCCTGGTATTCTGTGTTGTCCTTTATTGGGTTACTTTACTCTGTTTAGAATTCTTACACTAGTAGTGCTAAAACTTATTTTATTAGAGTTTCTCAAAACTAACATTTCTAGAGGTGAGGAAAGGGAAGTTGAGATAAATACAAGCATATTTTTCGAGTTCAAACCCCAAAAAAACAGAAGAAGATGGAATTTAAATATCAGCATGCTAGTCCTGTTTGTTATTTTTCTGATGCTGTATTTAGTCATATAGTGGGCACTGATAAATTTTTCAGGTATGGAAGTAGGGGGTAGTGGCTTCAAAACAGGGCAGAATGGTTAGATGCAACAGGATAGACATAAAGACTGAAAATGAGAAAAAGGAGAAAAAAAGCTGGGTGATTTTTATTTCCAGGCACTCTCATGGTTCTAAAGCAGGAGTAATGAGCTCTAAAAACATAGCATAAACATAAGATGAACAGAATGGTAATTGCAAACTTCCAAATCAGCAGTAAAAGGAAGATTGGAGTTTGACTTAAACCCAAGGCTTTTGCCTTATGATGGACAATAAATAAAAAAGTTATGCTGGAAATCCTCCAAGAATGAGCAGAATTGGAATCTGTTGGAGAATGTTTATAGGAATAGATTGTATGATGCCGAGATTTATACCTGTATGCTTCTGCATATTTGCTCTGTATCCTGTATTTTACTGAGTGTATTTGAATTAATGTTGGAATGCATAAAGTTGTCAATCATTGATACAAAAAGGAAATGCCAGTGTGTCTGTGTCTTAATTCTTTATGCAAACTATAGGCTGTAGTTTGACAGATAGTACAATCTCTGTTCCTTTTGCCTTACTTGTAGGTGCAGGTTATCATTCCGAATCCAAAGCTAAAGAATACAAGCATGTGTGTAAAAGAGCCTGTCAGAAGGTAAGTCTTACCAGCTCCACAGTCTTGTAGTGGGTATACAAGAAATATATTTGGTAGCCTTGTCCCTTTAGTATGAATGGGCATATCTGGGCTTAGCTGGTCAGGCTGTATGCATTTCTAGAGGAAAAAAGGAGCAGCAACAGTTAACATGATACAGAGTCAGTAGAGCCCATGGCCATGAGGTGCAGCAACATTCTCATCAGTGGTGGCAAACAGCAGACACCAAAGGAACAGTGGGGGAGCAGGAGGAGGTCACAGTGGTACAAGGTCACAGTGGAGTATTCCTACAGCTTCCCGCACTGTTCCCGAGGCTCTTCGATTTCTGGAGCTAAATGTGGTGTCTGTATTTTTCTTTCATCAATGTCCACTCTTTTTGGAATTTATTTAATATCTAGCATCCAAATTGCTCCATGAATGCAGGGTTTTCTAGAATTCTTTTCTTCCTGGTAGCTCTTAACTTCTTAATAGGAGGGGAGGTAGAAACAGGAAAAACAAAACAAAAAATCAAAACCCTCTTCCCAAAGCTGGAAAGAGAGAAACGGCAAGACTTTTATTTCCATTGAAATTAATTTTTTTTATCTCCTCCAAGAACTTTGCTTTGGAACTGGCAAGTCCTGTCTACTAAGTGTTGAATGAGAAGCTGGAAGACCTGTCTCCAAAATTTCTAACGCCTTTTGCTTTCTCCAGGGAGAAGGAGCTGGGAAGCTTGGCAGGCATTTTAGAAGAGTCTGAGAGTTGGCCTCTGATAATTATCGGTTCTGTTGCTCAATCCTAATACCAATCTAATTTTGTAATGAGAAGCCTCAAAAATCATCCAAACTTAACACTAGCTTCATTGAAGTTGTGCATTAGCCCTAATGATATTCATTTCCCAGCTAATTATGTGTGAAAAAAGGTGGCTTGCAGTTGAATTTAAGTCTAATTTGAGATTCTGTTTGGTTCCTTAAGCTAGGTAGCCAACATAAATAACTTGTATGAAGAACAAACAGTCGCAGGTTTGGCATGCAACTGAAGATTAAGCCATACTTGTTTTCTGGGGTTCCCTGAGAGTACTTAACTGTAAGGTCTTGTCCAGTATGGATCTAACAAATAATCTTAGGCTCTAAAAGTTCATTTTTGTGTGCGTATGTAATTTGAAGATAACATTGTCTTACTTGATTTGTTTTTGTGTATTGGCTTTTAGATGACCTTACTTGTAGATTCCGTTTGATTTCATGACAATTGCCATATATGGTACTAGGGATTTTTGTTGAATCATGGAAGGAAAATGAGAAAATTTTTGACTGAAACATTAAGTGTTTGAGGATACCAGGTATAAGAATTTATTTTGCTATATATCTGATCATGCAGGAGTCTGAATCTAAATGCAGTGTCGGAGTAGTAAAATCGTGCCTTCAGATCTGCCTTTGCATGGTGCATGCTGACTATTTCTGGTGCCTCTTGTTTTTATGTCCTCTTACATTTTAAACTAATTTGGTGAATATTTGTTTTGTACAGGACTAGAAAAACGTAGGGCTTAGTCACAGAATATTAGCGTCTCCTAATCATCAACTAAAAATTCTGTTTTACAGGCAATTGAAAAGCTACAGGCTGGTGCTCTTGCAACAGATGCAGTGACTGCAGCACTTATAGAATTAGAGGTATGAATTTCTGACTAGTAGTAAATATCTCTCCTGGGTACATTGCCAGATTTTTCTGTAGGAAGGTTATTAATTCAAATGGGAAATCTACTGAGATCTCTGGTTTTGTGCTATGCTAATTTTATCTTTTGCTTTTCCACTATATTTTGGAGTATATTTATTTAAAGACTTTCTAAAAATGCAGACTGAATAAAAGTTGTCCAGTTAGTGCAGTTTAGATGTCATCAGAT
Source organism: Haliaeetus leucocephalus (assembly GCF_000737465.1). Lineage (NCBI taxonomy): Eukaryota > Metazoa > Chordata > Aves > Accipitriformes > Accipitridae > Haliaeetus > Haliaeetus leucocephalus. The sequence continues at coordinate 12,219,912 of NW_010972886.1, forward strand.
AGCCTTTAACCTTCAAGAATAGAGTCATTAAAGACTTATTGAACACTTTGTAGGGAAATTTTTCTGACTTACTGAGTTGCAGGTAGGCTGTACTGGCGCTGCTTCTTAGATAGGGGAAAAAATCGTGCTACTGGTCACGTGTTAACTAGAAATTCTAGGATAAGTCCTCATTCCTTTTGTTTACCTTAATATTTCACACTGAGTTATGTTTCATTTCTTGAGATTATGATCCAAAGAATTCAGATGTAGTTAGTCTTTACTAGTTCTATTAACACTCTCATGTAGTAATTATAGTGAGGTAACTATCTCTGAATATGCTTTCTTGGGTTTGTTAGTTATACCTTTTTCAGTTCTTTGGGATAATTCTACAAAAGTGATTGCATAAATTTAACACTGCTTGTCTCTCCATCCAATTAAAAGACTCTGTGAAAATGAACTAGGAATTTTAAGTTCTCATTTGTCCCACAACATACATTTGCTATGTGCTTAAATTAATGCAGTTCCCAAAGACTTTTTTTCTTACATTTTTTACTTTGTGTCTGTATGATCTCTGATAGGATAAGAGACTGGAAGCAGGCTCTTCAGAGAAAGGTGACTTCAGTGTAAGATAATGGTTTTTTCTGATTTTTATGAGAAAATATGTGTAGAAGGATAGGACAAGTAATGCTTTTATTTGAAAGTGGTACTTGTTAATGAAGATGGAAAGTCTTGATAATTGTAAAGAGATGAGCAGCTGTTTGTGAGGTTTTTGGAAAAGTATCTTTTTGGAGTGGTGAGATATTTATAGCATCTGACTTAGAGAAGGGTCCCTGTGAAATAACATAGAAGAGAGTAAAGCTAAAAGAATTTCTGGGATATAAATGAGGCAGTTTGGTTATTGTCCCAGGTCCACTAATCCCTCATGGCAGTAATGATTGAAACAGTTATTCCTCTTCTCCTGTAAGAAGTAATTGCTGCTTCTTCTCCAACTTCATTAGTAAAGAAGGAAGGGAAGGTAAGTGGTGTGCTCTAAAAAGAATTTCCTGGGTTTGGAATTGATGGTAGTATTCTGAGAGGATTAGCAGTGGATTTTCTTACATGTATGTTGGGAAAGTGTTAATTAACACACTTGATAGGGTTAGTGTAAGGCAGGCAGTATGTACTTTAATATGTTAGACATGCTGTCTAGGAGCCAAGACTTCAGTCATACTGTTAACTTGGCAAGCTTCTTGGCTTTAAACAGTACTTTTGGTCTCCACCGAACTGTTCAAATATGCTTTCATGTATTATCTTACACATTAGAATATAGCTATGTGAAAACAAAAGGTATCTTTCTAATGGAATTATTTATAATGCACTTCCATAAACTGAGGCTGCTGTTACTCCACAAGATTGTTTTGTGTGTCAGTTCCCTCCTGAGTGTGTGTGTGGGAATCTACTTTGTGTTGTGATTTTTATTGTGTTCCTGAGCTACGCAGAAGAAAACATATTTTAAGAAGCTTAACTTAACAGTTAAATATCTTTTTCAGCTGTGCCTGGGGTAAATATTTTATCTGTTTTTGTTATCCCCAAGAGACTTTTCTTCTTTTACTTTAGTAGATTTAAATACTCTGAAGTGACATCTGTGTAAGAAGGTATGGCTTTAAGATGAAATTAAAATCTTTTTATGAAATTAGTCCAATCAGCAACGTTTTTCTCTTCATCTATCTTGCTACTATTGTGGTGATGCTTGCTGTCATTCCACTTTCTGGTTGTATAATTGTCTTGGATAGTATTTTTATGTGTACTGTTGCACAAAACCTGTTTTTTTTTTTCTTTTTCCTGTTTTTAAGATTAAATATAATTTTGTTTAGGTTGTACTGCTGTCATTAATGTAATTATTGGCTTTCATTTATTCATTAAGTGATTATATAATCTCTTAATTGTGGGTTGTTCTCTCTGTTACTGGGATAAAGAATATTTGGTTTGGGATTTGGACTTCTTTAAAGTACAAAGCTATGCAGTTACACTGAGGAAAAATCAAAGGTATACGTAGAACAGAAAATGGTGTGATTTGCATGGCAGTATTTTTTTAATCTGGTATGAGAAATTTCAAAGTGTTAGACTGTCAGCTTTCAAAATGTTGAAAAGTTTGTATCTACTCCTGTCTCATTCTGAACACCACCTCCAGACAGCTCTGTCATTTCTGGAGCTGCATCTTCTGTTTTAATTCTCATGTTTTTCCTATTGCTCTACGGAAAACAGAAACTGCATGTGGCAAGTCAACAAAGCAAAGAGAAGAGTTTTTCTCATCAATTACAAAATTTTATGGGTAGACATGTAGGTTTGTATGTTGACTGTCTCTCCAATGAACTATCACTGCCCTTTTGTTTATGCAGGGAAAAATAGTGAGTTTTTTGTAAAGTACTTCAGCATGTTGAGTTGGTAAATACATAGCAAAAATATGTATGAAAACAATGTTTGTCTACATGTGTTACTGTAACATGTAGTTTGCAAAAGTTTGTATAACGGCAAAACAGCAAAAGTTTGTATAACGTGATAACAGATTCCATTGTAGAGTACTGTTTGTAACTTCTTGATATTTTTGTTGCTGTGAGTTTATCTGAAATATTTAATCACTTTTACAGTTCTCTAGGGCTTCTAATGCTGTATTCCAAAAATCTGTAGCCTTTGCAAGGCACAAATATCTTTTTGTGGAAGTGTCACAAAAGATGAATCTTTTTCCTCAGTTCTGCTCAATTACCCAACTCCTATTACACAGAATTTCAGCTAATCCAAGAGGCATCACTTCAAAGACTTGCTGAGGCGCAAGAGTTGCTCTTGATCTTTTATGAGCAAGCTGACAGTTTGCTTGTGGTATGCTGTCTGTTTTTTGTTTTATTTTTGCAGGCTCTAAATGGAGAAAGAAAAGCTTTTCTTTGTTGGACTATATGAATCTCAAGTGAAATAGTGTTCTGTGATTAAGATAATAAAGCTAATTGGTAGAGAAAAGGTAGACTTTCCTTTGCAAAGTGACAAGAGCAGCTGAAGCAGAATACTCTTAAAATAACTGTGCTGGTCTTCGTAAGCATCAGCTGTATTTGATAAATTGATTAAAGGCAGTTACGTTTTCCAGTTTGTGAACTCTGTTGTTGCAGAGAAACAAATGAACATGTTACCTCTTTCAGCTTTTGGTAATAAAATGGGTCTGGACAAGGTGCTTCATAAGAGTCATCATTTATACTGTATGCTTCCACCCAGACATTATTGTGGTACCATTTCTTTTTGGACTCTTGCTATCAGCCACCATATGCAGTCTGAGTTTCTCTTGGAACACAAAGGGATTTGGGCAGCTTTTCTGGTGGGGGGAGGAGGTCCCCCTCTACACACCCACCTTAAAGCTTGCGGTTTTCAACAAAACCGTGTGCTGATTAAATTTATGGCTGCAATTTCAATCTTTTATTTGACTATAGAGCACTTCAGAAAGTCTACTGGAGGTACTGGAGACAAGAATATAAGTTTGTTGTAAAGAGCGATGATTATTTCAACCTTTTTCTAAGTTTATTAATACTGTGTGCAGATCAATCTGACTTCAGTAGAATGTTCTTTATGATAATTTAAATTGGAAATTAATATGATTGATGGGGAAGTGGATGTCACATTTTGGGTTTCAATCTTGCTACTGAAATTGCTCAATTTACTTTTGCTTTTTTTTGTTGTTGTTGTTGTGGATCAATGCAAAGGATATTTTGAACCTGTTGGTGTACTCAAGCAGTGGGTTTGCCTGGCTATCAGCAAAATTTTTCAGTGAATGAACTTTTCTTGTTGAAATGAGTTTTGTTTGTTTTTATTTATTAATTTTATAGTAGTTAAGATTTTTTACTATACAATCTTAGTCCCAAGGACTTCTCTTAAAAGATGAAAGCACAGTGCTAGCAGCCTTGTTGTATTAAGGCAGTCACCATAGATGAACTTTTAATGGGTAATGAACTGGAAGTTGTTAATTCTAGTTAAAAGCAATACTATGATGTTCTGCAGCAGAGTGGCTAACAGTAATCTGTGACAAAAGTGTTCTTTGAAAACATTTTAGCTGGTGTAATTGAAAGGGATGTGACTCATCCTTGTAGACTGTTCATTCTTGTCACTAAATTCCCCCAGAAAAATAAATTTTAAAATTACAGTGTGTAAAAAGAAATGCCTGTAGACTTTGAATCTGTTTTAAAAGTTGCAAATAAACCATGGCCAAAACTATATCGAAGATGGATGGAACGTTCTTTAATGCATGTTGAAAATAGAGCATTTTAACTATTTGCCTAGATGTAATGCAGGACTATTAGTGTTACAGTGTTGAGTAACTTCTTCAAGCATTCCAACTTTGACCGCAGCTAGAAACTTCAGCATGCCTGTGTTTGCTGCCAGAACATTTATAAATACATCTTGAAGTAAAAAGGATTCTAAAAATAAAAATGATACCCTCCGTAGCTTGAGAGTTTTTACAAGATGGGTAACTTCGGAAAATGAAACTCTTGTTTCATGTCTTAAAGCTTAGTATTATCTCCTTTGCTACAGGTTTATGTTGTATGTTAGAGATACTTCAGTGGTGGGGTAATGGCCAGGTAGTCTAGTATTTTTCACATAATTGAAAGCTTATGTTTTGTTAAAATGCTTTGAATAGCTATTTGTCTTTTCCCTCTTTTACTTTTCTATGGTAGTAGGGCTTGCTGTTAACATGCAAAGCTCATGCTTGTTTTGCTTTCTTGTCTTTTGTTTTCAGTTTCCTTAGAAATATAAAGGCTGATCTCTGCTTGTGTTTTTAAATAAAAATATATTCCTGAAGATACCTTCTGTATTATAAACATTTGCTTCCTTTCCTTTCCTCCCTCTTCTTGGATGCATGCTTTGATTGGGTTCTTCCCCATCCTATGTTAGTCACATAGTTCTTGCAGTACTGCATTTTTCTGTCCGAGGGTATGAAGAGACTGCTTCAGTTAGCTCAGTTTATTTTCTTCCCCCTTTGAAAGCATGCATGCTTCTGTTTTAATAATGTTTCTGCATTCCTTGAAGGTTATGTATTTTCATTTCAAAACACACCTTAATTTTCGTAAGTTGTATTCCTCCATTTGTGTATCAGAGTCTTGAAATCTTTTGGTCAGACTTTGCAGAGATTCTTGTTTTCAAAAATAGATGTATTTTTGTGGGGTATTTCATGCCCATGCCTATTCATAGAAGTAGGTGTTTCCATTTTTTATAAAGGCTTTTCCCTGCCTTGTTTCAAAGGCTTTATATCTCCTCTGAGACAGGTAGGTATCAAAAATTCCATGTGTTCACACCCAGTTCCTGCACTGTCTAAAGCTGTTATCAGATCACCTTTCATATCTGTGAAGTTAGAGTAGACCGTCTTCTTCTTGGCAATTTTGAGGCCATCTTCTTAATTGAATGCAGTCTGATTGTAAAGCTAAGTAAAACTCTAGAGAAATTTTGAACAGGTGCTTGGAACTGGGTCTTTATTTCTTTCTACTGGAGAAGTTACTCATGTTGTGACTGATTGTACTGGTAAGATCCCTTCTGAGTCCTAAAATGAAAGAGTTATGCCACCGAAGAGGCATCTACATTTTGTTGGTGTAGAGTTCTTATTTACCCAATATTTTGCAGTATTCTGATAAATATTCTGTAGGGAGAAACAGGGGGCATTCCCTTTGTCTTGAGATCCTCTGAATAAATTGTCTCTTGGTGCATCCTTGATGTTGTGCCAGTGAAGGTGCTATGCCAAAGCATCAAGCACATCTAGATTTTTAGAAATACAGTGAACTAGTGCCACCCTGTATTATGTTTATCAGATGGTAGAGCGCTTTGTGTCTTGACTGCAGAAGGGTTCTGGACAGTGTTACTAGGACTTGTGTTCTGATGGGTCCTTCTTACTCCCTTTATTTGTCCATGACATCTGCTCTTAAGATAACAGCTGTCTTTGCTTTGTGGCAGTGACAAATCTGTAGAGCATGAAGTTCTTCCTCTTTGCTAATGCTTTTGATTATAATGCACCGAGCAAATGTTTTTGGAACAGAACATAAGAAATTTGTCTCCAGGTCTATGCACTCTGATTACCCATGGGCAAGGAACTTGGACAGCACTAGGAGTAAGCATTTTTCATCCTAACGCATTCCTTTTTTCACTTTGTCCTCCAAATACCTTTCACCATTCGTGTTCAGATTCCTTCCATCACTTCTCTGCTCCTTTTGTTCTAAACTTCACTGACTTAATTTTCTTCATACTTGTAGAGCCTGGGGAGCAATGAAGTCGATTAAGCCAACAGCTTCATTGCAGTCTTCCACCTTTTCAAGGCCATTATCTTGGTAGCCTTTTTTTAATCATATTCCACTGCCTCTCCCCCCATGCCAGGAAGTTATTCCCCATGCACTAAAATGCAGATGTTTCATTATCCTAAAATCTTTTCAAATTTACTTATTTGCTGAGGCATAGCTGCCAAAATGAACAACACAATGAATATCACAGTGAATTTGAAGATTTGTTGTGGTGTGTGATAAAATAGGAAGGGATAAAAAGGCATAAAATCTTGTGCTGCTTGTTGGATGCAGAAGGAAAAAGCAGAAAATAAAGATGAGTAGTATAAAATGGGCCCTGAGACATTACAGTCTGTTTCATGATTGTGTATTAATCGTATTATGTATTCATGGTTCTTGGTAGGAAGATAGCATTTTGGTGACTCAAACACTAAGAACACTTTAGATACCTCTGTAAATTAGAATCAACATCTTGCACAACAGGTTTTGAATTTACTCACTACTTGCTCATTTGAGAGTTAACAAAAGCTAACTGACAGCAAATTTCTTTTTCATTTGTTTGTGCTCTCTCTTTTGTTTCCTTGTATTCACTATGAATTAGTAAGTACAAAAAAGAACCAGTTCACTTAACATTTAAGACAGAACTTTGAGCTGTTTCCAGTAGATCTGTTTCCTGATTCAGCTTTTAGTACATGTACTGTAAAAGTATGACTACCTAATTCACTGACGTGTTCACCTGTGGTCTAGACAACCATTTTTCTTTGTTGCATCAGGTTGTTATGCTGTTCTAATAAAAACAGATATGAAACTCTGAAAGCATACAGCATCTCTGAAATTTTACTGTTTGGCTGTTCTGGGCTGCTAATCTTTCTTTGTCCTGTACTCGTTTTGTGCTTGCATCTAGAAAGAGGGGATTATACTGAGCTGGCAGTGAGACTCCTGACCTGTGCTACTTTGACATTTTGTGTTTTTAGTCATGGGGATATTCTGATAAAATGGGGGGGCAAAAATGGGTGTTTTTAATTTTAGCGTGCAAAACTTGTTTGAGAACCTTGAGTTTGCAAAAAGCTACAGAAGGTGCTAATAAAAGAGGAGTTAGGTTTTTAATTAGTTTATTAAATGTTGTTCCATGCTTTCTATGAAATACATCTTGTTTTTTATTCAAGGAACTTCCAGCCCGCAGTAATGACTGTCCTTATGCTAATGATCAAATAGAAATTTTACAAAGTGAATTGTTACTGATGCCGATTCTTTATTTCTGCATGCAAAGCTGCAATCATAGGCTTAGAATGTTAAGGAAAGGTACAGTTCAGTTTTGCTGCTGTGTCATACTTAAAGAATTTCAAAGGTAGGCTGTGGTCTGTGCGGTGATTATTAGATGTTACTTAAATGTTACTTGACGGGTCAGGGACCAAATGAGGTGTGTATTTTGGGGGAGGGAGGAAGAGATTTTCACTTGTGTTGTAAGGCTTTTGCTTGCATATAAATGATAATGTTAAATTGGGTGATTGTTTTTTATATTGGCATATCATTACACTGAGATATATCACACCCTATGGAGGGTGTAAGGTATCCATTATAGTAATTTGAGACGCCCTGTTCAAATTGCTGTTGTTTTTGTTGTGGAAGATTAAACTACTACAATTACAAAGTGCTCTGCACCAAGATCAGTGTCGTGAGATCAGTTATACAGAGGTTTTGATTTAGTCTGTTACGGATGTGGCCTTATAGTGTTTTGTTCTTATTTTTAGGATTCTCCTTTTACAAATGCAGGATTGGGATCTAACCTAAACCTTTTGGGTGAGATAGAATGTGATGCCAGTATAATGGATGGAAAGTCATTAAATTTTGGAGCAGTTGGAGCACTGAGTGGTATGTTAACTACGTATTATAAAGCTAACTACTGATTTAAGTGCAAAGATCAATTTTGTTCCTTTTTATTAATTTTTTTGAGGGGGGGAAACATTGTAAATACTGCCCCGTTTAAATGAATTCTGCCCCCTTTTAAAAAAGGGGGAGGCATTGCTGCTTCCTGAAATACTGTTTTGTGTTAATTTGCTTTGTGTAACATATTGTCTTACTAGTTCATTGATAATCCTCTGATGCAGAACAATTGTATGAAACTATACAGTATTCACAATGGGAGTGAGTTTGCCCAGATGAATTAGCATTTTATTATAAAGTTATCTTTCTACAATTATTAAAAAAAAGATTACAAGCATTTAAATTAAGCTTTATATTTGTTTTTGTTCTGGGTCTCCTCGAAGAACTTACTGGTACATAATTCAATCATAAGGACAAATGATATTTTGGTCTCTTAGTTAAGTTGGTCAAATTAGGATCCTAGGGGACCAAAGTTTCTTTTATAGTATCAGAAGGCTATGCAGGGTGCTAGCCTCCAAACTAAAGCCCCTCATGTGTTCTTGAGAATGGGTGCAGCTGCTCATCTGTCAAGCTGTTTGCTTGGGACATAAAATTTCTGTTTACTGTAGATTTTTCATTATAATTTCTCTCACATGATCAGTTACACTTGGATTTATTTTGTATGTTACTGTTATAAGGTTAGATACATTTGCATATGGGACTTACTTAATCTGAGAGCTAATATGCTTCTATTTTTTTTGTCTAGTTTCAGCTTTCAGTACAAAACAAGTACAGGTATACAGTCCCAAATAGGGATTGTTGAGGTTTTGTCATAAATTCATTGAACAGCCTTAACTGTTACTATAGAATAGCTTTTATGACAACATTTCAAGCTTTGTTCTTATCCTAGAATAGTTCTAAACTGTGGTAATAACTTCCTCATGTAGATGTAAATCTAAAATAAATAGTTGAATTAAGTGTTTCAAGGCATGTTTGTTACAAAATGTGTCCTTCCAACCATGGGGAAGGAGGAAATGAGGGAATGAGAGGACGCTAAGCCTGAATCCTATAATCCCTGTTCTGGGCAGATAGATCCAAATGAAAGCTCTTTCCGTCTTGAAAAATTAATGCTCATAAAACATCTTTGGCCTGTAGAATACCATAGATTTATTTCAGATTTGTGCAGTAGGAGGTCACTCCTAATATTTCAATTTTTTTTTTTTTTTTTAAAAACTAAAAAGGTGGGAGGGGTGTTGATTAGAAGGCTTTGTCACTACTAATAGGACATGTGAAGGAAAAACTGATAAAGTTGTTAGTAAATTGAAATGTAACATAAGGTGTCTCTTAATGACTTGGCAAAGCCTTGGAACTTAAAGGAAGCTGACTTCCACTGCCAAAATGAACACTACAATGCTACGTGGAAAAATATTTTAATGTTTTATTCCCATTTTTTATAATTTTTCTTTTCAGGAATCAAGAATCCAGTTTCAGTTGCAAATAGATTGTTGTGTGAAGGGCAGAAGGGAAAACTCTCTGCTGGCAGAATTCCACCTTGGTAATTGCTTTGTTCTGCTTGACTTTACTTTGGTCTTTCATCTCTACTGCATGCAGTATTTGAAGGTTATATCTTATCCCAAGAAGGCTGGTGCTGTTTTACATAACCAGTGATAGTGTGCCTTTAAAAAGAAGATAAGTTTTGTTCTCTGACCTCCAAACATCTTGTGCACTTGATGAAGCTGTGGGTAGAATGAAGTATTGTGAATAGATGGCAACATCATTTTGTGATAATTTCTGTCTGTGTGACTATTTCATATGTCATCCTGAATTCTTATGTCATACTGAATTCTTACATTTGTTACTGTAGCATTTTTAAAAATGCCTAAATACATCAAGATTAATATTAAATTCTACTGCCTTTGCCTCTGTCTACCTTTAAAAAAAGCAACATAGTTTTTAACAAGTATATAAAAGAATCCTACTTTACTGCCTGTCTTTGTGGCCTTATATTGCAGGTATAGTGTGGAAATGTGCAGTGTTTAGTAACTTCCTATTATCTTAGCCAAAATGGGAAGTTATTTTAAAGATAGATTTAATAGTATTTAAAACAACAATGAAAACATGCGCTCCTTTATTGAGATGGGTATAATACTTAGATGGAAGAGGTGACTCTTAAATGCATAACAACTTTAAATATTATTGCATCATTTTGGAAAGAATCCAAGAAATGTGTCAGAATTGATTGCTCTTAAAACTGTCTACTTTTCATTAGCAGCTTAAATTGACAAGTAGAGAACTTGAACGATTCATTCATATTAATTGAATGCTATCCTCAGTTACCATACCTGTTGCAGAAGTTTGCTAACTGATGGACTACAGTATTTGCAGATGTATTAAACCAGAATTTATGTAGTTTAAAATACGTATATTTAGATTCAAAAATTTTACTTTCCTTAGCATGTTATTCTTATTCTGTAGAATTAGCCAAATAGTCTGTAGCTGGATGGTATATATTCCAATTTAAACAGTGAGGAAAAGCACTATTTCAGTCATGCTGCAAAGGAAGTTCATAGATTAAAAAAAAAGCTGCCCTGAAACCAAGCCACCAACAAGCAGATTTTGCATTTAAAACTCTTTAATGAAGAAAGAAAAGAGTAACTGTAGTTAGATAACTTCTTTTTTTTTTTTTTTTTTTTTTTTTTTTTAGAGGAGATGTTTACTAAGGAATAAGAACTTGAATTTCAGTTGCTGTTAGTAGCTCATTTCTTCAGATGTCAAGAGAAAGTGGAACTTAGCTGAGTTACATTAAAGAGAGTGTCAAATGAGGTGGGGTTTTCTGGTGTTCTAGAACTAGTGCTGGTCAGCTACAGGAGCAAGCACTTGTGATTTAGTTTTGTCTGTATCATCTCAGTGTTTTCTCAAATTGTTGTATGTTATCTCAAATTGTTGTAAGGAAGAGCACTTGGGCATTTTAGCATGTTTGCTGTAACATCATTGTTTTGGTTTAACCCCAGCCAGCAACTAAACACCACGCAGCTGCGCACTCACAGCCCCTTCCCCGCAGTGGGATGGGGGAGAAAATCGGGAAAAGAAGCAAAACTCATGGGTTGAGATAAGAACGGTTTAATAGAACAGAAAAGAAGAAACTAATAATGATAATGGTAACACTAATAAAATGACAACAGTAGTAATGAAAGGATTGTAATGTACAAATGATGTGCAGGGCAATTGCTCACCACCCGCCGACCGACACCCAGCTAGTCCGTCCCCCCCCCCCCTTCCCAGTTCCTATACTAGATGGGACGTCCCATGGTATGGAATACCCTGTTGGCCGCTTTGGGTCAGTTGCCCTGGCTCTGTCCTCTGCCAACTTCTTGTGCCCCTCCAGCTTTCTCGCTGGCTGGGCATGAGAAGCTGAAAAATCCTTGACTTTAAACACTACTGAGCAACAACTGAAAACATCAGTGTTATCAACATTCTTCGCATACTGAACTCAAAACATAGCACTGTACCAGCTACTAGGAAGACAGTTAACTCTGTCCCAGCTGAAACCAGGACAATCATGATCCAGTTTATGCTGCTATTTTAAAAATAACCGAATGGAAAAGAAACTATATCCTCTTGCCCTTGAAGGACAAGACTAAATCTTTCAAACCCTCTGCAAGGTCTTGGCTAACAGATGCTTTTAAAGACAAGGGAGCTCAAACTCTTGAGGTGTGAGGTGAACTGTTTTTGGAGCTAACACATACAGTTTATTGTGCAAATATTGTGGACCTGAGTTACCTAATATGTATTTTCATTTCCTTTTTCCCATTCTGAATTTTGAATGTATATTTTATTAGAGCAAATTAGTTATCCTGGGAACAATCTATACTAGTGGGCTGTGATGGATTGTGCTTCAGACTTGCTTTGGTAGATAGTCCTGTACATACAGGGTATCCCAAGTTCAGAATGATAGAGCTTATGTTCATTGTAGGTGATGACTCTTGACAATTTCATGCCCTGCCATTCTGGCAGGGTTTGGCATGACATGTTGTTGTTTTGGGACTGAAATATATTTGTGCACAAGCTGGGAATATATATATAGTCATGACAAGAGAGCAGCTGTATTTTGGCATTCCTACCAATTGTCAGGCTTTTAGTAACTGATTTTTATTTGTGAAGATATGCAAGGTTCATCTTGTGTCTCATGGGCAAGTAGTGTATTGGGGAATCTTCTGGATACCGCTTAGCCTAAGAACCTGTCTTGTTAAAGAACCTAGTGGTAGAGACTGTTTCTGTAGCATGATGTAAGATAGCTTAATGTTTTCTGGCCAGAATGCTTGGGACGTGACCACACAAGAAAAATTCAGGAACTGTGAGATTAGTAAAAGTGGCAATATGGAGATTCTTGTTTATGAAAGAACACATGGAGGCAGTTAGTTTGGCCTGTTTACCCCTGTTCAGCGCCCATTTTTATAGTGACAGTTCATAACCAATTCAAAGCAGTACATTTCTGATTTTCAGTAGAAGAAATTCTAATGAATGTGAATTAATTTTTTTCTGAGATTATAAGCTTATTGGGAAGGAGTGATCAAGTGTCCTAACTGATGTATCCAATTTGCTGTAAATTGCTCTGTAGACTGTGTCATTCTGGATCAATGTCTTGCTGTCTTGTTTAAAACGCAGAATCCCACTATCCAAATTAAAATTTAAAAAGTTTAAAGTAAAGAATCGCTGAATGCATGAGTGTATTTGTTGAAACTTCTAAGATCCTTTCATTTTACTGTCATATTTTATTCAGCTTGATGCTGTCAGGATTTTCTCTGCCTATGTATGGAGGAACAGAAAATACTGAACTTGTAAATGTTACATATTATCATATAGGATATTCCTGTTCATTGTGTAACTTTACAAAAGAAAGCACTATTATGATTGCACAATTACGTATTGGCTGGATCTTTGGAAGTGGTCTTTGGTCACAGAGTAATGGATTAGATGTTTTGTAGTAATAAGTTTGAAGATTTTCTATTTATTATGCTGAAACCTTGACCTTCCTAAGGGAAAAGGCTTATTTACATCTGTTTACTATTAAGTATAGATATGTAAGAATTGCAGGATGGTACAAATACACCTAAATGTCTCTTTTCTTAGAACTCATCAGTACTACTGATACCTGAGTTCATGTCTGTATCCCTTTTCCAGTATTAATAGTAACCCATACAGGAAAAATGGGTTACTTAAAACTTCTTAGGGTTCCCCCCCCCATTCCCCACCCTCTTTGGGTATACAGGGATTTGTAATTGCTTCACAGTTTTACAGTACTGTATGCAGGATATGTACATTGTGTAACTTGTAGGGCGGTGTGTAGTCAAGAAAGTGCCTAGAGTGAAGACTTGTACCACCTTTTATCTCTGTTCTATATTTCTTCAGAACAATTTATGCTTTGTAACAGTGATTTCAGAGTGATGGCTGCATTTTATAATAAATGTTACAGAATAAGTTTATTACATTCAGGATGCCTTGACCATCTTTAATGAACCTAATCTTCTTATGCCACTTCTGCTTAGCTTGGTGTGGCCTGTCTCCCTACAGCCCATATTAAATGGTCCTGTTTGGAGCAAATAGCACCAGGATAACCAAGTTCTTGAGAAAATTGCTTAAAAAATACCATTTCCAGAGACCTTTACTGGCACTTTCCATTAATATGGTCTGGTTTGCCTGGAACTGGAAAGCACGTCCAAGCATCGTCTCCTTGCTGGGAGGATGTTTTCATCTTCTGCGTGTTCTGAGCCTGTAACAACTACAGAGTACTCTGCATTTGATGTATTTGCAAGAAAGATCTTTTTATCTTGTTAGTGCAGAACCAACTTTGAGAGTAGCAGAGCACAAACTCATTCATCCTTTGTTTTTGAAGTTTTTTTCCCCCTTTGGAAAATTGTGTTTTGAATTAGCCTAAAGGTTTTTGAAACTTGGTGGGGTTTTAGCTGCTTTCTATAGCCTACTGGCTTTATTCCCTATTTTCCCTTTCCCCCAACAAATCAAGAGCAGTGGTAGCTGTTTAGAGTTAGTTTTGGTTTTATGTCAGCTTTAAGTATTGCCCTGTTCGTTCTTGCCTGCTGCAGCTTTTCTACATGGCTACATGGATGATTCTCATGGCAACTAAAGCAGTTCCCTAGTGCCAGACTGCTGGTTCCCACCCTCTTGCCACCCTATCGTCTGTGGCTGGTACAATTGTGTGTGGCTGTGTGCTCAACAGGATCACAGAACTTGCTTTTGGGGATGGTGTAAAGACTGTTTATTCTTGTTTAGATTCTATGTATTTGGCTACCTGTAGAACTGAGTTCATGCCGTATGTCCTGTAGGAGTCTCTTACCAACTAACTCTATATCAATTTATAGGAGATACAGTATATGTAGCACAGACAGCAAAGCACTGAGATCCTGATTATTTTTTTTTATACTGTTCGTTTTAACTTTTCTATGATTACACTGTCTTTTTTTTATAGTGTTTATTTTAACTTTTCTGTGATTACACTGTCCTTTCAAGAAATCCGAACTGAAAAGTTCAAAAAAGGTGGATGATCTCTCTGGTTTTATGGGGCCTCAATTAAATGTCTGCTTCAACTAATCTAACTATTCTTTGGGACCAGAACTGCAAAATACTTTGTGCCCATTTTATAGGAGGGAGAGGAATCTGGGAATTAGGGATGCAAGTGTGAGCAAAGTAAAAGTCACATCACTTAAGTTTAGAGACGTTCTTGGGTGCTTTTTTTGCAGTCTTCATAAACCCTAGTGACTGTTTCTGTGTTTTTAAGTATTAAAAAGGCAATTGTGAGATTGCTTGTAAGTGCAGTGTTTCTGACTGATCTGTGCTGTTCAAGTTACCATATGTAAAACTCGTAATATTTGAGCTTGAGACTTTCTCCACCTACTCTTCCTCTCTGTGTAAATTGTTTTATTGAACAGGAAGTGCTTATTCATTTCCTGAGAATGTATTGTTGATAGAAAACTTTTCTTTTAAAGACCAAAACCTTCTTTTAGTCAATGGAGAATACTACTTAATTAGGTTTGGCTACAGTTTGCATTTCTCTCTTATGTTAATAAAAGTGACAGGTTGTTTCTTGAGCACTAGCTTACCTAATAGGAAATGCTTGACTTTTCCCAAAGTACCCAGTAACTTACTCTACAGTATCTTGCAACATGAACGATATTTATCTGGAGCTGCACTAATGATGGTAAGAGATATGTATTTAACATTCAAATTCTCATCTAGATAAACTTTTTTTTTGAGAATTCTGTAAAGAAAGAATAGACACACCTCTTGTATTAGTTAAGTCATAGAGAAGATAGAAAGTACCATCTCAAAATACAAAACCACCTCAAAATACATACTGAAAATTGCAGGTGTCAGATACAGCACTGTCAAAACATCCAACAGCATTAATGACAACAAATTTGCTATATCAGTAACGTTCTCAGAAATTATAGTACTATGTGGCCTCAGGGACTACTTTGTAGCTGAAATAACTTTTTTAGCCTTATATTCATAAATTTGGTATTAATTAAATTTGGTAACACTTTTTGAAATTGCTGTAAATCCTCAGTCTTTACTTCTTGTGTCCATTAGGCAGTTGTGTCATTCTTATTTTGAAAGTGGGATATGAAGTTAAGATTGGAAATAGTTGCCCTTTATTGTGCTGCTGTTGTCGGTACTGTTGCACAGCAGCTTTCTGAAATGTATGATTTCCAGCTACTACATTCCCCTTTTCAGGGAATCATATTAATTTCTTTAAGGGGAAACACTATAGATAATTGTGGCTTGGTTTTTTTTTCTATCCCTGAAAGTCACATGTCCATGTATAATTTTTGCTGTCATTCATTGTCACAGCAGTGTGTACTGTTTCACTACTGTAAAGTGTTCAGTACCAACTAGAAAACAACTTCTCAGATTGTTGGGGTTTTTTTACAAGTATATTAAGAATTCAGTAAACTAGTCTCATTTGTAAATGCTTGATGAAACTCCATGAGATAGATCATCATCCTTCTAAGTAAGGCTTATTTTTAGCTTGTGTTGTACTTCTTGAAATACTTCTTGATATTCCTGTGGCATTGGCTGACTTTACTGGAAATAGCTTACCATTCTCACGTCATTCATCCCATGTTGGTCTTCAGGATCTTACTAAGTTGTTACAGAGAGCAAGACTCTACATGGCTTTCTCCTCTTTTAGCTGCAACTAAAAGCTGGTGCTATTGGATAATTAATTTCAAATATAATAGCACTTGTTTTTATCCAATACTGAACTTAATGTCAGAGCTGCGTAGTCTTTTAATGAAACTACATAAGGTTGCCAAATGTAATTGTAGCTGACATTTCTATGAAGTGTAGACAGCTTACAATTTTAAAATGACCAAACCAAATAGAAAAAAATAATTGCAAGAAAAGGGGGATTTGTTATATGGTTTTGTTTAAACTCCCTCTTCTGTGTCTCCTAGCTTTTTAGTTGGTGAAGGAGCTTACAGATGGGCAGTTGATCACGGGATACCAGCATGTCCTCCAGGTATCATGGCTACAAGTGAGTAAACTGGTGGTGTCAGTAGGAAGAACAGGACAGAGTAATTTTAAACAGCGCCTCATACTTTGAGGTGTACATTACTTCACTGTTCTTAACATTCAACTAGCTTATGGTATTATGGTATATAAGGGTGGTTTAAGTATACTAATTTTCTATTAAGTATCTGAATAGAAAAAATTATAAACTATTACTTCAGCTGCATTTTAGCAACATCTAATTCAAGTGAATTTCTTATTCTAGGATTAAATCCAGTGAAAGACTTCTTTACCAAAATGTAGGCTTTTTAACAGCTCAGTCCTGCAAGTCTCCAGTTGTGGTCCATCTTGAATCCCAAAAGCACCAACTAGCCATGCAGCAGGTGCCAGTTTGACTCTCATATTCTGCAGTTATACCCATCTCTGAGTCTTTGTCCAGAACTGCTCTGGTTTAAACAGGCTGTCAAATTCATTTGCTTTTTTTTTTTTTTTTTAGCTGGGTGGGGTTTTTTTTTTTTTTTTTTTTTTTAGCTAGGTAGGCTTTGCTTAATCTGATATAGTGGAATAACCCGACCCAGAAACGGACTTGGATTATACTGTATACTAGCAGTAGTTGGGTCTCTTACAAAACCTTTTTTTCTTGAAATAAAAGAGGTTATTATGTTGTATTGATACACCATCTATAAACTAGGCTAAAAATTAGTTCACTCACCCATGGAAAGGAGGATGTGGTTCCCCTTCCTTCTCTTCTTCAGTCCCCCTCTCCCTTTTGGAAAGTGCTGTTATTACTAGTCTGTAGTTTGTTATTGGTGAGAGCATGTCCTACACTTCCTGTTGAGTTGTGCAGGAAAGAAATCAGAGATGATTACCCGAAGAAGAAGGAGAACACAGAACATACAGAACGTTTCTTTGTTTTACAGTAAACGATATTACTGCATAAAATATACGAGTAGTCCCTAAACCAGAGATAGAAACCCAGGGCTCCCGTTAAGGCTTTTATTGGGTCTAGATCTAAATGTAGATAAACAGAAATTGCAGTTCAAAGTTGCTGATACTCAGTGCTTAAATGTAACCTCTGAAACAGTGGCAGCATTTTCTTGATCATGCCAATTTTCACACATACTCATGATACGTTTCATTTTGAACAGAAAGTTTTGATTTCTAGTTCCACATGACTGAAACTTTTGCCCTATCCATCTGCTGTCCAAAACAGCATTCCAGAACAAGTTTTGGGCTCAGTTAAGCAGAGCACCTTTGTTTCTGTGACTCTAGAAAAAAAACACGTAAAAGTTTGGGGTTTTTTGTGCTGGTTTTTGTTTTGTGGTTGTTTTGTTTTGTTGGTTTTGGTTTTTGTTTTGGGTGTGGGTGGGTTGGTTTTTTAGAAAGTGGTTGCTACTTATGTGTGGGATATACTCCAGAAGGAAGGTTTCTTGACTAATTCTGTTAGCATGCACAAAAGTTTCTGTTGTTTCTAGTACCAGTGTGTTTTTGTTGTGACAGAGATGATTAGATCGTAACGTTAATTGCCAGATGATATCTTACTAGCAAAAGTGTACCCTGGTCAGAGCAAATCTACACGTTATGGCTTAAAAATAAGGATGACCACTGCTAGTTTGGTTTACCTGAGCAACTTAAAGGTTGTAATTTTTCCTAATATTTTAGTAAACTTAATTTTGCAGAATAATTATTAATGGTGGTATATCTGATTTTTCTTTAAAACAAAACAAAACCACAACAGCAATAAAGAAGAAACAAAACCCTGAAAACTCAGTTTTAGAAAATGATATTATGTTGATTTCCATACCAGTCCATAGCAAAGCTAGCCTTTTAATGCATAGATTTCTGGTCAGTGAGGCTGGAAGGTAACCATTAACACCATGTGTGACAACATGGGGTTCTTATAGCTGAAAAGAAACTGGAAGGTGTCTCACAGGTAACACGTAAGAAAGCCAGAGTTGTTTTTTCCAGTGTTACTAGGGGAAAGAAAGTTAGAGGTGCTTCAGAAATTACAATTAAAGAGAACGTTTTTTCCAAGCAACCACAAAGGATCTCATTTGAAGCGAGCTATTGCACAAAATAATGTAACAAACTTCAAAAAATGGAAGAGTTTTTCATTATGCTTGCTACAATTTCTATGGTAGAGCTTGCATGGAGAATTGGGGGTAAATTAACTTGAAATTACATGACTGTTGAATAGCTTTGTAAAATGAGGAATGAAGCAATTGCCAAACATCAGGAAAATACGTTTAGTAACTTAATTATACCCCCCCAGCCGCCTATCCCGAACCTTAGACATGTACTTGCAATAAGTATTAGCAGGGAGAACTAGGTGCATATGTTTTGGCTTCTCTGTGCTGCACATGGAACATATTCTTGAAGTCACATTATTCTGTCTCATTTTTCCCAGACCTGAGATGGCAAGAGTAATGTTATACATGCTGTAAGGCTGTGGGATTGTGTGGTTGGTTTTGCATGGATGGAGCTCTCCGTCTGATCAGTTACAAAGAAAGTTGCACGATCAGCTTTGTGGTCACACTCCATAATTCTCTCAGAACTATCAAAGTATCTGAGCACGAAACTGAAATGATGTTTTAAACCATGTTACTTGTTGAACTACATCAAGGTTATGTCAAGGCTCACCTGCTTTGTTGTCTTTGGTTTGCCAAGTGTGGGAGGAAATGGGATTTCTACCATTTGTAGAAATCTGGTGGCTTTCCAGTGTAGTGAGTGGGTGTTTTTAAGGAAAAAAAAAAAGTGAAATGTGATCTGCCTGTATTGCCTACAGTCTGCAAGAAAGCTGAATTTATTAATTCCTGCCTATACTAGAGCTTAATTCCTGCCAATACAAGAGCGAATACTAGCTTATGCTACAGCTTTGTTATCCTGTGCTAGAGAGACTGCTTTGAAAGTGTGATCAGAGTATTAAGAGTGTGATTACAGTTCAGAAATGCTAATTTACTGTATCATGCAACCTCTTATATAAATGTTAAAAGTATACTTTACTCTAAATAGGCAATGTAAATTTGAGGTACAGCTTCAACTGCGAGTATCTGTGCCTGCACTAGTAACTGAACCACTTTCATCTGAATTTTTTCAGTTCAGCCTATAGTAGATGCAAAGTAGTTGATTTGACAAAGATAACACGGTTTAAGACAGCATCTTACAATTGCTTACAATGTTAAGTCTTCAAAGGGGAAGAGAAGGAAGGTAACTACTAATGCAGCAAGCTTGTACCTCTAACTCTATCAATGTGGAAGTGACCGTAAGTACTTCAGTAAGTTATATTATGTAAGAACAAAAGCAGCTGCAGTGGATTCTCATAGCTTGATAACTGGAATCCAAGAGTAGCCACAAATGATGCTTAAGGAAGAATATAAGAACAGAGCAAATACATACTTCCCTTTCCCTACCCCATTTGCTATCCCAGACTCTACATTCCTGAGTCATGACTGGTTCCTGCATACATGGAGGTAATCAGTGGCATTTTCTGCCATGAAATTGCTGTTTCCTCTTGAGCCCATATTAATTTCTAGCTTCACCACTTAACTATGGGTTGTGTGAAGAACTACCCCTTTTTCATTATTTTGAGACTTGCTGAATAAAATCTGCTGGTTTATTGTCAGGTCAGTACTCAGAATCCTTATTCACTCAGGTTCTCTTATTACCTTGAATAACTTAGTGTCATCAGTAAAATTACATCATGTTGTTGAACAGAGTAGGTGCTACTGTAGGTTGATTTGGCATTCCACTTGTAGCAAGATATTTATTTACTCCTCCTTTGTTTTCTATTTTGTAACCAATTTTGTGAATGCAAGGATATTTCCTTTTATCTTATGGCTATTTGGCTGCTTTAATGAGGGAGAGCCCTTTCTAGGTAAGTGTCATGCAGATTGTCTTCTTTCTAGTGACACCGTATGTCTACCTGTCCCACCAGTGTTGCCTACCTAGCCTGCCTCTCTCCTCCAAACCTCGCCTCACCCCCAGCTCTGTCCTCCACTATTATTGCATTAAGAAAAACATTGGCCATATTGCTGGAACTGTGCTACAAGGTTCGGTCAGTGGTTCAGGGCAGTGGCTTAGACCATGTTTTGTTGCTTTGTTTTTAGGGTGAGAATGAAAGAGATCTGAAGAGACACTCAAAGGTTTTGGGGATTTGATTAGGAAGCTTGGTTAATCTGAATACATATCTGATTTTAGGAGACTGAGGGATATCTCTCAGGAGATGCTTGTCTTTTAACAGCAAAAATTACTACCTCTGTTCCATAATATTCAAAGTAAATGAGCTCTGATAAGTGCATGTGTTTCATTGGCAATAAAAAAACAACAACAAACAAAACAAAAAACCAACCAACCAAACAAAAACGTGCTGGTGGGGTTAAGGCCAGACATGACATAAATCCTCCCTGGAATTGAACATAATATTGTAGGTTCACTTGCAGTTCTGAAATCTGAACGGCTAAGTGCAGCCAATAGAATGGCTATAAGTTAGCCAGGAAAAAAGTTGGGCTGAAGTACCCAGAGGATGATTTGAATGAAAATCTTCCAGGGAGCAGGAAAAGCTGCTTGATGGAAAAAAGATTTCTTCCAGGAAGTAGTACGAAATGGTATGTCTAGCAAGAGTTTACCCTGAGTTCTTGTCATGAAGAACAGATCTATATAGTAGTGCTCTGAGAAAGATGCGGGGGGGGCGGTTTATATGCTTTTGATGCTAAGTGCGTGGTTTTTTTTCTCGTTCATGTTGCTGTCTCTGTCAAAGTATGGCAATGTCGGAAGTAGCACTAGTAGTCTTTGCTCCCAACACAAGCATAAGTGGTGTTAATTTGTCATTTAAAATAGCTTTGTTAAAATGAAATTTATTTTCATCTGTCTGTTTTTATTTGTGCCATTTATTTTAGCAACTGCTCAACAGAATTATTCACTGGATCATTTTAATTCCTGTGGGTTAACTAATTTGCTAGTATATTCCTTTTTAATTCGCTTCTCTCCAATAGTTGCGTTCTCTTTTAATATGGAATAGAAAGATAAAATGCAGAAAGTTCTTTCTGGTTCTTTCAGTTGACTATAAAAAATGTCTGCCAGGGGGTGCTATATGATTGGTCAGAGCTCAGTCTGTACTTCAAAGTTTTAAAAATATTCTTAGAATTTTCTTAGTATCTTCAGTTTACAGTTTGCTTTTAAACAAGGATTGCTGAACACTCATAGGTTGCATAATGTTTTGTTGTATAATAATTTGTTATGCCTGTAATAGAAACATTGGAGTTTGTGTTGGTGCTCCCAGCTTGCTGTTCCACCACTGTAAATAAGAAGGTTTGAGTATTATCATGAACTTGATTTGTGATTTAGTGGTGCTAGGAGTTTGTATTTGTTACTTCTGTTTGAAAACTTAATTGTTCACTTAAATATTTTTTGAATTTTCAACCTAGCCTCAAAATATGTAAGGGAATAGATGTGGCTTGTAAAAGCATGGGAATTTTAAGGAAACATGGACTTTTTACTAAAACATTTTGTATTAACTTTGGGCAAGAAATGTTGGTGTATTATAATTAACAGCCTGTCAGCTACAGGCCTATTTAAAGTACACAGAGCTAGAACTAACAAGTAGATATGTATCAAATTTACTATTATTAAAAAAAAAAAAGTGCCTCAGTCTTGCATTCTGTTCTGTATGTACAATTCAGTAGTTTCAGACTCCATGAATAGGACAATTACAACTTTCTCTCTAATAATTTTTCTTTTACCTCTGTTCTCTGGATCATTTCTAATGGGCTGTGAAAGGAGACTACAAAAAGTTCTGAAGAACTGTGTAGAATGGGGAATACAGTTGTATTTCATTTACTTAGCGACTGCATCCTTATGTAATAGAACTTTCAAGATTTTTGGTTAAATTTTTACTTGTACATAGTATAATGGTAAAAGGAGTTACGGGAATGATCAGACTGCCAGAGTGCCAACAGGATTAGTACAAGAAACGAGTAAACGATGTGAAAGTTTTATGGCAAACAAGTGGCACACAGATGGCATTTCTGAACTGACTCAGAGACCAATGTTCTCTTTCTTCCACTGACCTGCTTGCTGAAAATTACTTTCTCATCTCTTTCTGTTAAGTGGTGGTAACGATGTAAAAAGCCTGTATAAAAGCTGTATTTGTTGTCTAGCCATGATAATGTAGGAGATAGATCTTGTGCTAATGAATTATGTAATGAAGGTCTTGTGGTCCTTTCTCATCAGGGTACCCAGTAACACTGGAACCTTTTGAAAATGGGAAAACCTATAACAGTCTTACCTTTGAGCAAGACGTGCCTGTGAGATTTTTCTTCTGCATTTATAGATAATACAGCATATTATCAAGCACACTTTCTGACACCACATCCACTAATACCAACCTCTCATGCAGGCGAGTGGTGTTGAGCAGGAGCTACTGCCACCTATTCTGTGCTCAGCCACTGAGCCTTCTCCACAGCAAACCCCTACACTTGTCTCAACTTCTACAACTCTGCTGTGACAAAGTATTCTACCCAGTGCTTCCACTGTCTAGCACAGGTAGACCCAAAATGCAGTGCATTTAAGTACAGAGTACATATGGGTAGCTCCTGTTGGTACCTTGCGGGGTTGAAGGGAGAATGTGGAGGACTGGGAAGATGTTTTCAGGTCCTTGAAGATTATTCGTTCTTAAAGAGGCACCCAGTGCTGCATTGCAGGGACATGTGATAAATACTGAGCTTTTAATAATATTGTAGTTCTGACATGCTTCTCTTGTCAGTTGTTACATGTCTTTAATCTGGATGAGGCCTGAGCATGGCATTTAAACACTAACAGACAACCATTTTGTGAAGCTGTGGGGGTTTTTCTTCTTTTTTTTTTTTTAATTTCTCTCCCAGCAGCTCTGAAGTAACTATTTATTACAGTATATACATAAATGAGAAAGCAAAACAGAATGGCTGGTTGTACTCTGTGGCTTCCGAGACACAATTCTTTTAAGAATGAGTTTGGGCATACATGTTATTACTGTGTAGGGTAGTAATTGGCAGGGACTTTTATCTGAAAGCACATATTTGATTTTCATCTGAACTTTTAAATCCTTGAGGAAAATTGAAGGATGTTGTACTAATACCTTTCCATAGATTCTGGCAACAATATCTCTGGGCTGTGGTCCAAGAATTTTTCAAACTAGAATTCCATCTACTCCCTCACCTCCCTTTCTAGCTTCCTCCCCAGCCAATAAACTCTGCCTCTCTTGCTTCCCTTTCTCCTTGGCCCAGGCAACATCAGGCTGATGTAGCTATATTGCATTTGTTTTAGGAAAACATGCCTGTCTTCAACACTGTTGTGTCCTTTTCCTCTTCTCAAGCTTGGAATATGCTGTCTTGTTGGAGAAGGTGAGAGTGGGTTTTGTACTGTCAATTAGGACAAATAAAATTTCTCAGCATCTTGCACCATGAAGTTGAGGTTTTGATTTAGATTGAATGTGAATTATGAACTTAAACTGTGTGTAGGCATTTTCTTTCTGTGTATAGTGCTTATTTTCAAAATAATTTTTCAGTGGGTTATTTTTCCATGTTGTGTATGCATCATTAACCAAGCACACTTGAATCCTGGATTTTTTTTTTTTAGTTCATAAAACATTTCATTGAACTTGAAACCCTATAATATATTCTTTGTCAAGGATCAAACTTACAGGATGTTTTCAGAAAAGTTTTAATTTCATCTTTCATTTGTTTAGTGTGAAGCTCACTTGTGTTTTCTTGTTTCTTTTGTCACTAGTAGAGCAAGACAAAGCAACCAGAGTACTAGCCAGTTTAATGACATTTATAGTGGTTTTACATAGATAGAACATTGCAAAGGCAGGAATAAACAGAGGGCAGGCAGCCTTTCACTCGCTATTAGTCTTTATTCCCTTATTCTGGGAAAAAAAAAATCTGAGATTCAAGACACTGTTTTTAACTGATCATCTGAAGTTGGGCATAAATCTGTCAGAGGAAAAAAGAGAAATTGCTACATTTTGTTTTACAAACTGGTCCTTTGTTCCACAATTCTTTGGTCACTTTGGAGGTATTAGCTATTTTATCCTGCTAAGAGGAATTGATAATCACTGATAATAATTATTTTCCCTAAATAATGAAAGGCAATTATTCATCAGTCCTTGCTAAAACAAAATCTTCAACTTTCAGACAAAAGTTGATCCTAAAAACTATTCTGAAGTTGAATGTAGCCTGAGCACAAGAATTTCCACTCTAGGGGACGTCTGAATAGACTTTCTTTCCCTCACAGTATGGAAAGGTATGACATTTCATGCTAAACTGAATAAAACTTGAGAGTGATTGAGTTAATATATTAATTCATATAAGTAACTCTGGAAAAGGAGATACGATATTAAAAAACCTGCCCTCCTCCACCTCTGAAAAAGGACTTCCCCAAAACAATCCCCTCCCCACCCCTCACAAAAGACCTTCAGCTGTTCCTGGTAAAAATTCATGTCATCTGGAAGTATGGAAGCATGACTGGCACCTCTCTAATATCTCTCTAGTGTAATGGTATGAAATTTTCTATGTGAAAAGTATTACCCTATCTGTCATAATAGGAGCTGATGATTAAGTTTTGTAGATATTGTGATGAAGGAAGCTGGGTAAGTTTGTGTATTTTACTAGGGAAACATGGTAGCTTCCTTGACCTAGACTGTTCTGTGTTTGTGCGTTTTAGCATTATATTCCTTAGGTATGGTGGTATCTGATGCACAGGGATAGGATGAGAGAGGACTAACGTAAATTAGAATATGTGAGATTTTGATTAACTTAAAAAAAAAAATTCTTTTTTAACATGAGGTTGATCAAATACTGGAACAGGGGCCCAGAGGAGTTGTGAAATCTCCATCCTTGAAGGTATTCAAAACTTGAAAAGTTCCTATGCAGCCCTTTTGAATTGGACTTCCTTTTCCTAGGAGGTTGGAGTACATGACCTCCCAAGATCCCTTCCAATCTACATCTTTGTATGTTACTAGAAAACTTTCTTCATCTGTCCGTTTGATATGGTCTAAGATAGGCAAAAAAAGCATGCCGCAGTATCTCCTGGGGCTCTGGATATCTGATCATCCAGTGAAAGAGTCCTTCATGCACTGCACCACTTCTCCCACATATGAGACTAGCAAAGTAAGAAAAGCAATAGAGAGAAAATGCATGACAAGTCTTTACCCCAGCACACAGTTGAAAGGCAGTTGGGGTACCCAGGGATTGAAAATACTTCTGACACCTGAGGGCTAAGTACAGTTTTTTGTTAACCAAAGTCATTGCTTTGTAGGGTAGTCATCTGTTCCATAAACATGGACAAGGTGGTACATTGCTAGCCTAGTTTCATACTTGGTGTTTCTTATTGCCTAGTAACATGTATGCTTCTGTTAATAATGACCAGTTTGCCACCCTATATTTCTTAGCATACTGATACCGCTTTGAATTACCAATGCAGATCAGAAGTTACTGTGAACAGTTAGATCCTTCAAAGCAAATCTTTGGGTTTTTACTTGTTTTGAAAAGACAAATAGAATCTTAAAGCACAAGGTAAAATCTGAAAATTGTTTAATTGCTTAGCTAGAGACTAAGGATTTCAGTAAATGAAACCTCTCTCTTAAGCTTGGAAAATTTCATACATTGTGGAAAAAGTGACAGGATAAGTAGCAACCAAGGTATAGTTGGAGTGATGATGCTGAGAGGCCGTATAGCAGCACTCTGTGTAGCTGACAGGGCAGCTTGGAACTAGCCCATGTGTTCTCTAGTTTTGATGTGATCTTTGTGCACATATATGAACTGGTGAACATGCAAATACTGCAGAAAGTTTCAGGACACCACTAGCATTAGATTCTGGACTACAAGGAGAACTTCTCATGTTCAGGTTTTCACATATGGTCTCCTGCACCGTCGTATTTGTCTTGCTTCTGTAGGTATACCTTTTTTTCTGAATTGGCGGGAGACAATGGCAGCAGTAGATAAGAGGCTTAGGCATATTTATCCCTGTGTAATACTTTGTGTAATACTTACTTTTGATGAGTACTAAGGCCAAGCACCATTCCTACTCATCCATATTGTGGCTCTGCCCATAGGTATTAGCTATATTTATTGAAGTCATGTCAACTTACAAGTTCTCCTGTTTAAAAATTCTGTTAAAAACAATGTGCTGGCTTGGTTTATTTTGGGGCGCTTCTGTTTAACAAACTTTTCATCTGTGTGAGGTTTTTTGTTTGTTCCTCCCCACCCCCAATTAGTACTAGACTTGAATGATTCTTTGCCTGTTCCCTCTTATCAAGTGGTTTTTTTTTTTTACCTCTTGCACCTCATTTCAAACATAGAAATGTGTTGTCCAAAGTAGCTGCATTAATCAGCTCTGTGTGGTAGAAAGAGTTCTTTTCTTGGCGATGGCAGATTAATATGTGTTTACCGTTTTAAGAAACTTGTATTCATTAGGTTTTTGGAGAGAAATGGCAGCTTTCTTGTTACTTTTAGGTTATATACTTGAATAACTGTGGTAGTTTAAGGTGCAGTTTTACGTACTTGAAAACAGGTTTAAAGGAGAGTTCACTAGGTGATTTTGGCACCTGCATGGGGAAGGTTTCAAAGAAGTAAAGTGCTGACCGTCTGTGTACTTTGAGAATTGTAAATGAAAGCTTTGTGTTCTGTTGGCTCTGCAATATTGATTTTATTCATAGACTGTACTTGCAGCTGTTCCAGCCATCTGAATAATGGTGATATAGCTGTATTGAGAATTTAATTTAAAATTATATTTTTTAAGGTTTAAGTTCTAAGATTAAATGGGAAACCTGTGCTTTTTAACTTCCGTTGAATTTGACTTACCTGTGTATACTTCTGCCCTCCTAATAGCTTGATTTTGCATGACTAAACAAGTGACAAAAGACATTTTCCCCCCTCCTCTTTTCTCTACATTTCAAAGAGGATGTTAAAACAATCTGTGGGTAATATTAAGTCAAAACTAATTTAAACTAACTATGTCAATATCTGCAATTTTTTCATGAACTGAAACTTCTAAAATGGGAACATGTCATTTTGGTCTCTTAAGCATAACTTTTTTTTTTTTAGTCCGCTTTAGAGAACACTTCCTTTCTGAATGTGGGACTTAGATGTGGAAAATACATGTTTGTCTTTTCAAGACCTAGGTGGTCTTTAGACTGTGTTGGATTATGGAACATAAAAGTATTGCTAGACTATTGTGTGGCTTTAAATATATGGGTAAACATACAGATATGCAATTAAGGTAATAAAATAGTAGCCTAATTTTATGGATATCAGAATGAGCTCACATGGTATCTATTTACTTGTCAGCAGTCAAAAACAATAATTTTAACACAAGCCACTTATTCCGTTCTCTTCTGTGCAGTGCTGCTGCTTTGCCAAACAGAGAGATATTTAGACCAACATAGCTTCCATATGTGTTCAGTGACTTGTTTCTACTAGATATTTTACCCATCACTGTTGCAGAACAGTAGTAGAACTTTTTCACTTAGGAAAAGATGTAAACATCTTGTACTGAAACTTAATTGTTGACTTTTTTATTGATGCTTTTTGCATCAGTAAAAATGTGGGGGATGAGACTTCCAAAACATCAATTTATCAATGTTTGTTTAAATTAAGTAAATTTTACTTAGTTAAATGCTTTTGAACTCTTTTTGTAGGGTTTAGCTTAGCAGCTTTTAAGAGGAACAAGAGGAAGCTGGAGTTGGCCGAAAAGGTGGAAACAGATCTCATTCAACTAAAGAAAAGACGACAATCAAATGAAAAGGTTAGTTCTTGGTTAAAATTTTGTTGTGTCATCCTAAACTTACAGCTGATTTCTAATAAATTTCATGTCATATATGATGAGACTAATGTAGCATCAGAGGCCACTTCTCCTTGACCATCCTAATGTTTAGATGATGCAATGATAACTTAGTGCAATTAAAACTTTCTGCCTTGCTATTTGAAAACCAGCCTGTCACTTTGTATCTTATTTGTGCTATGGAAAATATTTTGCTCATTTTGCACTGGAAATATGACAAATGTAAACACAGACAGATATTTACTGAAACGTTTTCTTTAGCTTGGGATCTCTGTCACTGTTTCCCACTTTTTAATGTTTCCTGAGCGCACTGCATTATGGAGCTGGAATTGGTGAAATTTGAAATATCAGGTAGGTAAACATGTGCATCTGTGCATGCATCTAGCATTGACCTGGCCCATATTACTTTTACTACAAAACTAGCAGGATTCCCGCTGTTCTCCTCACTTTTAGTTTGAATTTAGAGCCTTTGTTACCATTTGAGAATGTCAACCACAGTATTTGTGTTTACTGTTGAATATCAAAGTAGAGCTCATTAATTTAAATGCTTATGCTTTATTTGGGGCCTGTGGGCTTTCAGATTGGCCTTTTCTCTTTGCTTTGGTAAGCTGACTGACCACTGCCTTATGTACTTGCATATGTTGATATGAATAACATATAAATCCCAGAGAATTTGCGAAAAAGTTTATTCTCTGTAGTCTGTGCAAATGCAAACCAGTGATAAATTAGACATTTTTTGTCTGTGTTCTTAGATAAGAAGTTTTCCCTAGCAAGGTGCTAATTTTTGTATTTTCAAGGAGGTGTAAGACCTGTAAATAAAGTAAGGGTAGAGGGGGGGGAAAAGTTAGTTATTCGTTTTGGAACTTTTCCTGTTTACAGGACTTCACGTACCCCCCTTGTGAAACTACAGTGTTAAAACCTAACTGAGGGAGGAGGGGTCTCTGTACAGTATTGATGTTCGTGTAATAAGGGGCAAGTCAATGCTTGAAACATATGCCAATGCATGAGCTTACCGACCTGCAATTTGAAATTTCAAGGGCTCCAGAGTCATGTGCAGCGTTTGTGGGAGACCCCCAAAGGCCAATGATGGTAGGTAAAGGAGGTGATCAAATAGAACTCTACTCACTGGTAAGTAGTCCAGTAACATAACACACCAGTTTTGTCAACTTTCTGGGCACATCCTGTCCATGGAGGGGGGATGAAAGCCAGACCATGCTCTTGATGTGGACTGCTTGTGTTATCCACAGAGTGCAAGATAATTGCAGCCTTGCAGGAAGTTGAGGTTTTAGAAATGAAAAAAAGTAGAATAATTCTCTCTAAGCTATTAGAAAAGGGTCATTTTGCAAGGGTAAGGCACATGATCCGTCATCCCAAAACTCGTACTGTCAAAGCTGAGCTTTCATAAAGGGTTTACAAATAATTGTTTAAAACACATTTAAATACTTGAATAATTAAAAGTTAATCTTCTGGACAAAGTTAAGCTTTAATATAAATACTCATTTAATTTTATTTGCTGTGCTTCTCTGGAGCTGATGATGAAGCAGACCTGTCCCTTTCAGCAGGACTTTGTAGCTGTTCTGTTGTCTAGTTTGACTCGCCTTTTCCAACCCTATGCTGCAGCTTAGCTTATGTGCCTCTGTTGCCAGTACTGCACAGTTGTAAGTTCTGGTCATTTGTTTGTCTATGAAGTTTTAGAAGTTGGGAAAAGAGCAAGGTAGAAAGGTTGTTAATGAAGTTGAAGTTGAATGGAAATCATAACTAAAAGGCCTATGTGAAGAGATAGTAGCTGAAATTACTTGGAAGTTTTAGCTGCTGATAAATTTCACCAGCTAAAAATAAACATACAGTTCTAAAAATTACTTTTCAATAAAAGTTAAATTATACCAAGCTTAAAAAGAATGAGGCTGTTTAATAAAGAGTATATGGAAAAACTAGGCAGTGTAGCTTACTGAAGGACTTTATATCCTGAGTAAATGGAATTTTCTTTTTGCTGTGTTTTTCATTGTTTACCCAGTGTAGGATTTGTAGAGTGTTATGCGATTGCACACAGGAAGATCCTTTAATAACTTCACTGAATTTTGAAGGTGTGAAAATTAGGACTTTTTTTAACTTGTAGTGACTTATATATTGATTTACATAGTTAAGAAATCATTTTTGTTTGTGTGTGAATTAACTAAACATATTCATAGGGGCCTGGCTATGATGTGTTAATTCAGCCAGATGCCATTCTGAAGTTCTCACCTCAAGCACCAGTAAACATCAGAAGTAAATGTTTGTCGTCTTACTGTTAACCTGTCTTCTACTAGAGGAAATGATCATTGAAAGTAGCTTAGTAGAGTTTGGCTAAAAGCTCTTATTTTTTAATTTGTTTTCTGCTACTACAAACTTTTTTTAAAGCTATGCTGAAGTTACTTGTGAGAGGAGCTGTCCTCTCCTTGGTTTGAATAAGTAGCACTAAGAATTTCCAGTGCACATGAATTTTTTTATAGGTCAGTGTTTATAAGTTAGTTTTTTATAGGCTAGTTATATAACTCCATAAATAACATTATTTAGTTTGAGTTTTAAAACTGGTTCGGTTTTTATCTAGTTTAACATATGTACTCAAGTATGTATACAACAATTTTAATTATATATATGGAATCAGCAGTTTCATATTCTTCAGTTACTGTATTGAAGCAATAATGCTGAACATACTTAGAAAAGAAAAATACATCTGTCTTTGTTCAACAGAAAAACATTCTTTGAAGTATTTTGTGCATTATAATTTTTGTCATTGATCATCTTGAATGTACCACGTGAACTTTTAGCCAGTGCCAGCTTGAACTCTTTGGGTGAGCAACAGTCAATACATAGCAATATGCATCATTCCCATTATATGTGGCGAATTTTAATCACTTAGCTTTTTCCTCAAATCAAATTTTTTATGGCTGTGTGAAGGTAATTGTAGGTGTAGCAGTTGAATATGGCAATCGTAGCGTCTGTCTTATTTATTCTTGCAGTTTGAAAAGGAATTTGAATTTTATGCATTTCCTTTTCCTTAAAAAAGAAGTAAATTTTCCGTCACGCATCCATGCTGAAATGGTCTTTGATGATGATAATACTTTTTAGACTTCCAAAGTATACTTCAAAATCCATTTAATGTGGGAAAAGAAACCTAAATATTTTTCATCCATTCCAGTTAAAATAAAAACAAACCGGTAAAACTTCCCTGTGGAATACAGTATGAAATAATTCCCTCATCTTGAACATGGAGGTCAGACAAAATGTTCTGTTTACATACCAAACAACTATTAAACTGGAAAGGCTAGGGTTGTTTGTCGATCTTTGTATGATTAGACTGTAACTGCCGCTTTTCAAACACATGAATGTTGTACCAATCATGCATACTTTTGTCAAGATTAGATTGCTGTGAGAGTACATCATGCTATGCTCTCAGCTGCCCTAGAGGATAATGTTTCTAGAAATTGGTATGTATGAATTGGTCTCAGTGCTCACAGAATAGTGACATTTTCCCTTGACTTAGATGAATTTATAAGTATTTCTTTACAATACTTCAATAAAATGTTGCTTATAAGATTGCCTCTCACCTCTTTAAATACTGCTGTAATCAGCAGAAGTGCTGCATCAAGAACACCTTAAGTCTGAGATTTTAAAAGACCAAAATATATTCATTGTTGGGATGTTATTTTCTAGATAATGCTATCTACTGTTGTGCTCCTCTCTGTTCCCACTTGATCTGTAAAGGGCCAACGTGGGATATACTAGAAGATTTATGTGTTGCCCTGTTC
The DNA here is from genome assembly GCF_000737465.1 of Haliaeetus leucocephalus. Taxonomy (NCBI): domain Eukaryota; kingdom Metazoa; phylum Chordata; class Aves; order Accipitriformes; family Accipitridae; genus Haliaeetus; species Haliaeetus leucocephalus. The sequence goes on from NW_010972886.1 coordinate 12,252,160, forward strand.
TGATTTGAGTAGGAGGATACTGTAAAAACCCATATTTTTAGAGGAACCTACTTGACCTAATTATCATCAAATATAAAATCCTGTTTATTTGTGTGGATAGTTGGGTAACAGCATATAGATATTAATTGCTTCAATCTGATTCATTTTGCATTTGTCAGTTATGATACTTGGAGGAGAGATTTAATGGTAATTACTTTTCACAGAATTTCAAAACCATCTCAAGCTGAGAGGGAAAAGGCCCTGTGTGTAGATATCTTTCAGCAGGCACTGGGTGGAGCTCTCCTAAACTGTTAATTCCTTCCTTAGGGGCTTGTAGAATGATGACTATTTATGGGGTTTTTTATGTGCAGAAGGTGGTAAGGATGAGATTTCTAAAATACTTGATAGAAGTCTGCATTTGTGCAGATGAGCATCTTCCAGCTTTGTGTTCATGTTCTTAGCTAAGTTTGAATATTTGGTCCATGATTTCATGAAATTAAATTCCTTTCCTGTTGCAAGGTGCAAATTAAGTCAGTCATGTGAGGTCTTACTTTTCACATTGACTTTAAGTTGTTTCCATGTAAAATATTAACTACATAATAGACTTTATTTAGGTTGCAATACTACATTGTTAAAATCCCCAAACTGCTTTTGCAATGGATGTGTTAGTTTAAGTTATTAGCTAAAGTCAGGTATCGAATTTCTTAACAGATATCACCAAGTAATAATCAAGTTTCCTTTGGAACTTGCAAAATTTTTAAATCTAAGATACGTAAAAAGATAAGGGCAAGGAAGGTGGATCTTGTTTAGTCCCTGTTAGACCCATATAGAATTTGGACTTACTTTAGAGTTCATGAATTGTAGTGTTTAACATATTTCTTTTGATTGTCTTGATACTAGCTTGATGGGATCCTGTATTTTTCAACATGTATATGGTTTGAAGAGATGAAATATGTGACAATGAAAGTCTTCTCATCAGGTGCATTCTTCCTGGAACTCCTCAGGCACATAATGCCTTTTTGTATGGAGAAGTAAAGAAAGTTCCTTTGTTAAATTGTGACGAGGTCTTCATTTACTGGTTCAGAAGTCATAGGGTTGTCAATACAGTTTACATATGTGGAAAAATTTTAGTACTGAACTACAGAGTTGATTCATGGTGTCACTTCTAAGTATATGAAATCACTAATGTTGAAATGGGAGCAAACATAAAAATAGGTCTAGAATAGATCTGACAACATATTTTTCCCATTGGATATGGAATAGAACTGATCCTCACTGATTTTCAGTTCGTTGAGTAAGGATAAATATAGCATCAGCAGTGATTCTTTTTCTGATCACAAAAAAACCCCAAACTTATATTACTGAGAAGGAGTATATGGAATTCCTTTGCTTCAGTGATACAGATTTCCTTCAGAAGGTTATGTGGGCCAGGTTAAAAAAAATGCTTCCCTTAGAAAAGGTTTCCAGCCTCCTAAGTTGCCCCATCTAAAAATAAAACAAGCCAAAGCAAGCAAACTATACTGAATTGACAGCAAATACTTATTTGAAATAGATCTTTTAAAGGAAATAATGGTGAAGAAATTTTCCATGCAACATATACTTGTAAATGCTTGTGGGTTTTTGAATAAAATACCTTTAAAAAAAAGAAATTAGTAATATAGCTACTGAAGGCAAATATTTTATGCATGTGAGAGCTAATGCGGAAGATGGATGGCAGATTGAGCAAATAGTTTTACAGATGCTGCAAAGAAGGCTGCAAGCATTTTTTTCTTTGCTGTCAGATGATATGGAAAACATACTGATCCACACTAAGCCTCATGCTTCTAAATGTATTTCTGTTCATTATGGGAACCCCAAGTGTTTGACTTAATATGAATTAAGATTACACAGGTGGCCTTAATTCTGGCATTTCCTAACTTTGACAGGGTTGATTTTCATATCTGTAGTTGTCTATTAATCAAGTTGTTTGTTGTGGGTATAATTTCCTTTGATAAAAGGGGGCAGGGGATGGACAACAAAATCTGCATCATATTAGTAGTTGTTCTCTATATAGAAATCATAGGATCTTAGGAAAATTGATGTTGGGAAGAGCTTTAAGATCTTGAAAACCACCAAGGATGGGAGTCTGCACCTGCAGTGAGCAGCCTGCTCTGCTGCAAGATCTTTTCAATCCACTGAATAGTATTGTTCTAACTGGGTTAACAACACCTGAGTTACATTGTGGCTGGCAGTCCTGGGAGATGTGAAATACATTTGCCCATGAAATGTTAAGGAAGGGTTCCTTAATTTTCTTTTGTCTTTGCAGCTTGGAAGGGAACTTGCTATTTTCTTATCCTCTTTGCTCCCTTCCTCAAAATTCCTTTTGCATCTCCTTCTCCTACATTCCCTGATCCTGGTTTTTACCTTCCTCTGCTTTTCAACTAACTCTTCTTCCCAATGCTTGTTGAGACTCTAGTTCTATAATTTTTCACCTCTCTTTTTCTAATCAGTTATTCTGCTTTACTGTTAGGCCATCCTTCTGTTTTAATATTGAATATGGTTAGTGCCAGCTTCTGAGTGTAGAACTCGTTCAGGATTATCTAGGTATAGGTGAAGAGAAGAAACTTGCCGTTACTCTGGGTAAAAGCCAAGGATGACAGTACTGCTTAGGAGTTCCAGTTGCTTGAAAAAATACTGTTGAGCACTGTAGTGCTGCATTGCATATTTTTCCTTCTAAGACTGGTGCAGTATTAACTCAGGTGTTATCTTTTAAATCAAGTGTGGCCAGAGTATCATCAGCATGAGTCACCTAAGAGTTCTGCTTGACAAGTGATGTCATATGCCCAAAGAAATTTTAATAGGTGATGGGAACTTGATAATTTGAAGTTGAATAGTTGGGTGTAGATTTTTTTTTTCTTCCTCCCTCTGGATCCTAGTCCAAAAAATATGCATTTATATGAATAGCTTCACATCCTTTGCATTTATTTGCTTGGGTAAGTTTATGTAGGATTTTTTTAATGCTGGTAAGTTTTTATGTAGGAAAGACTGATCAGCTTAAAGGCTTGAGGGCTTGTGCAACAGCAGTGTTCATCTGTGGAGTATGTGATGGATGATGTATTGGTTGTGTTTATTCATTTTATTTTATGTACGCTGCATGCTGTGTCCCATCAAAAGTATGTGATTGGGCATGAAGTCAGAGTGCCTTGGCCTGGGTTCTGCAGAGAAGGGAATCTTCGGCAAGCCTAGGCAGAGGAGAGAACTGCTCTTTCTCTTGGAGTGACTGAATGTGGTGTATTAAGTAAGGGGAGAAGAACAGAAAGGTTCAGGATTAGATAGCTGAAGTGTTTGTGAGACAGTAGGCAGAGGATGCATTCCTTGCATCAGGAATGAATGCTGAAAGACCCCTGCTCTTAGGGGAGCAAATCTGACTTGGAAGCAATGGAAGTAAGGATGCTTTTCTAGTGACCCAGAGGGAGAACGAGTCTGGGAGAAAGAATCTGTCCTGGGGAGATTCCTTCTCAAGGCTTCTATTTATTGTCTCAGAATATCAGAATTTTCTCTTTACGTGGTAAGCTGCTTCTTGTGGATTTTTTTTTTTTTTAATCATACATAGCTTTAAAGATCAGAATCTCTGAAAATGCCATCTCAAAGCTTTTGGGAAAGGCCTTTTGATATGGCCTCTCTGGAATGAATTGCTGAATCATTTCTTAGTGAACAAGTGCCCACCACTAATAAAACGGCATTTTTTGGCACTTTTGTGAGTAAAGGCAGGTAATCTAAGCATTGGGTGAGTTCTGAGGTGTCTTACCTTCTCGTTTCCAGAGAAGTTTTCTTCAGGTCCTGTCTGAGGCAAGAAAGCATTTCGGGAGGATTTATGGCAGCACAATTGGTACAATATGCATGAATAGCAAATCCATTTTGTTGATCGGCCTGCCACTTGGTTTTGTGCACGTTAGTTTCCTCACTGCTGAGAAGTATAACCTGACTTTAATATACTATTTTTAGTAGTTGTTTCTGTTTGTGTGTCCTGCAGGAGAATGACTCAGGAACATTGGATACAGTTGGTGCAGTGGTTGTTGACCAAGAAGGAAATGTTGCTGCTGCTGTCTCCAGTGGAGGTTTAGCACTAAAGCATCCTGGAAGAGTTGGTCAGGTGATTATACCTTTTTAGTTGGGAATGATTGTTCAGCAATTGTGACACTAAGCAAGAGCTGCGATAGCGAACTGATGTTCTCCCTTCCTTCCTGTTAAACTCTGGAGGCATTATCACTTCATTGGAATGCAAGTTTTGTTTTTAGTGTCCTCCATCAGTGTTATAAAACATTGATAGGTAAAAAGTTGTTCTGTAGTTAGTTACCTTTTGCAAGAACTGTTAGTAAGTTAATTTCTTGAGCTTAAGTACTCTTTAATACCACAAATAGTCTCTTAAATGCTTAAGAGTGTTTTTAAATAAGATTTTCATCAACATTTAGGGAAGCTGTCCGAATTAATTTTTAAATCATCTTGTGAATTGGTAGAAGTGACAAAGGTATTAAAACAACACATCAGATATAGGCATTCCTTACTGTTGTTAGGTGGGGGAATTTTGAGGTACATCGGCAATGTCATACTCCATTGCTGTACAGCTGTATTTTTCGTTGACTTTTGCCACTGTCCTAAAAGCAGTTCCCTTTTGAAATCTATTTAAGATTTTCCTTTGGAATAGCAGAGTGAAAGGGACTTTATATAAACAGGCAATAGAAGGCATTATTTTGTCTTTTGATATCGGTACCCTCATTTTCTGTGAAGTTAGGTTAGAATATCATACGTCTATGATAATCACTCAGTTCTGAAGAACAGTAAAAGAAGATGTAGCAAAATGGTTTAGAATTGCAATTTTGACTGTTACGATTTTCTTATTTATATTTTGTATTAATACTTGGATTTTTCTTGGTTTTTTTTGTTGTTGTTGATTTGGGTTTTTTCATGATGTGGGGTTGTTTGGTTTTTGGGGGGGGGGTTGGGTTTTTGGTGGTTTTTTTTCTGAGGGAAGGAAACAAACCAAAACCCTTATATACTTAAATTTATGAAAGATGCACTTTTTCCTTAGGCAGCTCTTTATGGTTGTGGCTGCTGGGCTGAAAATACAGGAGCTCATACCCCTTACTCCACTGCTGTGAGTACTTCAGGTATTTGCTACTTTTATAAATCTTTCCAAAAGTTGCTATCTTTCTCCGTAATTAGTTTACAAATTCCAAATAAAGTATTTCTATGAGTGGGGAATTAAAATATTAACATTATTTCAGACTACATTCTACATGTGTATAATTTATTTACATATAAATACATATATATTATACATATGTCAGTATTGTCTTGAAATCTATGAATTAGTCTCCATCTGTTGCTTACATGGGTCATTTTACTTAAAAAAAACAAATTAACAACCATGTGAACTTTTATTCTGTTCAGAAGATTTTGTATTGCACTGAAAGGATGTACTCTATTTCTTAGGTATTAAGTGACTTGTTCTCCTGTAAAGAAGTGCTGCTATAAGCCTAATATTGTGTTAAACACAGAATGCTTGTGACTGGAAGCCTTCTGTAAGGGACTAAGATTAACTAGAGGGCTGTTTAACATAAGAGTGTCCCTTCGATACAAAAATGCTATAAAATTGCATTTTTCCCTCCAAAAATATTTTAAGTACTATTTTAAGTGGATATTTAAGTGAATTTGTTCTTCATCTCTCTTTTCTTCTCCAAAGGAAGGGGAAAAGGCAGAACCAAATGACTAGAGTAAGTGTCTTCCAAAACATTTATTTAGAAATTGTGAAAGTAACATAAGAATTAGGGTAGCTTGTCTTCCATTTGGAAGTCTCAGGATCCTGGACACACAAATGTATTTTGTTCATGCGATACCTATCAGCCAGCTGCACACAGAGCTGTTCAGTCAGTTAGTGTGCTGAGCACCAGAGATATCAATTGTAAAACCAAGTTTGTTAATGGATCTACTAAATGTAACAGGACTGAAGAAATAGTAAAAAGTAGAATAAATTAAAAACCCAAACCAACGCCAAACAACCAAAAGATGACTAGGAAAATAGCTCATACTGCAATGTAAGATTTGAGAATGTAAGACAGGATGTTTTTAACTTGTCAGGAACAGACAGTGAAAAGAAAATTGTATTATTATACAATACCGGATGAATATTCTAGAACACAAAAGCTTTAAGGTGAAGTTATGCAGGAATTACTTTTACTTTGCAGCTCCCACGTAAAAGCAATTGAAAGGACTGCATTTAGTCTTTTCACCGCCCCTCCCGGTTGTATGAACTCCAGGACATTTGAGACTCCAGTCTCAAATGGAAAAACTACTTGTAACACTTTTTCATAAATGCTTATGTCAGGATGCAAAATTTATGATTTGGACTACTGCTTAATGGTCAGAGTTATTAGTGTTCAGTATAGGGAGAGATGAAAAAAATCTGCAGAGTTCACATTTAGGTAAACTATATCCCAAGAGTACTGCAGAGTTAGAATCCTGTTGCAGAAAGAGTGGGAGGAGCAAAGTAACAGGGTGTAGAACTAAAATTTGACACAGGCTGAAGAGCATCAAAAACATCCTGTGTTGCTTTTGAAGTCATATATCTTTCTAATTTCCCCTGTATTTAAGTCTGTCTCGCACTGTTGAAAATTTGTGTAGATGTTCACCATTAAGTTCAATGTTAGTAGTAGCAATTGTCCTTTTTAGTACTTAGGCAAAGGTAAGTTCTACTGAATGCAGAAGTGTTGGAAGATCTTTGTACTCAAGGAACACCATATTGATTTTCCTTTAATAAAAGCTTGCCTATGTAAGCAAATCTATTTAAATAATGCAGTATTGCGAACCATAATAATTAGCAAGTATAAGTCCAATATTAGAGAACGTTTACAGAAAAGCTGAGAAGGACACCTTTATTTAACTTTTTAAAACTGTTCTTTACAAAGTCAGCTGAATTGGAAGTCTATGCAAGTACCGGCAAGCATCCTGATACACTTAAAGGAGATGTCTGGGTTTAATGATGGCCTTAAATAGAAGCCTCATTTCTTTTTGCTGGTACCAATTTTATATAATGGTAAATACTTCAGTATTATACTATTTATAACTATCACACATATATATATGTGTGTGTGTGTGTGTTTCTTTGGTTCAAATCTTGTAGTTTCCATGACATTACATTAATACCAATCCCAGTTAATTGAAGGAGACTGCGGGCGGTCTATGAAGCATGGCCATCTGTTTATTCAGTGATTTGAAATTCAGACTAGCGGTGTTTAATTAAACTCTTGTTTCTGGTTTTCCTTTAAAGTGTGTGTGTATGTGTGTGTGTGAGAGAGAGAGGGAGATAGAAATGTTTACAGGAAGTGAGAACTCTTCAGTAATCAATACCATTCTTTTTTCCATTTTCAGAAGCTCATAATGTTTTATTTTATTATGTAATTTATGTTTAGTGCAGTTTTAAAATATATTGATGCCTGACTCTTTTTTAAAATATTAGCATCCAACAATGTGATCCATGAAGTTAATTAAGGGGTAGAGGGCTGGAAAAACTAAGTTATAGAAAAGGTTGAAAGAATGAAACTTACAACTTGGCTGGATCACAACAAGAGATGGGAATGGGGGCATAAACATCTGCAGATATTTAAAAGGTGAAATTGCCAAGGCTAAGCAAGAAAATAGTATGTTAACATACATTGTTGTTGGATAAAATGTTTAGAAAAAAAAGGTACTACCTAAATTCTAGAAGATGCCTTGATTTGGAAAGCTCTAAGATTGACAGTGCTTCCTAAGAGAAGGTATGTGTGGTCACTTGATGTACCTAAAATCAGACTAGACTGTATTTGTAATAGTGATTATACCCCCCTCTTGTCGGTTTCTAAATTGGTTTTGTGTGGACATATATTTAAAAAAACCAGCAACATATGAAACTTGCATGTTATGTATAAATAAAAACTGTGGGTGCATGCACATTCATTTCATGTTTCATTTTACATACAGACATACACACTTGTATGTAAAAACATTTAAAATTTGTACGTAACATAACTGAAATTTACAATCAGTTTAGATTTCTGTGGTTTTCACAATATAACGTTTTATTGTTTTAATTTCACTTGTCTCTTCATTTTAATTTGTCTTTAAGAGGTAAATTTGGCATAAATGTATCCTAACATTTTCTACAGGGAATTTATTTTCTGTTGTATAGGGGCAGAAAAAAAAAAGGAGGAAAATTAGGCTTTGGTTGCTGTTGTATATTGAGTACTGTATGTGTTGACTTAATATTTATTGTTAAATGACTTCACAGAATAGCTGATTCATCAAATCATATTTAGAATTAAAAAAAAAAAATTGAAAAGTTTAACTATGATTCCCTTAAGGCTTTATTGCAAGTATGCTCAAAATTATTAATATATATTAAACCAAATAATTTTAACTGAAGGATTCTTTGGGAAATGAAAGGTTTCACCTTTGTGCTGGTTTAGACTTTTTAACTTTTATAGTGATAGCTGGGGATAGAAATTCAAGCCTTGAGAGTTTGTTATATCAGGCTCTATATTCAGCCTTCAAGTAGGATGTTCTTTGACGTTAGTTTTCTACAAGAAATTTTTAAGGGCCAAGTTTTGTAAACTATTTTGATTCCATCCTTAGGAAATTACTCATGTCTTTGGGTTTTGGAGGCTTTGATCAGCAAGAGATTGAATGGGTTGGGGAAAACCTCTGGTGTGGGGAAAAGAGAGTTTGGAACAGTAATTCAAAGTATACAGAATACAGACTCTTGCATATGGAAATCCACGTGGAATTGGCAGGAACGTAAGAATGGGCACACTGGGTTGAATCAGAGCTCCAGATAGTTTGGTGTCCTGTTTCAGATAGACGGTGTTTGCAGGTCTTCAAGGAAAAGTACAGGACTGGGAAAAGCACCTTCACTGTGTTATCCAAGCTTCTAGCAATTTGTGATATTGGGACTTTGTAAGCTGGAGATATCTTTGTTTTTAATAAGTCAGGATGACTTTCTCAAGATTTCTCATTTCTTTTTGTACTTAGAAGACCAGTTATTAAATTCTTCTGGGAATATTTTTCTTATTCTGTGATGCTTTACCTTTTAGAAGCTTTCTTGGAAAAAGGAAAGTGTTAGTTTAAATGCCACAGTTAGTAACACAGTAGGTTTTATTCTTGAATTTTTATTAATTTTGTTCTAAAATCCTTCTACTGAAGCTTCAATTTGAGGCACATAATTCAATACCCTCCTCATTAAAAAAAAGGGGGGGGGGCACACATCACAGTAGAAGTACTTCATTAAAAGTACTTCCAAATTCATGTAGCTTTCTTTCAATGGTCATGTATTATTTGAAGACAGGCTTTTACATCTTGATCTTCTGTTGGCCCTGTGGATGCTGGCAGGCTTCCTGCTTTTGCCTGTTCAGTGAGGATTTGGTATTAGTTCTTATGCCTTTAGCAAGTTGTTTCTCAAATATTTTTGGCCATTTTTATCATGATTTTATATTGAATGTGCCAAAGGTGGTGGTTCTGAACTTGTTTGGGCATGACTTCAACTTTTTGAACAGTATTTTCTTACCTCTGACAGTCTCTTGGCCTTGTTGTTTAGCCACACTGTCTTTGGTTTTATTTTTTTTGGCTGTTCAAAAGTTACTTCGTTTATAAAATACAGGATATTGTAAAACTCATATTTTATGGCTGTAGTTTAAGAGGGGGTGGGACAACTGAAATCAGAAGATGAAGACTTTCTAAAGACAGAATGGGGGAGATAGTAGAACTTAGGAATGACTGTGAATATAAAGAGCCTTAAATTCAAGGTTTATTCTGTAACTCTCAGTCTAAAATTCAGTCTCTGTGTAAACAAGTGAAATCTTTCTGATTTTTTTTGGTATAAATTTCTGGAGACATTTCAATATATGACCTCTGAATAATATGAAAATTAATATTTATTTTTTTACAAAAAATGCAGTTGTGGGACTTTATTGGCAACTGAAGGATAAACATTACAGGAATTCTGTAAGTATCTCAAAACCAGTATTAAAATTCAAGAAATTCACAGAATGTTGCAGTTGCAGCCATAGCTAAGATACTGCGCAACCTTAACTGTGACATCTAACAACATAATGCAAGTGCCATACCATGCAAGACTGATGGTAGAGACTGAATGAAAGCTTGTTAAATGAGATGAGCATTACCAGTGGCCTTTATTTAGTGTAAATGTAAGTAACAACTAAACTGGTTTTTGGATCAACATAGTAGAAGCCAAATCTTTGGTCTTTAAAAGCTCCTGCATGCACATGTGCACGCGTTTGCACATGCACACAGACAGAAACAAAACAGCCTCCCCTTTAAGCACCCCCACCACCTCCCATAAAAAAAGAGGCCACAATCACACTCGTAAGGCCACTTGGAACTCTTTGGTGAATGTTTTTCATTGGTATATGAATGTAAACACAGGAAGATGGGTATTATTTGGAGGGAAAACATTTGTGAACAAAACCTGACTGCAGGAGAAACAATAGTCCATTTTTTGGCTGTACTTTAAGAAAACATTTCCTATTTTTTCCTGAATGTAATAGGAATCAAAGACTTTGTGCATATTCTTCTCATTCAAAATAATATCAAGTGTTGACACTGAATCTCTTCCCCAGTTGGAGTATCCATGTTGATTGTGAGTATTCGTCTACTAACTGTGCCAAAAGTAATACTACTGGGGTAAAAGGGAGGCTGTGTTTTTCCTGGGAGATAAGTTGAAAAGTAATAATTCTCTTTGGATATACAGAACCTTAAATATAAAATATAAAGATAAATATAAAATTTATAGTAACAGCTAATGCAGGAGGCTTTGAAAATGCAACTATAAGTGGAGTTTTTGAATGGTAATGTAGAGACTGAGAATAATGTGTTGCATTCCTTTTTACATCTTTACAACAGTAGGTAGTAGAAAGCATACTTACCCATTCTTCATATATGGGTGGTATGCTTTGTGTATGTGTATCAGCCATTGAAGCCAGCAAACCTTTTAATATTGCATTTCTGAAGGTGGACAGAAAGTCTTGCTGTATTTACAAAATGCAGAAATTCCGTAACACAAAGCTGCAAAGTCTCCAGCTCTTGCTAGAATCCATTTCAGGAGAATATTTGATACAAGAGAAGTACATTGATGTGATGTCCTAGGGAAAATTTAAATGGTACCTAATTATGGTTTATAATCCTGAAGAAAGAGGAGTAGAATCTTTAAATATTTTGAATTCTTTCAAAAAATTAAGCATATTAACAAATATAATTAGACTTCAGGACTGAGCCCAAAGTTGTGTTTTCTTGAGAAAGTAGCAGGGATGTCAGTTTTCTGGACCCAAACTGAGGTGTATGTGAGGATTCAGTCTGGGAGAAGTGTTTCAATGGTGTCTTGCTCTTCTCCCCTATCCAGAGTCTTTCCCTCCCTGAATGAAAATCAGATATGGATAACAGCAATGTTTTAGGAATGCATACAGAGACTGTATGTATTTTGTGTAAATAAGCAGAATGTGCCTGACTCCCTTACCAATTTCTCATGAATTCAGCAAGATCCTAAAGGACTGACGGTTAAGCTCTCTGGTCAAAAGCAGTGGCCTCTGTTCTCATAAAGGCATTTTAGGGATTACATAAAAATATTTTAAAAGCTGTGTTGGATGTACATACATATGTATGTATTGTATGAGATTCATCAGGGCTAAGTGCCGGCTCCTGCACTTGGGTCACAACAACCCCATGCAACGCTACAGGCTTGGGGAGGAGTGGCTGGAAAGCTGCCTGGTGGAAGAGGACCTGGGGGTGCTGGTTGACAGCCAGCTGAATACAAGCCAGCAGTGTGCCCAGGTGGCCAAGGCGGCCAACAGCGTCCTGGCCTGTATCAGAAATACTGTGGCCAGCAGGAGGAGCCGGGACGTGATTGTTCCCCTGTACTTGGCACTGGTGAGGCCGCACCTCGAGTACTGTGTTCAGTTTTGGGCCCCTCCCTACAAGAAAGACATTGAGGTGCTAGAGCGTGTCCAGAGAAGGGCAACGAAGCTGGTGAAGGGTTTAGAGCACAAGACTTATGAGGCATGGCTGAGGGAACTGGGGTTGTTTAGCCTGGAGAAAAAGGAGGCTGAGGGAAGACCTTATCGCTCTCTACAACTACCTGAAGGGAGGTTGTAGCAAGGTGGGTGTCTGTTTCTTTTCCCAGGTAACAAGCAATAGGACAAGAGGAAATGGCCTCAAGTTGTGCCAGGGGAGGTTTAGATTGGATATGAGGAAAGATTTCTTCCCCGAAAGGGTTGTCAAAGCACTGGAACAGGCTGCCCAGGGAAGTGGTTGAGTCACCATCCCTGGTGGTATTTAAAACACACGTAGATGTGGTGCTTAGGGATGTGTTTTAGTGGTGGACTTGGCAGTGTTAGATTAACGGTTGGACTTGATGATCTTAAAGGTCTTTTCCAACCTGAACGATTCTATGATACATATGATGCATTATTCCATTAAGTGAAAACCAGCACATTTTGTATTGTGAAGAATCACAGAATTGTTTAGCTTTGAAGGAACCTGTTGTGGTTTAACCCCAGCTGGCAACTAAGGACCACACAGCTGCTCACTCACTCCCGACCCTGGTGGGATGGGGGAGAGAATCAGAAGAGTAAAAGTGAGAAAACTCATGGGTTGAGATAAAGACAGTTCAATAGGTAAAGCAAAAGCCACACACACAAGCAAAGCAAAACAAGGAATTCTTTCACCACTTCCCATCGGCAGGCAGGTGTTCAGCCAGAAAAACAGGGCTCCATCATGTGAACGGTTACTTGGGAAGACAAATGCTGTAACTCCGAATGTCCCCCGCTTCCTCCTCCTTCCCCCAGGTTCATATTGCTGAGCATGACATCATATGGTCTGGAACATCCCTTTGGTCAGCTGGGGTCAGCTGTCCCGGCTGTGTCCCCTCCCAACTTCTTGTGCCCCCCCAGCCTCCTCACTGGTGGCATGGGGTGAGAAGCAGAAAATGCCTTGACTCTGTCTAAGCACTGCTCAGCAATGATGAAAACATCTCGGCATTATCAACACTGTTTCCAGCACAAATCCAAAACACAGCCCCATACTAGCTACTGTGAAGAAAATTAACTCTATCCCAGCCAAAACCAGGACACAGCCTCTGGAGATCATCTAGTCCAGCTCCCCTGCTCAAGGAGGGTTCTTCCTGTTTTCAAAATCCTTATCAATAAGGAAATAAGTGTATTCACTCTTCCTCCCCATGCCTTTTCCTGCTCAAACTTCTGCTTTTTGTTCACATTGTTCTCCTTTCCATTCCATTGTGTGCATCATGCATGCTTTTGCTGGCAAAATAGAACAGGTAATGGGGAATAGGAAATGGCACCTACAGAGAAATGGCTTTGCTTGTTAAATTGGTTGTAGAGCTATGCCCTCAGCCAGCATTTTCCTCTCTCCTTATTGAAGCCACTGAACCATAGATTCTTACTTGAAAACTCATTTTCAACAGGACCACAGAGATGTGCAAATCTGTGGAGTAAATATTTTTCAAGGATGCTTTAATGCCAATAAATTGACTTGTGATGTAGGACTTTTTGGCTTTGTGATCCCTATGCGTTGAGGGTAGTAGTGGCTGCGCTGGGATCCAGTGATTGCCGATACCTGGGCAGGTGCTGTTTGTCTGGCCTGCGTCCTTCTGAGTCCATGCTCCAAACGTACAGAGGAATTTCACATGCAATCTTGTATCCTGTATAGGTTGTTTGAACTACATTATGTGAGATTGATATTATGATACAGTTAATCTCTTTGTTAGAAATATGTATTGTCTCTCAAAATCAGTCTGGTCCTGTAAGATTTGGGGAATAATAGGTAATCTAATGCATCACAGATGAAGCAGCTGCATATGGAGAAGAGTTATGTCATTGTTACAGTGAACCAGAGGGTAGAGGAAGAAAGAGGTCTATCTCCAGACAGATCAGTATTTACCTCTGAAGTGAATGCTTCTGTCAAGAGTTCAGCCTTTGTGTCCAGATGCCGTTTGGAGGCTTCAGTGCTCTAGCATGTGGTGTCTGAATTAACTCACTACCACCACAAGGCTGTGTGAAGAGTGAGGAAGCAACAGGCAGAGATGACTTGTGGGAATGGTAGCGTTAAGAAGCAGTCAATTAAACGCAGTACCACAGTGTTCAAAGCTGAGGGTTTTGTCCACAATATAATCAGAATGGTTGTTTGAATTGCCTTTGGAAGAGTTGTTTTGAAGCAGAACTGGATGGATACAACAATCAAAGAGTGCTTATTGCCTCTTGAAATTTTAATTGGACTTAGTGTAATAATATATTGTAAGCGTGAAGTTGCACGGGCTTGTTAGAAGTGGTAGTCTCCTGCAGGAGAGCAGTGTGTTCAGCACCGTCTCCTTCTCTGAACACTGTCAGTCCTGTTCCCGATTGCCATGTCTTGCCCAAATGGCTTGAAATAGGTGCAAGGATATAAAGTGAGATGGGGACGGCAGCAAACTGAACTCTTTTCATGTCTTAAATGTTTTTCTGTGATTGGGAGAAAATGGTTGTATACATCTAGTTAGCTAATACATAAGCTACTATCTTACTTCCTTTCCTATAAGTTTTATTTGACAAAAGTGATGTGGTTTGGAAAGGTGCAGTATTTTTACAAAGAGATCAGTAGCAACAAAGCTTCTGATGAAAGCCTAGGCAAAAAAGAGTTTGCTTTTTGCTTTTCAGTTTAACTGAAATTAATCTTTAAAAATATATTAAATGTAAAGAAGAATGTAAAACGCACATCCTCTTTAATGGAACTACATTTTTTCTTCATTCTAACCTCTCTTGGAGGTATATCTGAAATTCTTCTTGTTCATGATAATTGAAACAAATAGCTTTTTTTAATAGTTAAAGTTATCTGGCATTTCCCACTATTTAGAAGTGAAGGATTCATACTTTTGGCATATTTTAATTCTTTAGCCTTTTTTTTCCCCCCCTTATCTGTAAAATTGTAGAAAAGCTGGATGAGTTACTCTTCGGAGTGATTTTAGTTTATTTTGCCCATCTTAAAAACCTAAAGATAATAGAAAGTGTTTTCCCACTTTTCCATAGAGAATGTACTTTAGATACCGTTTGTCTGGGTGTTGATTTTGTCTTTTGTTATCTTTGAATCCTACCCAAATTTACTGAAGTTACAACCTTTTGGAAAACTTCCATTTGCATATTCTTAATAGGTGTTTGTTAGTTTGGAAGTTAAATCATCTAAGAATTTTCTGTCTGCAACAGGAATGTGCTTCATTGATCCCTCTAGGATCAATGCTTTAGGAATTGGACAGGACTTTGTTTGCAGGTGTTCTTCCTGGCAGCAGGTCAGTAAGCTAAAAATTTCCCCTGCTAGTATGAAGGCATGATCCAGCAGCTGATAGCAGTACAAAAAGCTAAAAGTTATGCAACTTTAATTTAGTACTGTAATGCATTATGCTAGACTGTAGCATTTTGTCTTTTCAGAATTAGACTTTATATTTTTAATATGTAACTAACTGTATCAGTATCTCAGTACCAGCCAAATATTTTTATTGTACTGTATTTTGTTTTTTAAAATCATAGGCTTGCAAGTTTTTAGTCAGCTCTTTCTAGAGATGCTGATAATGACAACCAGAGCTTACTAAAATACAGGTTTCACTGTGTTTCCATTGGACATAACTAGAAGTTATTCAGGAAATAAAGCAGAAATAGTAGTTTAACTTGTAGTGCCTGGAAGTGTCAGTTAACTATTTAACTGAAAATAACAACATCAAAGTTGAAACAACTTAACAGCACCAGGTTCAGACTCTGCTGTGTGGAATAGATAATAAAATACAGATAACCTGTAACTTCTGTCTTTAGCTTCTGAAAAGAGAAGAGTCATACTTTGGCAGTGGAGTAAACTAGATTAACTTTTCCATTCTCAAATGAATGTGAGTAATGCAAGTTTCCATTTTATACTCCTTTAAAACAAGTT
Source organism: Haliaeetus leucocephalus (assembly GCF_000737465.1). Classification (NCBI taxonomy): domain Eukaryota; kingdom Metazoa; phylum Chordata; class Aves; order Accipitriformes; family Accipitridae; genus Haliaeetus; species Haliaeetus leucocephalus. The sequence goes on from NW_010972886.1 coordinate 12,268,126, forward strand.
CCAACGCTTTGTGTTGAGGTACTGTATGTTTCAGTAGCTAGACAGGCTCCGGCAGCTTGTCAAAGCTCCATAAGCTCTTTGCTTATGGCTTGCAGAAAGAAAGCTAGATTTTCATTTCTCCTTCCATGCAACAGGAGTCTCTTTCATGTCTGAAAATTGAAAACGCGTGTTTTTCAGTGTGGTGCGTGGATGTGTGTGTGCCCTCTGGCACACCTGTTTCTAATTTCCTGACTTGAAAGCATCTCCCATCAAAAGAAGCAGAAAAACAATTTCTTTCTGACACGCTGCTTGGAGGCCCTTGCTTTGCAGAAGGCCTTCCTTTCGTTTGCCATCTTGGTTCCATTGGTAGAATGTTATAAGATGCAGAGCATGCATTGTATGGGACATTCAGCTTATATTGTGCTGGGTTCTTTCCTCTCTTGTTGTGGTTATTTCAAGCATTAGAAATCTACTTGAGAAGTCACTATGCTGAGGAAAAAACAATAATTTAATCCTTAGTTTCTTGCATGAAGCTCAAATTAAGGACCAAAGTCTATTGCAAGTTAAGGTTTGTATAACCTATGAATTAAGTAGAGTATTAGTTACTGTTTGGTACAGAAGGTTAGAGTAAAAATTTAAATATTATAGCTCAGATTTCTTACCTTTTCTTCAAAATAGTGTGCAGTGTAAAATAGTATCCAATATAATAGCTGAAAATTAAAGACTTTAACAATGTTAAAAGAAAATAAAAACCAAACCCACAGAAAACCCCTAGTAACTTGGTGGTTGTGAAAGTTGTGCATAGGCTAACTAGCAAATTACTACAGAATAGAGCTTTTAGCTATTAAAGATCACTTAGGAAGATAAAATACAAAATTTTAAGCTCTAGCTTAAATGTCACTGGCTTGTCTGTTTTCTTGGTTCAGCAACTGACACTTTCACAAACAGCAGCTGGATTGTCTCTGTAGCTACCGTGCTGCAGTATGTACCTATCTGGTGGTATGCTATTGAATTATATTGGTTTCATTTACTGACAAGTAAATAGAACAAAATGTTAAAAAATACTTAGAGCTTAAAAACCGTTATATGCATACAGCTGAACAGTACTTGAAATGCAAAGACTGGGCTTGGCTCTACAGCATAATGGCTAGTGGTTCATGTGCTCGTAAAACTTTAGGAATCTATTTTTTTAAACTTCTTTCCCCTTAACCTGGGAGGCTGGAAATGGCATCAAAGTATCTGTCTTTGCATGTACATATGTATGTATTTTTTTATCAAAATAGACTATATGTTTCCTGTAGAAATGTTGCTCACTTAGCCTGTAGTAATCCTAGAGGAGGGCAACTAATTGTACTTACCTCTGCAAACATGGACAACAGTAGTTCCAACAGTAGTATTTTTGTCAGTGGAGAGGTTATGAGTAGGCAACATGGTGTTTGCGCAATATTACTGTGTTAGGAAAATAATTTGTTTACTATATGACACAGTTATTTCAGTTAGAAGCACTAATGTAACCCAGTAAATTTTTCCAGAAAGTCATCTCCATTTGAGTCACTGTTGTGTGAAGGCTTATGGAAGCTTTGGCCTGTCATTGCAAAGTGTTTGTCTCCGAGATATAATGAGCTTCAGGTTACCAAAAAGTCATCATCTTAACTGGGAAATGATAATAAAATGATTTAAACTCTGTTTACATGAAAGTTACTAAAACAAGTGCATTTAAGACTTTAATGTAGAATTGAAAAAGTCTTATTAGGAGTCCCTGTTGGTTTGGTTTCAGTATTATTCAGTGACAAACCACGAAGTATAACAATGCATACAGTTAAACATAGTATAATGTGAGATAGTTAAGCAAATTAACCAGATTTACATTTTCATCAGCTTATGTGCATGATTTGGAAATGTGTTAAAGTAGTTTTGGCCGTAGTTGCTGTCTTGAGTCACGTTAATAAAACTTATTCGGAAGTTGGCTAATGCTGGTGGTGAGATTACAAGTGAATGGAACTGTAAATTTGAACCCACAACTTTATATTGTAAGTTATAAATTAGGTTTTGATTACTGTAATTCTGTATACTTTTATTTTGTGTCTAGCCCTAGTATTATCTACAGTGTTTTCCCAGTTGGAGATTATTGAGACATATAGGTCTGCTAAACCTGCAAGACAGTTCACACTCTAGTATTTGGTTCCAACTTGAGATAATAGGAAGGGCAATTCTATTGGAATAATTAGGGCAATTCTTCTTCTCAGCCTTTATCTGGTAATAGTATGTGAAACACTGCTTAGTTATTTCTCTTATTCAAAAGTATATGTTCCTACATCAAAAACCTCAGTAACAAATTTTTCTTTTCAAAATGGGGTACTTATTTTCCTTAGTTATCTGTCCCTGCAGATTGCTGGCATGTGATGTGTTGAAAGATTTTTACGTATACTGCCAGCAGCAGTCTGTAAGTTTGCCTTATAGGTTGACATAAATACGACAAAAAGAAATGACTTTGTCTGTGGGGATGTAGAGATGTGTGATGTGTTAGTAGAATTGCAAGGCTGCTTTCCTTGTGGTTGATCCTGGATCACATCAGTAGGCTGCAGCTGTTCTTAACCCATATTAAGTTCTCTCTCTCTCTCTCTCTCTCTCTCTCTCTCTCTCTCTCTCTCTTTTTTTTTTTTTTTTAGCAGACTTGGTGTTATGGGAACTCTTCAATAAAATCATTCTCTTAGGGGAAAATAACATTATACATCATGCTAAAAAATGGCTATTGTCTTTTTTATGCCAATTTAGGAATTACTTAAAAATTGTGAAGTAGTAACATCTGGTTTTATTACTAGATCCATAGGAGATGCATAAGCTCAGTCGGAGTGTTGTGTCTCATTTGCTTGATTCACTAAATCCCATGCTTCTTGCCTCACACAGGGTATAAATGTTATATTTAAAGGTGTTAACGGTTTCTTTTAAAGGAAAAATCACCTTGCTAAATTTTTGCTGGAGCATATGCTTATTTAGTTTTATTCTTTACAGCAAAACTTCATAATGATTGAGTTTTCTTAGTTTACCAAAAGTGATAGTCATGTTGTGATCTATGGCTAAAATGCATCCTGCAGTTTTTCCATATTCTTTATACATTACTTCATCTTGAACAAATATTAGATAACTCTCAATTCTATTGTGGACAAAAGCTTTCGAGCATGGAAGTAATGAGGCAATGAACGGATAGATCCTCCTGTAAGCAGCTGTTGAGGACACTATTATGTGGGCGTCTTGAAGATAATATCCTAACTGCGACACTTTTCTCAGTAACTTGAGAGCTCGACAGTCTCAATGAAAACACTTTTTTCTTGTGCTCTCAAGAACTGCCTCCATTTGCTCTGTAATTGCCATAATATTTCAGCTCTTTCATTTTCCTCTGAATTTCTAACTGTTTTTTTACTCAGTCTGCTTGCTATAAAAAGAATTTGTCTTTCTGTTGTGCCAATTACGTGTAGATTCAATGCCAAAGTACTCCACTTCAAACAATTCAGTTAAACTGAATTGTATTAATCAGGAGACACTGCCCATTAGAAGGAGTACAGACCTGAGGACTAAGGTGTAATTTTGCTAATTGAGGATACCAAGATTTTAGGATGTGTACTCAGTTTTTCTGCAGTCTGGTCCCTGGGCTTATTCTCTGGCATCTAGTGCATTTATAATGCTCCATAGGGGTGGTTTTTTAATCTTGGAAATGAGAGGTGCGGGGTCTTTTTTCTTTTTCTTTTTTTTTTTTTTTGTTTGTTTGGTTTTTTGGGGGTTTTTTTGTTAGCAGTCTTTGAAGAACAGTGTTTGTAAACTCAGTTTGCCTTTAACAGGAAGGATGTAATTGTGTGACAAGTAACTAGAAGGAGAGATTCTTGGAGTAGGTTGCCACGTTAATTAGGGCTTAAAAGTGATGGGAAGAACAAGAAGCCAGTCTGTGAGTAGCTCTAAGACACAGCGCTAGATCTGCTGATGTGTGTTCGTGCAACATTGTGCCCAAACCAGTCAGTGCTCCAAACTCAGCATATTGGGAAGCACAGTGATGAGACGGTCAGCAGGCTGCACTAGAGTCAGTTTGGGTTGAGTTTATTAGTTCTTCCCTTGTGACAGATCTAGGCTGGCTTCAGCCAGAGTCACTCAGTTTTCTCTGTTCTGGGCTTGTTAGTGCTTCCAGTAAAGTGAGTGTTATCCATAGAGACTGAGCTGCCTTTGTCTGAAGCCAGCTTAGGTCTGATGTCTTACCCGCTCCGGCGCTCTGCCACCTGAAGGCAGCTAGATTGTTTCCAGCCATAAATTGTCTCTGGAAGCCGCATGAGTGTATTTATGTAGTTCTGCACCTGAGCTAATAAGTCCAACTGGAGTATAGCAGATTTTTTTTGTGGAGCCAGCACAGTGCTTGCATCTTGTCTAGGTTAATGAGAAATTTGCTAGAAATATATATAGATAATTGGGAATTTACTGTATTTGACTTCTCTATATATATTCTGGTGTCTAATGCAGTTTTACGCCCTGATATACTCTGACGTTACAAGTCTAATCAAACCATAATCACCTAAATTTAGATAATTTGAAATCATTGTCATATTACAGCTGTAAATTAGTTGTGGTTTTCCTTTTTTCCTAAGTGGATAACACATTTCAGCTTAACTGGTGCTTGGTTAGACCTCTTCTAGCTGCTTCATCTGCTTCCTACTAGCCATTGAGGAAAAATGTCAACAAACGGGAAGCGTAGTAGTATAATGACTTTTGTATGTATGCCGAAGGTATCACCAAGTGTGTTTCCCTGTCCAAGACAATGTTGATCCAATAAACATGCACTGTACCATTTGGCCACAGCTGTATGTCCCAAAATAAAGTACAGGAATGGAAAAGAGCATGGGAGAAAAACAGCAGGTGTGAAAGCATTCCTACAGAGTAAGAGTAGCACTAATGACCTGTTTGTTGTCAACAGGTTGCAGGGGATAGTTACAGAAAGCACTGAGGCAGTAAGTGGTTGTTTGCTGGAGCTTTTTAGTTTCTTAAAGACAAACCCTTAAACGTTACAGGCACTTTTATTAGGAGTCCAATGAGCAGCCACCCTGTCAAAAAAGCATAGGTAAATTCACGTATTCCTTTGTTGACAAAAAGCTAAATTAGCTGGCCTAAATATAAGATTACATCATGCAAAGGAGTTACTGTGGCATTCACTAAAGATATTCTTGGTTTGAAGAGAGTTGCATCCAAGGATCATTCCTGTGAGAATGATTAGTAAGTGGATTCTTTGAGGGAGAATTGCAGGATGTGGATAAAGATGACAAGTTAGAGACAGTCTCGCTGTTTCTTCTTTCTGTACTTAATCTTTTTTAGTTTATGACTTCTTGCAGTAGAAATTTCAGGAAAGTTGTGAGGAAAACCGCTGACATCATTGAATTTTTGTGTGACTCAGTGCCACTCTAAAAAATATGGCAGAAACCTGTCATATGCTTTTTTTTTTTTTTTTTTTGGCTGTGATGATGTAAAATAATGACAGGAATTTCTTCATAGTGATATCTATATTTTGACTATTTCCAATCTTAATATTTCTTTAGGTTGTGGAGAGCACCTTGTCCGAACCATACTAGCCAGAGAATGTTCATGTGCTTTGCAAACAGAAGATGCCCACCAAGCTCTCCTAGAGACTATGCAAAACAAGTTTATTGGTAAGTATATGGTGCTAATTGCCTGAACATTGCATAACATTGTTTAAAATGCAGTTAACTCTATTAAATAAAATTAAGATACTTATTTTTGTGATTTCTATTGAAGCCTTATGTTGCAGTTGGCTTCAAATTTAGTGTTGTGTTACATCTAAAAAATGTTCAGTCAAACTACAGAAGAGTCTTTTAGGAAATACCTCAATTGTTATGTGAGTCATAGAATACCCAGAGAGGTTTGAAGAAAGAATTTCCTGCCTGAATCACTGGCTGTGGTGTACAATTGCATATTTTAGAATTGGTGGTTTAGGAGCATTAATAAAAATTATTCATCATGTTAACCCTTTTAAACATAATAGGTCTCAAAACCACTGAATGTTCTAATTAAATGCTTTGGACAGACAGATTCTGGTTTGCTATTTACATGATGAAATTAATTTCTTGAAAAGTGAAGTATACTTCATTCAAGACTATTGTAAGGTAAAAACAATTTTTTTCCTTGATTTCAGAGGATTATACATGACTATTTATAGATGTTTAATTTCTTGTGAATATAGATCTTGTTTTCCTCCTTCAAGTCATAACCAAAATATGAATGTGGAATTTTAAAATGTCTATATAAGCTTGAACTTTGGAAGATAGCATAGATTCCAATGAAGCTTCTGGCATATATGTTGACTTGCACTGTCTTTATAGCCTTTAAAATTATGGTATTTTAATTAGAACTGAAAGAGGGACATAGGCATACCTTTTTGGGACCCAGGCAGTGTTGCCCTTGGTCTTGGCAAGCAATGCGTTGCAATTTCTTTATTTCTATTTATAGTGTTGAATCCATATGAAACTTTGCTTCTGACAATGTTACATTTGACTGAGGGGAAGTCACCTTCACACTGGAAGGCTGCACTTGATAATCTACAACTGTATTGCAGTCATTTCTAGGTGCTGTAAGAATGCAGAACAAAGTAATCCTCATATATTCCCTGAAGAGATTATAATCCAAGCAGCACAAATGTAACTTTTTGTATTTAATCACTTATTCCAGTTCATAGTGGCACAAAATTAGGGATCTGTTTACTGAAGAGAAGCCTTTAGGAAGGATGCTTGTGATAGCTTCGCAAATTTGTAGCACTACTCTGAAGGTATTGTATGGAAGTGGCCTAACTTCAGGAAAGTGAGATCTTCAGTCCATGGTCTCAAAATTTATTGTGCTGTTTGTGGTAGGAGTAGTTAAAAGCAAGCACAAACTGTACATATCCATATGCAATTTCATGTTAGTGCAGGCACACACACAAAAGAGGAAGCTACTGCCAAAGTAATTCATAGAAACTGGCTGATAAAAGACAAAAAAATCAGGAACTTTTTAGTTGAGGTACCTCCTTTAAGTTGCTTTGAATTTTCTGGGGTTTCTTTTTTCTTTTTGGTAACTGTTAGCGAAAATGCAATTCTTCTCTTGCTGTTTAGTTGAAATGTATTTTGCCACTAGTTTGCATAGTAGATGTTTTTATTTTAAATGTTAACTGGCTAGTATGTGATATATATGTTGTATTCTTTAGTGAAAATGTGAAAATGTTTGTATTTGACTTAAGAACATATTGAAAGTTGCTAAATTTTTTTTACACCTGAAACTATTAATTGCAGAGAAAGAGGAGCTGCAGAGGCAAAAATACCAGGCTAACAGTGTGATGTCATATTCCCTTGGGAAAACAGACTAAACCCAACAAAACAAGGGAAAGTGAGAAGAATGAGAGACAGTGTCAAATTAATGCTTTTCATGATAGGAAAATTTGGGAAAAAAAAAAGTGTTTTATAATTCCTTTTTAAGGTTTTGTGTTTTAATTAGGGATAGGTCTGTCTTGTATTTTCAGAAATTATCACTGCAAGTTTTTGTTGCCCGACAGCAGGTATGTGTATTATCTTCTCAGTTGTACTTTGGGGCAGTTCTGATGTGGGGAAAAAAAAAAATACAGCCACGTTTTTTTTTTATGTAGGTGAAGTGCCTGGATTCTGTGTTTTCTTTAGAAAGCATAAAATCTAGTTTGCCTTTAGCTGTCCTCTGAATGAAGACTGAGGAAAAACCTCAAAACCCAGATACATCTTGCTGTTTACATGTGACATAGTACTAAGTCTGTAGCCAGTAGTGTAGTATTGGGGGATCTTGGCAATTCTGGAGATGGAATGCAAAGTTATGTCTTGCTAATGTAGTGCAACAGTTGAAAACATGCACTACACTTAAAAGAATAGGCTTATACTAAATAGTTTTTTTTTCCTGTGAATTTTCACAGATGATATGCTAGTTTGTATCTCAGGATGTGTGGTATGATGTAGGATTTCTTACCGTTCTGAAACAATAGGATAAAAAGGGTTAATAGCCTACTTGCTGATGGCATGGATTCTCATCTTGCTAGCCTTTCGTAAAGCCCTATTTTGTGGTCTTGTCAAGCTTTTGCCAGAATTATAATGGACCAAGGCAAAAAAAAAACCAACCCAAAAAACCCCAAACCAAGAAAAAAAAGCTTTAACAAAGCAGAGCTAGAATGTTTTGTCAGAAGTCAAAATGTGTGTTACTTGTATTGGAGGGGTGAACAGCTGATTTTGGCAGTTGTCATCAGATTGGTGCTTCCTGTTTACAGAACTCTCACAGTTTCCACAGAGCCCTGGGAATCCTTCCAACTAGGGAATGCCTGGCTTAAACAGTGAGTGATGTTTAAACAGCAGGTGATGAGCAAACAAATGGCAGATGTGCTTCTCTCATCCCTTCTCAGAGCCAACTTACTATGGATAATGCACAATTGATGGTTGAATTGGAAGTGAGAGAAATGAAATTTAGATTTTTTGTAAATTGAATGGGCTTGATATCTTTAGTCAAAGAGCACTAAAGGCTTGGTATGCAGTCGAAGAATGGTGTTCTGTAAACACAAATACCTTCCAAACAGAAGAACAGAGGATTTTGTTACTCATCATGCCTTTCAAATGTGGCCAAGTTTGTGGAATGTAGACTTAGAGTAAATGTTTGTGTCATCTCACTGGCGGGAAATCTGGGGTTTTAAGAATGGCAATGTTACGAATTGTACTTTAAAGCTTCTTATAAAGTATTAGAAAACAATGAGCTGAAAGACATAGTTGGAATCTGATACTCTTTCTTTAGTGGAAATATGTTTGTCTATTCTTGTATTTTTAAGTTGTGCTTCAGTTCACAAATGAGCAATGTCTGCGGAAATGTAATAGCAGAAGGATAACGCTGGCGCTTTCTCTTTTAGAAATTTTGTGTCAAATACCTCTCTTGGGAGCAGAAGTTGGGACAGTTAGGAATCATAGAACGTGACTTTCCTGATTGAGTTATGCTTTTGGGTGGAGAAAAGCTTCATAGTTCAACAGTTACAAGACTGCCAGTGACTGTCATTGCACAGTGTTATTGTTACTTTGTATTTTGGTGCTGCATCACTCTACCCTTTGTGGTATCCTTTGTGGGTTTGTAACAGAGGAATCACTCTATAGAAGCATTGTTATGTTTTCTCCATGACACAGAGGAAAAGATTTGAGAAGAGAATGAAGTGATCCTGAAGTTTCATATAACCTATTTTATCCACTGCAAGTTGATGATTTCACAAGTTTTTGTGTTTGGTGCTAGACAGCATTGAATAGGCCTCTTTGTTATCTGTACAATAAAATCTGAAAAACTAACACAGTGTGGTGATGTTACACAACAGTTTTCCTAGGTTGTGCCTGTGCTTCTCCTTGTCAAAAGCATTGGGATTTTATTTGACTGCAGTATCCTCAGTTATTTAATTTCTTAAAATCTGACCTGTAAAGTTTGGAAGTACAGGTGCTTTTCCTTGCAGCTTCTTCAAAAATTCTAAACAGATGTTTTAACTTACTTATTGTGAAATATAAAGATCTCTGCTTTCAGACAGCTTGTGCTTAAACATTTAAGAAATAATGATGCATGAAATTAAAAGCAGGCTTCATTTAGTGCTTATATATTCCTCTAATGTTTATTTAAATTGTTAGCTTGAAGTTCAGTGGGGTACATAGCAGAAGCAGAGTGACAAACAGCTTCACTTTAAACACGTTGTGTACACAAGCTGACAGAGTCCAGTGGTGTAGGTGATATACAGATTATTGACTTGAACAAGTCTGAATTTCACTCATATTGCAGCACAAGAAGGTTTAGAACTGTTTAGCTTCATTCTGTTAAAAATGGGGGATGCTAAAGCACTTAATTGGTTACACCACGCCACAGTCAGTGTTCAGACCAAAGTTCTGAAGACTTTGAAAGCTAATGTAAACAATGAAGCTGGTGATGGTTTCTCTATTATGGAAGAGTATGAATATAAAACATCTGATGAACAGCTGGTTAGTCCTTCAGCTGGGTAAATGTAAATAAAACACTTCTTTTACAGTTTAGTATTGAATCTGTGCTAGAATGGATCTGTCCAGTAGCTACAAATGGGAAAAAAAGCACAGGATCAGAAATGAACAACTCATATCGATTGCATGCTCTAGTGGAAACAGTCTTCATCGTGGGAGCAGTTTAATTTACAAGAGACACAGAAGAAAAAATGTTCTTCACTTGTAGCTGTAGTTCCTCCAGAGCAAGACTGAAAGTTGAGGCCATTATTTGCCTTAACACTTGTGAAATCCATATGCTCTGTCCCCGGTCTGAGGCTGAACCTGGGTCTTGGTGTTCAGTTATGGTTGCTCTTGCAGAACTTGATGGGATCAGTGAATGTGGAGCTGCTACAAAGACCTGTTTGCTTATTTTTAAGATACCATTGCTGCAGATTGATAACATACTATATATATAAATAAAAACTTGATAATGCTTTCTGTATGTCAGATAGCAATAACAGAATAGTTGAGCTTTGAAGGAAGGAAATGTGTTTTGTAAAATGTAATTTTGTGACTAGGGGAGGTGAGGATTAAACCAAAACTATTGAAAGATGTTTCTTGTTTGTTTTTTCCTACCCCTTCTCTCTGGTGTGGTCAGTCAGTGCTAACATTATTAGTAAATGCTGTAGTTGAAGTTTTGCTTAGGATTTTTCATGCCAAATTCTTCAGTGGTATGCAAGTGTAACTGGGAAGAACAATGAGTTTCATGAGACTTAAAATGGTATTAAAAGCCCCAGGTTTTTGTAGTTTTGTCATTAGCAAGCTATTAGATCAAAGATTTGTCTAGCAATTCTATTTTATTGCAGTAGAAAAAGATATTTTTGGCTACTAGGCATATTTTGTTTTATTTTAATATATTTTTAATTGTATAGCAAGATCTATCATTCTTAAGAGTACAGAGAGAGCAAAAATGGTGTAGAAGTGTGGGACCCAGATTACTTTTTCCTTCTAATGAGAAACCATTATGACTTCAATATATGTGGCAGTATTTCAGCTGCACCTTTTCTCTTCACATTTAAATACTAATTAAATATAATGTATATGAAAAAATGCCATTACCTAGATTGTTATTTTTTACAGAAGTGTGCAGAATTATTTCTTTTTCTCAATGGCTTGGCTGTAACAAAATGATTTTTAGAACTAAATAAATGAAATATGTTCCTAGCCTTTGAATTGAGTGTTTTGAGAACACTCTAATTCCTGTGTACAGTGCATTGATTCCATTTAGAAATAAAGTATAGTACTACTTCTGTGCTGCCATTATTTTTACAGATTTAATGATGGATGCACAGCATTCAGCTGTCTAGAATCTTGCTTAACATAGACCTACTAATTTGCACTGTATTGCTGTGTTAAAATACACTCTTTAGCATAATTGTAATAATCAGTAATAAGTCTGCATATCCAGAAATACCTTTGTTTAAAAAAATATTAATATATTTGAATCCCTCTTTTAACTTTTTAAAAAATTGCTTTAATTGGAAAATAAAATCCATTATCTGTGTTAAAGAATGTGCCATTCAGAATGTGTTTAATTTGGCTTAGTGTCTGATTTTTAAGAGAGGAGAAACAGTCTGTCTGAATTTACTGTAACGTAGAATACTGTAATATTATTACTGTAGGCAACTGTTTTTTACTGCCACTATTTAGAGGTTGATTCCCCACGACTTAGCCAGTGCAGTGAATTGGAGGCACATACTATATTGTTGCTGATTTTGTACTGAGATGGTTTGGCTGAAATTGCTGGTGAAAGCAATCAGAATGGATGAGGGTGTAGTCACACAATTTGTTTCTGACGACTCTGGATGGCAACCTTCAGCAGCAGTGGGGAAACAGATGGCCTATGGAAGTGGCATGAGTGAGAAGATTGTGAACCATTGCAGGAGTTTTGCAAGTGACTGTGTGTTTGTGTCTTCATTTGCTGCTTGTGTTTGGAGGTGAGAAGAAGGGATATGTTCTTTTTTCAGACTTTTTCTCCTGTCCAGAATAATGTTGATTGTGTAGCTGATGATAAAATGGTGCAGAAGATTAAAAGTTGGCTCTGCATTGTTCTCTTTTAAAAAAAAAGAAAAAAGAAAAATCTTCAGTAGCTCAGCTGACAATATTAAATCTCAGTAATTTCTTGAGTTGCAACTGTATTTTGGCTCAATCTCTATTGCTATGGCTCCAAACCATGGCTGGCTGCAACAAGAAAGCCAACATGATCCCATCGTTTTCACTGCTGTGTTGTAGTATATCAGTCAAGGTGCTACAAATGAGGATAGCCTGTAGGTTCTGGGTTTTGATGTTGTGCACCTCTGGGCAAGTAACATTGTGTTTCCTCCATCTGTAGGAGAGATATAATGCATCCTGCCTTCTTTGCTTTGTTTGCATAACACAAACTTTTAAGACATTTCCTGGTTTAATACTCCATTCAAATTACGCACTACAAGTCACTCTAAGCTATTTTACTCATCTCTGTATCACCCCAGTACTACTGTCATGGTCAATGCTTACAAAGTCAGTGCAGTAAGACATAGTCTCGTTTGGCATAACGAACATTTGTCCTTACTCCAAGGGCCCAACTTCTGTTATTCTTAAAGAAGTCAGCTTCTTGCTTATCTGGTGTGTTTTATGAGTGCTGAAGTTAAAATGGTATTTTATCATGTTTTTATCATGCTTTTATGATGCGCAGTGCTATTAAATTAATCCTCTTGAGTTTTCTAGTTGAAATAACAGAGTGGCAATGTATTTCAGCAAAGACTGAGTTAATACAGTCAGTTTTGTAGCTTTTGAATGTTTATCATGGACTTAAAAGCCTTTAAATTTTGTGGATTTAAAACTATTCTTTTAAACCCCCTTTTAAAAAAAGTCTCACCAAAGACATTCTTTGAGCGATTGATTACTTTTCTCATTCTGTACTCCACTGAAGATGATGAATGGTTTGTTCTTGCAAAGAAATCACTGTAAAAAATGAAAGAATTCTGATGAAAATGTAGCGTTACATGTTTTGCTGCAGACTTTTTACATGGAAAGAAATATACTGCCAAGTCTTCTGTTAAAGTTTAAAAAGACAGAGCCTAGCATATGCAAGTTACTCAGATGATTGAAAATTTGATCAGTGATGATGGCACATAGTTGACAAAAATACTGGGAAAAATGAAGAAATATTTGATTAGTTTATTTACAGACTTTTCTTTCATCTACTTTCCTGAGAGTGGGAGAAAGAAAAACACTTTAAAAAAAAGTGATCAATCCAATGTAAGCATTTCTAGAACAAGACTTAAGTGGCATCAAGTCTATAATCAGTAGTTGCTGTCTGTTTTTTTGTGCATTCATACTGTCTTAGTGTTTTAGTATGGCCTTAAATATGCTATCTGCTTTAAATACTATTTGCTAGTTGTGTTCTGCTTAAGTAGAACATTTTTAACCATTCTAATTAAAGAGATTATTTGTATTTTTCACTAGAACCTTGAAAGAACCTTTCACGGGCCTTGAAAGAGGAGGAGAAACTGCTTATTAAAAAACAAAGCAGAACTTTTCTGTCTTTTTGCAATGACTTTTCACCACAGCATACCTTATTGCCTGAATAATTTATGTAATTCAGTATAAGATTAGGTCTGCATACCAAGTTCAGGTTAAGACATTGTCTTTGAAGTATCTGAGTTTCTGAAGTAAACGTTAAAGGGTGCATGTCCCCTGTGAAGAAAACCACTTGGTTTTTTGTTCATTTGCTTGCAGAAGTCATACCACATACTTAGCCAGCACTTGGTTGATGCAGTGAAAGTGTAAGAGAAATACTTAGCAATTTAGAAAGCATGGAGTAAAAAACTTTGATTTGAGTGGTAAAACTCTTTATAACTTCCCAAGCCTTTAATTTCTGTTTTAACCAAATATATTTTCCTGTTTTGTTACCTATTATGTTACAATTGGCTAGATTCTTGGTTCACAAGGATTTGGTCACAGTCAATGAGTAATACAGTAGGTGTAATTGGTACCTAGTAGTAATTCTTGTACAAAGCAAGTGTCACTTTAAAGGTAATATCTGTTTGTATTACATCAAATAAGATATTACTGTTTATTAAGCATACCACTTTTATTATTTTCCTGCAATATGGGCTTCTATTGTAATGACCACCTTGAATCACTTTTGAATGTGGCTGCTCTTACGTTGAGAGAAAACATGGTAAAGCTTTTAGTTTTCCTTACAGTAAAGCTTGAGGTTGGTTCTTACTGGTGTTTTTTTTGCCTGTTATTTGCATTAAAGGAGTAATTTTAATCATATGAATAGCTGTGGGCAAGTTGAAGGAGGCTGATGGGTAGATCTGCTCTAAAGTTCTTGGGGCCAGCAAATCCTTTTACAGTGTCTGTACACTAGACATAGTATACTAATTTATTTAAAAGAAATAATTGAAAAGAAATATATTAAATGACTGTTGCAATTGTATATTCAGCTTTAAATCACAGTATATTGTGAATGTGTGACTAAGGTCTCTTTGGGCTTAAGTGCAAGAACTTGGTCAATTTTGTGGCTCAAGACATTTTAGATCATATGTAAATCATACCATTGTTTCCACATTTAAAACTATAGGAATCTCATTTCAAACTACAAACCAGAAAAAGAATACTTAGACTTGATTCAGGTAACTTTAAAACTTTTCCAGCTTCTGATAGAAGATGTTTTATATTATACATCTTAAATTAACAGCAGAAAAGCCACTGTATACAGTAGGATGTGTTTGGGCTTTTCTGCTCATATTCATAAAACAGGAAGGAAGGCAGCGTACAGCAGTTTGATGATGTCTCTGTACAAAGTGCTTTAAATTGGGAAAAATTAATAAACAATAAAAGTGACCGAAATTTGCTTGATTTTTTTCATGTATGGCCATCTTTGGTTCTTTCTGTACTATAATTAATATAAATATTGAGACATGATTTTTTCAACTCGATGCTCCACTTTTCATTATCTCTTCTTTGATCCATGAACAAATGTTTTTGCACTCACAAATGTAATTTCCAATATTTTTTTTATTCCTTGTAGTTCTTTTTCATTTTTTGATTACTGGTAGATTAGTAGATTACTACTTAGAAAGTTACTCATTAGAAACACTAGAAAAAATAAAACTGATGCTTTTGTAAAAGTACTGGTTGACCTGACAGTCTTTTCAACCCTTAGTGACAAGATTAAAGGGGGAAGGCAGGAAAGTAAAATAAAAAAATACCCAAGAAACTGTGCCTATTATTAATAATTCTCCCCAACGGTTTTACCCAGGTTCACCTTTTCTAGCCAATGAAGATGGTGTACTCGGAGGTGTGATAGTTCTTCGGTCTTGCAGGTGTTCAGCAGATCCTGAATCATCACAGGAAAAGCCAACTTTACTAGGTAAGAAATTCTTACTCATTTTTACTTGAGCTAGGTGCTAACTTAAAGTGAAAGATGAAGTAAAAACTAACTGTGCATGTTTACCGTTGTTCAAAATCCACAGGGAAAACAAAAAGGAATTGAAATTGTTTGAGATGATAAAATTCTAGAAAGTGAAATAATAGTATTATCTGTGTTTGTGCTCTAAAACTGGAGAAGAGCATTCTTTCTGACTCATTATTTCTAAGCAGAATTGTGATTCAGAGGGTTATGTGGGAACCTTCTAAAACCATAGCACAGAAATAACGGTTGCTTGTGGCAAGGCAGGGTATGTTCCTCATAGAAAAAAAGTCACATTTTTAGCTAGGAGTAATGTGTATGACTGTTTACTGCTTCTCAGTGGTTTATATGCTAAAATTGCTATCTAAAAAGTTCTTTGTTCCTCCTTTTTGCAGGACAAAATGTGACAATTTGGAGGATACACTTAAAATTTGGAAGGGAAGTTGGTTTATGGCTAGAATTTTTTTGTTATGCCCAGGAAAATCTGTTCAGATAAGTTGCAGTTACTATTTGCATGTGCAGGCAACAGGAGTACTTGCTGTTTATATTGAGATCAGCAGAAAACTATGCCTCGCCTCCATCAGTAGCTGACTGGTTAAAAAGGCAATGAGCTTTACAGCCCTTCTGCCCTGTTTATGTCCTAGAAACAAGATCCTCATCTGTCTTGCTTTTCACAGTAGAATAAGTGTATTATAGTAAACTGTCACGTGATTTGTCCTACAGAAGCAGCTAGGAAACTGAAGGCTGTAGACTCCTGGCAGAGGTGGGTGGAAATACAACCCAGAGACAGTAAAACCCATGTTCTCTTTGAAGGCAGGGATTTGGGACTGGGGACATGAATTACTTCAGCATGACACTTGTACCATCTCCTTTCCTGTGGTGCTCCTCAGATGTGGGCATATGTGTCTGGTCATGCTATGTGCTTATGTATTGGGTCACATGGACCTGTCTAATGTATGTTATGCTACCACAATGAAAGTTGTATAATCCTCTGCTTTATTGTTGTTTCCCCAAGTGTTTAATGAATCGCTGCCAGTAGCATTACAGATTTAAAGTAGATTTCATAGCTTTTAAGATCTGACGTGACAAATTTGGTCACCTAACTTAACTTTGTTTATTAAGGCAGGTCACAGCTCTCACCTGCTAATTCTTGAATTGCATAATTTCTTTTTAATCTATAGGCTATTGTTTAGAAAGACACCTCACCTTTGTTTTAATTCATTACTACTTTTGTCCCACTAAATCCTAACATCGTGTCACCAGATTTTGCCTGCTTACAGCCAGCCTGGAGTAGCAGGCAGAGTGTGCTAAAGGTGGGCCGGCAGATATATTCTTAACAATGGGTTAACTCACACAAAATCCAGTGTTTATTGCTGTCTGTTCAATGACTTCCAGGATGTTAAGGTCAAGTTATTACAGTTGCACAGGATGAGGTGTATGTTATCTTTCAGTTTTGTTGTCATATTACACCTTGCTAGTTTGTATTACAAGAATCTTTAAATATCATATACTACTTTTTCTGTGTTGGTCAATTTGAGTCTGATTGTACACCCTTCCAGTCATTCACTCTAATAAGTAATTTTGCTCAATACAGTTAATAACATTCATGTTTCTCTACCCAACAGTTGCAGTTTTTGTCTTTTATGCTTTTAGTTAAAATCTCATCTTATCCATAAGAGTTTAATGTACGTTTATTTTGCTATTACAAAGAACCAGAGATTTGGGACATGAATCCTCACAATTCTAATGATGGTTCTGGGATTATCCTGATGGACAACAAAGGAATTTTGTAAGGCTTGGGTGCGAGAAGGTCTTAGAAATAGCTTTTTTATGTTGTATTTTTTTGGAGTTATTACTTGAATAGCTTGTCTTTTTGAAGAAGCAGGCTGTCATATAGACTTTGACAATCATCTTACTCTTGTGTTTCAACTATTTGAAAGCCAAGACTGTCTAATCCTGACTCCAGAATCAGGGCATAGGTTGCTAAACATACAGAGAACATTGCAAGTTTGATTTACAGTTTTCAGACTGGAATAATTATGACGTTATTGATCTAGTGCAAAAGCATCCTACAACATAAATTCTATCCCTAAAAAAGAGTTAAGAAAATGAAAATGTTCGTTATTATTTAGTCAAACTTATAAGATCAACTTAACCTTCAATTTCTTACGTTTGGGAGTGAGAGAAATATTTTTATTCATTTAATGTTTGTCATTCATGTAAGAAAACGTGTGCCTATTAAGGAAGATTGGGATTTTTTTCCTCAAAAAGTAATAAAATCCCAATATATCTTACATCATAAGACTACTTGTTCATTGATTTTTGGTTTTCTTTCCACTGAAATAAGATTAACGTAGCACAGCTTATTCTAAAGATTTTTTTTCTGTACCACAGAAATTTCCTGCCCTATAGTGTATGCTGAGTTAATGTATAATTAAACATATGTAGTATTTGTGGTGTTTGGACTGAAAATAAGTTGTGTAATACTGAAGAAGTCTGTGTGTAGAATAATGAAATCTCATGTCTTTGTTGTAGGGATGATCTTTTTAAATTTTTTTTTTAAACTATTGAAACAAATGGCAAGACAGTGATTTATTAAATGGTTGAAAATATGTGAAAAGTCTTCAGATAATTATGTAATTTAGGATTTTCATTGTAATTCCACTGCTTGTAATAGCTAGCAATAACCATGTCTCAAGCTAGTACATGCTACCTTTGGTGGACAACGTAGAAGGAAAAAATTATTAAAAACTTAAAAGACTAGGCCTAGAGTTATCAAAGGCAAAGAAATAATATTTTGAGTGTATTTGGCAGGAACTGTTGCCCAACTTCTCAAAATTGAAAGATAAGATTAAATTTGTCTCCAAAAAATAAATGCTTTCACTGGCAGTTGAACCTTTAAGGTATTAGGGAGGGGTCGGCCTCATCGAACGCAGTTACATTGCACTAAATATGTTTCAGTCTCTGAAAGCTTTTGACTAACCTTTGGCGATATCAGTCATGAATCTGTTACAGAGGGGAGCAAATCGCATACCTAAATGAAGTTCATTTTTCTTATATGATGATATCTACATATCTGTCAGAATCTTCAAGTCTTGCCGGGATTGTCTAAACTTTGATGTTCTACTCAGGGTTAATTGCTATGCAAGGATAAATGGTTCAAAGGATAAGCATACTCAGCATGCTGTGACCTTCTTCAATCATATTAAAGGAACATGAGGAATAGGAATGAATAAGAGTTTTAAAACCACCTAAAGATGCTTTTTGCAGTATGTTAAAGTCTCTCTCCAAAGAAATACCTGGAAATAGCTTTTCATGGCATCTTGTGTAATTCATGTAAGGTGACTCCTGTAATCCAAAGGAAAAATTTACACTTCAGTGTAATTTCTTAAGCCCTTTACAGTATTCTATGAAATACCCTGACTTCTGATCAGCAATTCATTCTTTTCGCCCCTTCCAAATTGTGTACTTAACGAACCGGAAGAAAAATTACTGTGACATAGAGCAGGAAGAATACAGTGTGGCAGTTTATAAAGCTCCACTAGATGGGAGCTAAATGTAGGAGTAATATGACCTTTGAATTTTGTGTTGCAACTGAGTAAAGGTGTGTGTGTGTGTAAAGATACAAAGATACCTATGTATGTATCGGGGAATTAAAGATCACTGTAATGGGCTGTTTAAATGGCTGATAAATCAGGGCACTTTCAAACTTTAAAACAACACCTTACTGAATTAACATGCAATTAACCATACACATTACCAATGATTAGTTTTCTTAATCATTACCACTACAAACACAAAACTGTTCGTCTTTAATATTTATATCCTAAATTAGCTGTGAGTATACAGTACCAGAGAGTTGATGCTATATAGCAAGTGCTAGAAGTCAAGGTGATCAGACCTGAGAGTGCTTTGATGGGGAAGCCAAAATGAAAATGGGCTCATTTCGTCTCCATCTTTCTTTTCTCTCTTACCTTTGGTGCTCCTTACCCTCTCCCCTAAGAAAGGGGGTGGCTGCATATGCTTTTGATGTAATTCAGCTTACTTATGGGACCTGGTCTTGCTTTAATTTTGCCAGGCATCTTTCTTGCTTTTTATGCAGTGGTACTCTGCTTCCATTAGCAGACATCTCCTTCTTCTGCAGGATTATTTTGCTTTCACCAGATGTCTTTCCTGCCTGCTCTGTATCTTCAGTTCTCATCTTGCAGACTTTACTACTTCTGCATGTTTTCCTGTATCCTACTTGTGGAGCTAAAGCACAAATCTCCATTTGCCCATTGGTAATTACCTATTATGTATGTATTTATGCTCAGTTCTGTGAAAAATGCTTGTTACTGGTTGTTCTGCTGATAGCGTTACAATTCTACAGAATCCTTGTACACCATCTGGGTTTATGCTGTTGTAGTGTGCTTATGTTTGGGTTCAAGGCAAGCAAATGCAAGTTATATCTGCTTCTACTTTATGGGTGGAACAGGCTTCTGCTTTAGAAGTTGGTCCTATCTTTTAGCTGTAGTTGCAGTTGAGGTATTTCTCATCTTGGATGCTCCATATCATTGAAGTAACGTTCTCATTCTGGGTATTAGTTCTGCAGCGTGTGACTGCAAATAGTGCAGGAAAATCTTGTTTGTTTGATAGCTGTTTCTTTTGAGATTGAATTAATCTGGTAAGTAGTTTTTGTCCTTTAAGTTTGTTTTTTGTCCTTTCCCTAACTATATTTTAAGCTGTATTTGTTTCTTAAGATTCCAGTCTTGTTAAATTACATCTTATATTTTAAACCAAAGCATTTTTTGTGACTTCTTGCATTTTCCTTTATAGTGGAATTTCTGTGGAGCCATACAACAGAGAGCATGTGTGTAGGCTATATGTCTGCACAGGATGGCAAAGCTAAGGTAAGCCATGGACAATAGGTTGTAATACAGTAGAATGAGTGCAGAAGCTAAGGTGAATATGAAATTGTGATAATGAAATATATAAGAAATGTCTGTCTTTAAGAGAATGGAAAACGTAATGGGTGCATAAGCGGTTAAATGTACCTATTGATTGGGCATTTTGAATTCCTTTGTTTGTTTTTTAATTGCAGCAGTTAACAAACCTACGTGCAGCAGTTGACAAACCTACGCTAACATATGTATTAGGTCAGGAAAAGGTGCCACAAACACATTTCCATTTCCTCTGCTGACAGTAATTGTATTTGAATAACTTTGTCTTGATTCAGTTATACTAACTATTTAGGATGGTATGGTGTTTTTCTGTGGGCATGTTTTCGTTCAGATAAAGCATTTGCACCAAGGAAGAAGGGAGAGGGTATAAATCAAACTTTAAAGTAGTTTCTAGAATAGCCTCCATGGTAACCAATTTGGATATTAACATCCATGGTTCTTTTTGTTTCTTGGGATCTAATTTTTTTCTTTTTTTCTGGAGTGCGAGAAGTAATATGTTAAAACTGAATTTAGCAGTGGAAACTGGAAAAATCCTTAACATCAAACAGTAGGGGTTAACCAAGAGCCACCTACTCTTAGGAATATTAGCACTGAAAGGAGAAAAAGGCAGGTTTTGCAAAGTAGCAACTAGAGCATTTGGGAGAGGTGTTTGGACAACGAAATGAACATGGGAGAAGCTTCAAGCAGAGACAAAATCATAATTTATGTAGATTTTTATAAATGTACAGCCTTCAGTATTCAAGGGTAAGAATGTACAATCAGAACTGGTTAAAGGAAGTGACAAAAGTGGGGGAAGAGCTAGAATTAGAAGTCAGCTCCCCGATACGGTTAAACTAATGGGGGAGGCAGGGTGTTTACTGGAATGTTTGCATGTATTAGAGGAGGAGATGACACCCAGGAAGTTTATACCAGCAGATAATAGCAAGAAAGACATCCAGCATTTTGATGGTAGAATTTAAAGGATAAATTTTAAAGCCTGGAAAAAGAAAGAATTTGAGGGCCTGGATTTGTTGGCTCTCTGCAGAAATGGCTGCTGAGGAAGAAAGTTTAGTCATCAACAGTGGAGGGGGAGAGGAGTACAAAACCAAAATCTTTCTCTCTTTCTTTTTTTTTTTTCTTTATTTCTCACTGTATTTCATTTGAGAGATAAATACAAAGGAGGATGTGAGTGAGATAATAGAAGAACATACAAAAGAAGTAAATTGACATCAGATATTTTAAACAGCAAGAATGGTGGTTGAAGCATTGGGAACGAATGAGTTCATCCTCAAGGAGTAAAATGTATAGAAAAAAAAGACAAGAATGCCCCAGAAGGAGGAGGAAGATAAAAAGCAGCTGGTGAGGGAAGTGCTGGCAGAGATGTTATTGAAGTACTCACTTTCATGGCTTATGTAGAGTCTTTTCCACTTGATTATCCATGGAATAGGGTGTGTTTTTACTTTGTTTTCTTAGTATTTATTTTAGATTTGTTAGAAAAGAATCCAAACTCAAGCTAAAAGCTCAGACTGAACTGAGTGAAGCTAAAGCAAACTCAGCTGCAGATGTTCTAGTATTCTCTAGTTAGTTTAAAAGTTATTGTATTGTGTTCACAGTGAAATAAGGAGAATTATTAGAATGCGCAATGTTAAAATTATTACAGTGTGCACACCTGCGTCTGGCTTACACTGCAAGCTCAAAAGCTGTTTCTAAGGAAATATTATTGTTTCTGCTGGTAGTGTCTGTCTAATCAATAAATAAATGCTAAATATGAATCTGTCTGGTAATGAGTACTAGCATGACAGTGCCATGCCCAGAGATGTTTTCCTACTCACAGTTGCAACATTTGACATCTGGTGTGCATTGTTTTCATACTGCTGGTAAATTCTCCAGCTGGTAATCTTGATTGCGCTGACAGACACAGCTGCTCTTCTTGGTTCACTTTTAAATTATGTTTTTGACCTTCATTGAAGAGTTAATCCCCCTCCCTTTCTTCTTCCTTTGAGTCTGTGGCCACAAATGCTTTCCAGAGAAAAAACACAAATGCTTTTGCTGCTGACTTCTATTGATCAAAAAACGTCTTCTGTCATAAAAGCTGGAATTTTATTCTGCTATAACTAGGGCTAAGTTATAGATGGAAAACTGGGCTTGAAATAGAACACAATGTATTGCTAGTGGAAAAAAAAAATTCCTTTTCTTTAACAGAGTAACTGGTTTGGTACAATTAATTTTGAGTGTTTGCCATGAAAGAATAATGGTATAAGAATTCATAAAAGTATAAAATATCACTTGTTTATGACTACCATAGGAAAATGATCAGGCAGCGGCTTGTAGGGAAACATCTTGCTTTCCTGTTTTTCTAGGGTGGTAAAGAGCTTCAGTTTTTATTTCTTTCATCAGTCTAGGACTCAAGTTTTATTCTTAAACCCAGGGGTTGTCACAGTGGCTGATTTTGGGCTGGTTCATTTTAATGAACATGAAAACATATTTTTATAGCAAGACTTTTAGAAAGTGAGAAGGGTTTTGAGTGTGTACTGTTATGAATTAGACTAATATTAGTATTGTAATTATATAAAGGGGTACATACTAAAGAAAAAAAGGATCCTGCTTTATAATCTCAGTGTGATTCTTTGTGCATTGGAGGTTAATGCATTTCATAATAGGACCTAGCAGATGGTGGGCCTGAACCCCGCACAAAGACTGTGGACATATAGGAGGCTTTTTTTCTTACAAGGCACTTGGACACTTACAAGCTAGATACCAGCTCACCTGCAGACACTGGTATACTCAAGAGGTGGAAACATACTCAGCCAATTAATTATTAGCAACTCCTTAAATAGTGGCACAGGAAAGTGGGATCGGAGACTTGAAGTGGTTTGTATGTCCTGACCTGCCGGTGCTTCTGGCTGTTAGCACTGTGAGCTCTCCAAGTACTGATTCGGATGTAGCCTTGCAACTGGGGTTTATTTCCTCCCAATTTAGCAAAGACTGGGCTCTGCGGCTGGCCACTCACCTCCCAACTAGGCTGCCTAAATGCTAACTTGCTAGCCTAAATGTATAAAATGGCTGAGCCTGCAAGAGCTGTGGAACAGTTTTGCACTGTGACTAATAATTGTTTGATTTAAAGCATACTTTCTGGAAAGGTGTCCAGTCTTATTTTGGAAAGCCAGTTGCCTGGAAAAGCCACTGTTTCCTGTTGAACATTGGTTTAAAATGTTCAGTTGAACGTTACTTTAAAAATACTGTGGAGCCTTGCCAGATGAACTAAGTTCACACCTTATTGCTGACACAGTTATCTCTGGTTGCATGTCCTATTACTTGCCTTTAGCGCTCTCTCAAGGCTGAAAGTATTTCAGCTCCACCACTGATAACACTGACAATGTTATCTTCACTACCTGCATAGTGGATATCTCACTGACTTCCCTCTTGAGTCTTATGCCCTTGAACCCCTACATCACTGCCACAAACAGCTGATCAAATCATATACTTGCTGGTTCAACTGTACTCTTCTTTGTTTCTTGTCATCCCTCTTTACACAAGCAGTTTCATAATCACTTGGTGCCAGTGTTTGTCATGTATTGGATGTGGAAGGAAACAAACTCTTTGTCTGAACAGCTTTGACTCTTTTATGTACTTCTTGGAACTAACCTATACCACCTATTGCTACAACTTATCCAGGCTGGTGCCAGGGAGCCTCAGCTATGATAAGCTTAAGGGACAGATATATTGCTTTAGAAGTTGCCAGTCCCAGACCTCCTTCCTGAAGCAATACCATGACAGGTTGTTCCAGCATTAGGCCTGTTCTTTGGGAAGATGAATGGACTTCCCGGGATGTCCTGAAGCAAGTTCCTGCATTGCCATCTATATGATGGTAGAATTGTCACATAAGCTGGCACTCTACTATTTCTAGCCATTAGTGAGGCTGTTAGAATATTCTACGTTGCTGTGGAAGTTTCTGGCCACAGCCATGAGAGTAGATAGAAAATACTAGTCTGTGGACTTCCTTTGCACTTACCCAGCTCCTTCTGAAGCAGTAACTGCTGCATCAGCAAAGGTTAAGACTTCTAGATTGAAGGACTGGGAAATTAAATGTCTTTATGAACTGAGGAGGTATGTTTTTTCTTTTTTGTTATTCTGATGTTGTCTCATAAATTAGTTGACCTGAATTCAAGATCTTTGATAAACAGGTTTTTTAGGTTTCCTGCCCAAACTTTCTTCTCTGAGACACTAGTCTTCAGAATAACCTTCCAGATGTTTTTTTTCATGGATCCAAAATAGATCCAACAGCTGGTCATAGCATCAGCTAAGAGGTCATCCTGTTACTGGAGCTGTGACCTCTTTAAAGATACTCTGGCAACTTTCAATTAATCTGTTCCAATTTTCCTGAACTGATTAGGTTGCATTCTGAGAGCTTAAGCAATTGTGTTGTCATCATTGGGAAAATAGCTCTATTTGATGGCCGCAGTGTTGCTTCTTGGAGCTCTGTCCATACTGTCACAGGCAGTGTGCAATATTTGAGGTCTTAATGGTTGGTGTAGCATTTGGTAGAGCAGTTTAAGTGTCAGTTCGCCTGAAGGGCTGTGAGACCTTCTGCTTTGTAATTTGGGAGTGGGAGAAATAACTCCTTGAATTCACCCATAATGTGATTTTTAGATGTATGTGGAGAATGAGAAGGAAAAGAGGTTAGTGGGTAGGTTACAAGTTAATTGACTCCTCTTAGTTACATAGTCTTCATATTTTCTTGTTCCTTGTCTGCTTGCCCAAAGGAGGATGCTGCAAAGGAAAAGAATTTCTTCAATCTCAAATGACGGTGCAGTGTATGCCTGCAATGTGAATTCACGTACCAACTGCATCTCTTGAAGGTTCTGGTTATGGGTAGGCAGCCTTTCTTTGATTTAATGTTGTGTATCTGTGCATAATCAAGCAGGAGCACTTTTATATCAGACAGGTTCTGCAGAGTATTTGTTCACTCGAGGCCCACAGTATTCTGTGAGCAGGATGTGCCACAGAACTTTTTTTCCTGGATCTCTAAAGTTTCTTATATTATCTTAGTGACTGAGAGTAGTTGGTCGTGGATGGATAATGTTTTTGCTTGAAAATAGTTACTTCTTCACAGTGTTTTCAGTAGTGTTTGAAGTTAAGAGTGCTTTCTTCACAGTGAAAGATCCAATCTCAATACCAATAATGTGCAGTTTTGGTCTTGTGTTATGCATAGGTATTTGAAATAATTTGTCAATGCACTATGGTTCTTAGCATGTATAAATTTACTATATGAACTGTGTATAAGTTTTGGTAATTTATGCAATTATTGTAAATGTTGCAATACTCTTTGAGATATCCTTGTAGTTCAATTTCGTAGGTTTTAGTTTTTGTAACAGCTAGATTACCTAGACAACAAATTTCTAAAAATTTAGTTGTAGTATTGAATGTAATCCAATTCAGTTGCCAGTTGAAATCTCTCTTTGGCAAATATTCAGTTCTTACAACATGAATTGCTAAGCTTTATGTTATGGCAGATTTTAATATTGCAAAGCTATGTATGCCATTCTTTCCATTTTCTAATGAACCAAATTCAAGTTGCTTTGCAAGGTATGGGATAACAGTGGTGGAGAGTGTTGCATATTGCTGTGTTTGAAAACATCCGTCAGCAACAACTGCTGTGGTGGTTGCAATATGCAAACAGAAACTTAATCTTTGACAGTTAATTTCATTTTCTAGTATGAGCAAACAGTGGACAGGGAGACCATTTCCAGTGTGCTTTTTGTGTTGAGATGTTAGGTGTCATAATCAGATTTATTTGCCTTTACTAACACTGTAAAATTTAGCAAAATTACTTCCCTCTGTTTGAAGTGATACATATGACAAACGCTGATTGTAGTCATTGTTGTTGGTTTTCTGATGATGGACTTCTGTATGTTACTTTGTGAGTAAAAGGTCTGTGAAAGCCTTTTGTCAGGAGAAGGGCAGTTATCCAGTGCTTATTGGGTGAAGAAATACATCTTGGAAGAATCCTAATTCCAATTTGAAAATTACTGGAAAAATTTACTGAGCCTGTTTAGTTAATAGAAATATTAAGTCAAATAATTCAGTCATTCATTTCAGACTATAGAGACAGTCTTTTAACTTCATGAGACAGGAAAAGTATATGTCACTGTTGTACTTTTTTTTTTCTTCTTTCATCTGTACTCTTGTCTGGAGACCGGGGAATCAGTCAGAAATTTTCACTTGAAAAGAACTCTGTGCATACAGTAGAGCGTCCAGTTCTCTCATAAAAATAAGGTATTTATATTTGTTGGAAATAACCTTCACTGCTAAGTTACAAGTTAAAATATTTGGCTTGTAGACCTTTGTGGAAATAATGGGCTCTGAGATGGGAAGATAAGTTCAGCTTTTTGGGTTGAGTTCTTGCATAAAGCCAGTAGTTCTGGAACTCTCCACATATTTGGCCGACATTTTAGAATGGAGCAGAGAAGATGGGATTGTGCATCCAGATATGCAAATATAAAAGCAATAACCTGACCTAGCACCTGCAATTCAGAATGGTAGAAATCCCATTTTAAGATATATGTCAGTATTTTAGAATACCACTACAAAAGCCTGGGACACTGAGCTGAATAGATGATTGGTTGGTACATGGCTTTAGACTGTCTAAATACGTGTATGAATGATTTAGAGAGATGAAAATGCTTTAGTTTTCAACTTCCTTAAAATTTGATTTTTTTTTTCCTAATGCATTATATTAATGGTTTTAGATAGGTAAATAGCATATAGTAATATACTTAACCCACAGAATGAACTTGTGCTTGGAAAACCGTTAGCTTCCTAAACAAACCTGTATGTAGAATTAGTATTTTCAGTGCCTGAGAGCCAGAAGCACACCATCAGTTTGTCTGTCTTTCTGTCTTTTGCCCACAAAGGTAGTAATTCTGGAGCCCCTCTTTTTTTTTTTTTTTTTTTTTCCTCCCCCCCTTTTTTTTTCTTTTTTAAGATTTTTACCAAATGAGTTGCACATGGGATATTCTGATAGCAGCACTTACCAGTTTTTGCAGGGCACCTTCTCCTGTCATATGGCAGGTGTACATTCAAACCATGTTAGAGGGGAGCTTCCTGGTAGATGGAGCAGCAGAGGATGACTATTGGTGTCCAAATGGGCTATTACTGCCTAGAAAATAAATTCAGAATAGGTGGCCAGATGGTTCTTATGATGGAAGTGTGTACCCAGCTAGATAGCTCGTAGACCTCTGAGTGATTCTGAATTTCTAAAGAATATATGGGTTTGGTGGTACTTTTCTTTAAGTAGTAAGGTGGTAGAAAGCAATTTCATTAAGTATGTTATCTCCTTGGTCTTTCATTATATTTCATCTCAGTAGGGTGATGAATGGAAAAAGATTGTTTTATAAATTACTCTGTCCAAAGCACATCCTGAGCATGTGTCGTGGTTTCAGCCCAGCCGGTAACAAAGGACCACGCAGCCGCTCGCTCTCTCCTCCCGCCCCCCTCCGGTGGGATAGGGGGGAGACGGAGGAGAGAAAAGAAAACAAACCCTGGAACTCGAGGGTTGAGATAAAGGCAGTTTACTGGGACAACACAAAAAAAATTACAACAACAACAACGGTACTAATGAAAGAGTATACAAAAATGCACAGTGTATGCACAGTGCAACTGCTCACCACCCAGAACCTGACGCTCCGCCACTTCCCCCCACCGAAAGTCGAGAGCTCCCCCCCGGCCGCTCCCCATTTATATACTGAGCATGATGTCACATGGTATGGAATAGCTCCTTGGCTAGTTCAGGTCAGCTGCCCCGGCTATGCCCCTCACCTCCCAGGTTCCTATAAAAATTAACTCTATCCCAGATGAACCCAGGACAGCATGTAATAGGAAAGCTAAACACATGCAGTACTCCCTAGATTTGCTTAAGAACTGAAGGTGCTGCCATCTGGTAGTTGTACTCTGTCCTGTTGGCAGTGTTGGATTGACTTCAGTTTTCTCATGCAGCACTATTTGTCTTTTGGCTTAAACTTTTATATTCATTTTACATTGTATTTATGCTTTTAATGAAAAAAAAATGAAGCTGTTGTGACAAACTAATACTTTTATGTGAATAAAAGGAGTAGAGTAGCTCTTTAAAGACTAAAAATATTTTTTATGTTAGTTGGTCTCAAGGTTGTTTCAGAATCTTTACCTACGAGGCATGAAGTAAAGTAAGCCTTCGTACAAATTTTAGTATTTTTATTTTACTTTTTTAAAAAAGGTATGCTAAAAATACGTAGCTCAAAAAATAGACGCAATGTTCATGACGAAAAGATGAAACGATATATTGACCCTGTAGCTGTTAACACTTATTCCAGAGCGGAAGGACCTATTAGTTTTGGACTCGAAGGATAGTGGGAAACTTTCCAGTATGCATCAAAAGGGACTGAGAAATAGTAACTTTGCATGGGCAGTGTCTGCAGCTTTGGGGTTGGGGGAGCTGGCTACTCCATGGTTTTGGTTTGGTTAGGAGGGAAAGAGGGAAGCGTCATGTGTTTGGATGGCAAGTACACGGAGCAAGAATCAGTGTTGGAAGGTTAGTTAGCTTGTTTGTGCTTTGTGGAGGGGTGGGAAGCAAAACCAAGTCTTTCATCTAGCATTTATCTTTTTTCCTTTTGAAATGTGGGCAAGAGGTTCCTCCTAGAAGCTGCAGACAAAGGTCTGTGGTGACTAACTGGTTTCCTAGCTGTCAGGACCTCTGCTCCTACTAGGCCCTCCCCAGCTCCACTTTTCTCTAGAAAAGCAAATCAAATCAGAATATTCTCAGGGACAGTAAAATTTCTATTTGTAGAGCTGAAGATATGGGTAGCCCTGATGTTCTTAATCTACCTTTCCTTGGCATACGGTTTCCTCAAAGAGAGGCTTCCACAAAGCTGAATGGAGTATTAATTCAGGAAAACTTTTTCTTTTCCTGTTTTTGTGCTCCCAGGCACAATTTCCCCCAGATGTGGGTTCATTCAGCTTGTAAAGCTGACAGACTAATCAAATTCAATTACAAGCTTTCCAGTGTTGTTCTTTTTTGTTTGCTTTTTATTTTTATGTTTTAAAAATCTAAACCTAATCCACTGTACAATCTGGACTTAATGTAAAATATGATGTTGGGATATAAAAATGTAACAAACTGTACAAATAAGTTCTGTGGTTGCATTTGAAAATATTAAATATTCTTTGATCTTTCTTTTTATTTACTAGAGTTTGTTCTTACGGCTAAGAACAAGGGAGATACAATTATAAGAATTCACTTGGAAGTTTATCTGAAGTTGTCTTGACATGGCAATGTTATCCTTTCATATTACTTATTAGGTAGCATATTTTAAACACTATCATCATAGATCTGTCTTGTTTTTGCTCTACATAAGGCAGCCATTGGTGAAAGTAATAAGAAGTAGTCAGTGTAAAACAGCATCTGTATTTGCTCCATCATATGAAGTATGCAAATAAACAGGATGCAAGTAAAGGCCTTAAAAAAGGTTTTGTTATATGTGGTTTGGGTGTTTCTGTAAGTGGAAATGTGCAGATGCTAGTGTATAGTGGTTTGGGGTCTTTTGTGTGGGAAACGTGTTTTTCCTTTTATAGGAAATGAGGTTTCGTACAGAAAATGTGTTTTGGACAGCTATTTAAGCATAGCTACTTGATAATGTATCAATAGATATTGACTATCTGCTTATCTCCCTCTTGTATATTTTCCTTTCTGTGCTCAAAAACTTATTGGGATATTATGCTTAACTAACTTTTTAAAATAAGAGGATCTATAAATTTCATGTGGATTCAATGAAGCCTCACATTTTGCACTGCAATTGCATAAGGTTTTATTAGGCATTTAACTTTGATTTGTGGGATAAGTCAAGCCTATGCAAAAGGTTAATTCATAACTTGGGTCAGAAAACTAATTTACACAAATCAGGTCTTTTGTAGTTATAATGAAAAAAATTGATTATAAGATTCATGATAACCATGATGGTGCTAATATTTCTTCTGTTTCAGTAACAAGCTTCCTCTCTTATGCCTCTTGGCAGCATCCTTGGCCTCTGTGCTTTTTATTGTATTGCTACAATGATGTGCTGATAATTCAGACTGATCACTGTATAAACCATCTCACTCATAAATGATGCCTGCCTTAGAGTGGACCACTGGCTTGCTTTGATTGCAGTATCTCACTAAACAGTCAGTGGATTCTTCCACTGAGGAAATTTGCTACTGTGCCCATCGTACAATGTTGCTTTTACACTGTCATCCTATCCCACTTTTCATTTAGAAATTTTCACAGACCTGGAAAAATGACTTGAGTCTCTCGGTCATAAAGTGAAAAATACCTTCTTCTGCTTGTTTTTCTTCCTTTTTCTTTTTTGTATTTTATTTAAACTTATGAAATAATATCTCCAAAAATTGTCAGTTACATTTTGGGGGAAACTAACAGATTTGAAAAGAATCTTTTCTTCTTGAAGTGGTAAAGCACAGTTGTAACCAAAACTGTTCTGAAAGTAGGAAGATGTTCGTATATCAAGCAGGAAGGCCGGAGATCAAAGTTTTAACAGTAAAATGAAAACCTTTAAATGTTTTTAATTAAATCTCATACTGTAATTTAACTGGAAACAAGACCACCTAAGAGCAGACACCAGGATACCCTTATCAAGAAAGGAATTACAAGAAGCTGCCTCTGAGATACAGAATGTCTCTGATGCAATGAATTGTGGTTACAGTCTCAAATCACTTGCTGCTCAATTGATGCAATTTATTCTTACTGAACTTTTACATCTATACTTTTTGCTGTTTGTTGCCCTCATTGCAAGTTACACATTTTTGCAGCAGTTGAATCGTTTAAATGGGATAATGTACATACTAAAACTTAAATATGTAGTTGGCTGCACTTAGAGGAAGCTGTAATTTCTAAATGCCAGCAACTTGTGAGCTTTATATCGTAGTAGGAATCATTTCTAGTTCCTAATTTAATAATTGTTTAACCATTATATTGTCTGAGCATTAATGAATCATTTGGTGAAACTTGTAACTCATGAGGGGAATGATGGCCAGCACTCTCGCTTCCATGGGAGGGATGGCTGGAGTGTAGCTTGAGCTGGTGAGTCCCTGTGATTGCTACTTTCTGCCTCAAGCCTGTGTAAATGCTGTTATCAGCCCTATTGCATTTTGGAGTTTCACTAAGGCTCTTTTTTGTGTTTTACCAGAGCCCACTCAGCAGCTCTGAAAGTAGGAAACAGTAAAGTTTGTAGAAAGATGCCTCTGACTCCTTTTTGTTGTTCTGTTTAAACACTGCTTTAGCCACTTGGCCCTGTATGAAAGCAGCCGATATATCAATAAGTGGCTCTTGCTGTAGCTCAAAATCGACAGCGTGAATGAAAACATAAGCAGTTTTCACAGTATAAAAACATGTGCAAGGGGCAGAGGAGGAAGTCATTACTTCTAATGATAAGTCAAAGTATCTTTTTGCAAGCAAATGTGCATCAGTGATAAAATGTGCCTCAGAATATAAAGGATCTTTAAGAGATTTGCAGCGTCACTGAGTTATGATAGAGTTATAAGCTGAAGTTTTGTGTACACAAACACATGTGCCCCCTCTCTGGCTTTTGCTCTCTGGCTGAAATATTACAGAGCCATCTCAAAGGCCTGCTTTTAAAACTTCTCCATGGAAAAGATGCCTGTTGACAGAAACACAATTGCTCTTCGGGTCCATTTATTTGACAGTTGGCAACAAATATTTTAGAGGAAGTCTATGGGGGTTTTTTTAGGTGGAGGTATTTTAGGTATTTTATGCAGAGAAATTTCTTCTTTGCATCCTGATCATCGCAGTTGCCTTATGCTCTGAAGTGTTAGTTTCTCCTGTCAAATAGTTTATTGTGTCTAAGATTTCTGTAAGGTGTATTTCTGTATGCAGTACTAAACTTTTTTTGAATCTCCCTAAGAAATAGACTTATTAAACCATGGAATGCCACAGTTATTTTTCTTTTGTCTTCATGCTGGATATTCCTTTCTTCTACTTTCAGTGTGCTGGGTCATCCGCTTTACCTTTTCTACCCATCTGCCATGGTCCTCCTCTTCATGTGTTAAACATTAATGCAAACAAAAAAACCAAAAAAACCCACAAAAAACCAATCGTAGTTGTTTGCAACTTTTCAAGTTGCTTTGTAGTTTGCCCTCAGACTTCAGTGATGGAACAGCTTAATTGTTCAATTGTTCAATACTTACAAGCTTGCTTTGTGTCCTGCATAATTTTGCCTCTCTTCTCACTGGATAATACTGTCTTGACTTTCCACAGACTCACATTTCAAGACTTCCTCCTGGAGCCGTGGCAGGACAGTCTGTGGCAATAGAAGGAGGAGTTTGCAGGCTGGAGAGTCCAGAAAGCTGAACAGCTGATTCCTCACTTCATTGCAAAGAATGTGAATGACTTTTTGTACAATAAGTTTTTTTGTGTTTTAACAGATGTTGGAAATTCTGCTCTTGTTTTATACCCTGTATTGCAACCATGTGCACCATAACTTGAGACAAGTGCTGCTGTAGTTTATGTTCTTACCCTGTGAATGGGGGTATGTGCATGTTCATTTTTTCCCCTAATAAAATAGGAACTCTTTCTAGTTGTGCAAAGATTATGTATGATTAATGATTGCGTTTTCATTGTTTTATATTTGAAAAATAATAGGAAGTTCAAAAAAAAATTTTTAATTTAAAGATATGGTCTCAATAGTCATTCATGGTCTAAATTTAAAAGTAACAGGCCTCTGAAGTGGCTATATAATTATGCAAAAAATGATTATGGTTTCTAAGTTTCTCAGTGGTTTAAGGAAATCCAGTGGTGGTTTAAACATGGGTTGGTTTTTTCCTCCCCAATAAGGAGGAATTTTTTTTGTCAAAGAATGGTTTCAGTGAAACAAACTAGAGCAAAATTACGGCTAGAGTTGTTTTTAAATAGTCTTACAGGTCATATCTCTGTTCCCAAACTAAGATGTTAATAGCTTCAAGCTGTATGTATTACAAAAAGCTATATGAAGATGATGTATCGTAACGCAGTCTTTATGTATAATGGAATATTACAATGTAAATAAGAAAACAAAGTTTATGGAAAGATTCGCTATTATTCTTCGCTTCTGTTTTAAATCTATTTTTGAGAGGTACAGAAATTGAACATATTACTGGATGCGAAGTGCAATGTGTATTAAATGGATGTTGGGAGGTCTGATACTAGCTTTCTTATTGATAAAGCAACTTCCTAAAGTCCAGCCACAGCATGGGTATTTATATAACTGTGTGTAATATGTATGTACTGTGCATAAATTTACTGTAATTCTTTTTATACCTTCAACAAAACTGCATTATGAAACAATGTAATCCTTGTCTGCCTTGTGAAGCATTGGCAGCTAAACTGTCTTTTGTCACCAGTTCTGATAACGTTAGCCAGGTTGCCTGAGACCTAAAAGTGAGTTCTGACATCCAATCTTCCATTCAGTACTTTTTTTCTTCATAGCACTGGCAGCAATAGAAGACTTTTGTAATTAATTCATTGTTCTGATAAGTATGCCAAAGAGAAACTAAAATAGTTAATCTTTTTCCCTGGTGGATATTTGATAATTCTGTTTTCAGAAATAGTGGATAAATAGATATTCAGACTGTATTCGCTTAATCAGGCATTGTACTTGCCTGTTTTGTAATGTTGTGCCTGCCTATAACAGACATACTTGACTGATTAAATGGTTACATTGATTGTAGTACCAATCTTTCATGGATAAAAATCTTAATAAATTTTTTTAATAGCCTGAGTTCATTTTCACTGTTATGTTACAGCATACATTGAGATACTGTCATCTTTGTGTGGTTTTTTAATTGTGACATCAGTGTCACAATATAGTTGAAGGTAGTTCTATACATCTCTCTGAATAATAAGAAACAGAGGCTATCCAGGTTGCAGAAACACAAAGTGGACTGCATCTCTTTGAAATAGTTTGTGCTATCAGATTGGATCCTCAGCTGATACAGTCATGGTCTGATGAAATGAATACCTATACAGTTTTACACTAGCTGAGGCCTTGGCAGTGCAGACTACAATGCTTCAGAAATGTTCCAGCAAAGAAGCTGTGTTGTCAGAGCCATTAAATTACTCTAACATGCAGCATTAAATAATTGTGTGGGAGCTTTGCTACATAGCGAGTGAAAAAATTGAAGATCATGTATATGGGTTTGTAAGTACCCACCTTTGAAAATGGCATTCGTTTTGGAAAAGTTAAGTAACTGTTAGCCTACTTTCATTCTAAAAGTGCTTTTCAGTGTCAACTTCATAGAAACTTTGGCATAAATTCACTCTTTCATGGAATAAGCATGGCAGAATGTCTTGTAAAATGTGTAAATTGGTAAATTGTTTCTTCCCCTTACTTGCTTACTATCTCTCCATGGAGATTTGGATTCCAGCATATAATTTTTTCCCACACACTATCTCAAAATTGTATTTGTATGTGTGTGTGTATATATATATATAAAATCATAACTTGAAAAGCAAATAACATATTTTGCTTTTACTTTGCTTTTGTGTCCATATAATACTCCAAATTTTTTTTTTGCCAAAAAAGCCAGGCTTCTTCAGGAAGCTACTTAGGAATCATTGTTTGAACTTGAGCAGTGTCCTTTTTCATTGTCCAATGTCTCTTCCTTCTGTCTAGGTAGAGTAAAAAGGAAAAAAGGATTCTCTTGTCTTGAGAATCACAAGCAAGATGCAGAGCACAAACCAGGTACAGAGCTGACCACCTACCTAAGGTACTTGTGAGAAGAAAACTGTATTAGCACTTATGTATTTCTGTATCAGTAATCATGAAGACTGGCAGGAGCAGAACTTCCTATCATTCTACTCCCACTTAAGCTAATGAAAGATCTTAGACTAATTTAGTTGTGGGTCTAAGTCTGCTACCAGTTCTATTTTGGACTTAAAAGGGGCTTATGAAAAAATAAATGGTGAGGATGGACACACTTTGCAATGACATGGTCTGTAAACTGTTGTACGCGATGAGTAACCGTTGCCACTGGCATAGAGATACAGTCCAGGAGGAAATTACACAGTTGACAGCAATAGCTGGCTAAAATTATAAAGGAAGGGCAACCAGACGCAATGCATATAAATACAAACAGTTTGAATACTGTTGATTTTTATACTCAAACGCACAATTACGTGTCCTAGAGTGTTTTGTAGCAGACAGGTTGGTGCCAGAGTACAGTCTTCTGCCATAATAAATTTCGCTGCTAAAAGCTTGTAATAGCCTAAACCAAACCTAACATATAGCCTATTTTTTTGTCTTCGTTTGCTCCTTTACCTTTATCTTTGCTTCTGGACCTTAACAGTGTGGCCCTGCAATGAGTGACTTCAGAGGGCTGCTGTTGAGCAAGTCACAGAGGAGAGGCCTGTTTGTGGCAGGTTGACTCTGGCTGGATGCCAGGTGCCCACCAAAGCTGTTCCATCACTCCCCCTCCTCAGCTGGACAGGGGAGA
>NW_010972886.1:12305017-12375653 GCF_000737465.1 Haliaeetus leucocephalus
ACCAAAACCTTGCCACACAAAGCCAATACACTGTTACACTAAAAAAATGTGTAGAGGTGATTTGAATTCCATTTTGTGTATTCTGTAGGTATGAAGAGTATGCATCTCTGCTTGTGAATCAACCTCTGGAAATGCTGTGAAATACAAGATTTGACTGAGGAGGAAGAAGTGGCCTGTTTTAGGGAAACTGCAGCTGTTCACCCGTAAAGGACAATATGGAAGATGCTGTGAAAGGAGAAAGAAGCCTAAGAGGAAGCAAAGCTAGTAATAAATCCAGGGGTATTAGCAAGGCTGTGGTAACTGTTATTGTTACTTAAAATGTAAGTTAATAGAGTCTAAAAAAAGAAGCCACAACTATTGGTTTTTATGGTATTACAGGTGAAACAGGTGCAACGTTTCACAGTGGCATGTGGTAATGCTGCAACTGGACAGTCTTTATAGCTCAGTTTTGAGCAGAATGATGCAAATTAGACAGGAAGTTCTAGAATATCTACACATTTTAAAAATGAAAACTTGGAATTCCACCATAATTTCTGTCTTCTGGTTGTTATGAGAGTCATTTACTTTGAGTCAACAAGATATACTAGGGGTTCTAGTGATTCAGTGGTAGCAGGATTCATTTATTCAAAAACATTGAATGGCACGGAAAGCTTTTATAGTGTTATGTTTGCAAATAACACTATCTGCAGTCTATATACAGCCCTATTTCAAAAGCATCTCCTGAATCTCAAAAGGTTTGCCACTCTTAACTGTATTTGGACCTATGCAATTCTAAGTGACTGCAATCCCATCCTGTACTTCAGCAGAGAGGCACCTTTCAGGTTAAAATATGACTTGGGAAAGAATCTGATTTTCAGGTCAGCTTGATTGGCAGGAGAAGGCTTAGCAGAGAACTGGAGAGCTGAAGGGAAAGTTTATGATGTGGCTAGGTAAGGAAATTAAGGCTCTTGTTAGAAAGCAGAGTATACAAAGAGACTTCTTTAACAGCAGAGAACAGGAATCAGTGTAAAGTGGGTAGAGGGAAAACAAAATTATTTTTAAGGAAAGAAGAGAAAGAATAAGAGGAAATAGTTGTGAGAACTTCCAAGAAACCTGGGTAAGAATTGATATATGCTTCACAGTGCTAATAAGGCTCATCTTCCAAGGGAGGTTTGAAGAGGTGAAGGAATATAAACTGTAACCTTATAACTGGCCAGGTTTTTCATGTGAAAGACTCAATTTTGGTTTACAGCAAAGTGAGGACAAACACAGTTTCTGTGGCTTTTAGCATGGAGCGTCAGCAGAGGTTTTTGTAGATGCCTTGCAGGTGAGTTGAGAAAGTGCCACTGCCTCATATCAGAGTCCAGATCTGCCAAAAAATGCTGAGAGCCTACAACTTGCAGGAAATTGTATTGAGATTTTATATGGAAGCTGACATCACTGATAGCTTGTGGTAGAGGACTCCTGTAGTGGGTCTAAAGATAGCAGTACTCATTAATAAAACTTACCTCTTTTCTTTTTGCTCATTTTTTACAGGAAAGCTTGTGGGAGGTTGTTCGGCTCCAGTCGCCCTGTACTTGATTATTCATTCCATTACGAGATAATACAGAAATAAGGAGGACTTGTACACTGACTTTTCCTGGTTTAAGTCCCCTAGTGACACAGCATTTATCTTCCACATAACCTGGGCAATAAATCCCCATAAAGACCATTAGCAAATCGCTTAATGGTGATTTGAATGCAATAAATGTCTGTCTTGTTGCCCACTCCTGTCTGCCTAACGAACCAACTAAAACACATTAATGAACACATGAGCAACAGCTACAGCGAGACCTGCTTTCCTATGGTTTTGTGCCTTAACCTCACTTACCTTAGACGTCTCCTCTGTGACAGCAATGCAATGCACTTATTTTATGTCCTATGCTCCTTTACCAACTCTTGAGTTCACAGTTCCTTGCAAGGTACTGTCCTGCTGTTCTTCCTGAGTTCCCTATCCTAGTACAGAAGTGTCAGCTATCCCAGCTTCTCTGCCTCCAAGACTTTTAGCCAACCCTTGTGTCCACATATATCTGTTACACAAGAGACAGTGTACGTGAGTGGTGACTGTGTATGTGGCTCCTACCTCTTGGCTGCTGGTTTCAAGAGTTGCCTGTAAGCCCCAGGCCGTACTTTGTGCGAGCCTCCCATAGGCAATGAGCATCTGTCAGATCTGTAGTCCTCTTCAGCTTTGTATGAATTTGCTAATGAACGCAAGAATTGCTGAAACTGTACAGATGGACAGCATGAATGTTTAGGCATGGTTTCCTTAGGGTCCAGGCTACAAGAGTTCAAAGCAGCTGCTTTTCCTTGTTTCTTAAACAGCATGAGAGACACGGAGAGCTATGTTCACCAGTGCCTTGAGGGTGAGTGTGGGGTGTAAATGTGGCAAAGCTGGCAGGCTCCAACCTCCTCACAGTGTAATCATCCCAGAGAGAAGAGTGCTGTGAAGTTACGGTGTCAGCGCTCATCCTGGAGTTTGTACAAGCCTCCTAAGGACCATGGGTGTCATGTCCTCGCATGGTTAATCCCCCGAGGCTCTGCACCTTCAGGCACACCTGGTGGTTCCTATGCACAGTGTGCAGGTGTATGTCGGTCAGACATCCAGGTGGACTTACAGAGGAGGAGCCCCCAGAGCTTATCATCCCTCTTGGAGCCTATCAACTACAATATATTGTGATAGATATTTAGCGTGCAGTTTGCCCAATTTATTATACTCAGTTATATTGCTGTAAGTATCCACATAGACCTACAGAAAGAGACCAACTAAACTCATTTTTCTAAAACAAAAAGCCTTTCAAAGTTGTTAAAATGCAGTTTTCAGAAAGCACCACATGAAGGCCAGTGTTTGAGGTAAGGTCCTGTCCTCAGTGAGATCACTTTGAGCTCAGCCGTCAGCTTCGGCGGAGCCGGGACATCACCCTTGGAGGTATTTCTCTTAGAGGACTCAAACAGTGCAAGTCCTTTAATGTCAGCACTGGAGACTTCGGAAATGAGGTGGTGCAAAATGTTTTGATGACTCATACTTATTTTTTGGATTATCTGGAAATATATGGTGGATGTGCAAGGCTTGAAAAGCCAAGTGGAAGAACCAAACCGCAGACTCCTCTGGGCAAATAATCTGATGCAGCCAGGCGGTGACTGCTCCAAAAGGAGCTCTTCACTAGCCAAGGGCTCTCAGCATATTTTTATAATTTCAACAGTTTTCCTAAAGGTAATCATTTCTGCAGCCCTGGTTTCACTTCGGGTGTTTGTGTTTGAATGGTACAGACTACATTCCATTGCAGCACAAGCATGAGCAAGGATTTCGGTTTGCTGTGATACAACTTGCCTGTGGCAAAACCACCATGTTCAAGGTTAAATGCCAATAAACCGCGATACCAGCCTGGATTGTAACGTCTTTGGCACGTACTGTACCTGCAATAGAAATCCTATTAAACATATTTTTTGAATTGTTTTCTTAAAATGTGAGTTGTATCTGACTGATACAGCTGGGCAGTGTGATGCTGTGCTGGAAATCTCCTGGCCCCACTGCCCGTGGGCCAGAGGAGATTCAATTTAACATCGAGATCAAATTGTCCGTATTTGAAAATGTTGCTGCTTTACTTTTTGTGGCTAAAAGTAAGCTCTTTTGTCTGCGGTGCTGTCTTGTGTGCAGGTGTGGAGGGGCTGGTGGGGGACTGTGAGGAGAGGCGGGCCTGCCCTGCCCCAGCTGCCGCCAGTTCCGGCCGGTTCCGGCCGGTTCCAGCAGGGGCAGTGCAGGCCACAGCCCAGCACTTCAGGGGAAGCAGCTTTAAGAAAAGGGAGAAGAGCACCCGGCCGCGAGGGGTGAGGAAAAAAAAAGGTGAGAAACAGCCCTCTGAGCCCCTCTTGCAGGAGAGGGTGGAGGATATGGGGGCGAGAGGGTGGGGGGAAGGTGTGTTTTAATTTGCCTTTGTCTCTCACTATCCTAAACCTATTTTAGATGGCAATAAATTGAATTACTTTTCCCCAAGTTGCATCTGTTTTGCCCCTGATGGTACTTGGCAAGTGATCTCCCTGTTGTAAGCTCAACCCATTAACTTTTTCATCTTAATTTCTCCCCCCCGCTGTACTTTTGAGGAGGGAGAGGGAGAGAGCAGCTGGGTGGGCGCCGGCAGCTGGCCAAGACCAACGCACCGCAGGTATCGATTACAATTGTACCCAGAATTCCCTTCAGGACTAAAAGTAAAACTTTGCAGGAGATATTCTTCTGGTAGGTTAGTTTTCTCTTGGGCCTGTGAATTGATTTTTTTGTGCCCTGCAGCTGCATGATTGTTAGAGCTAACATAAAGGAAACAGAGGAGCATACAGCTGGAAGAGGGATAGGGAGGATGGGATAACCTGCTTTGGGCTGTTGTTAAATTAGATCAGGTATAAAATGAAACTGCCCCTTCATTGCGCTCACTCTGATTTTTCGTCATGCTGGATGTTGCTCTTATCACTTCCAGTCCATCTCTGGAAGTAACTGCTATAATGCACTATGGTTGTTGTTGGGAAAAATTTGCCATGTTTATAAAAGTGCATTTGTGTCTAATTTTACAGGAATCAACTCTAGTTAAGTGCAGTTCTCAATCCAATGAAGAAACAGTTTCTAAAATTTGGAGGCTAGTCCTTTCAAGAGGCATTGAACTCCTCTGGGGAGATAAGAGCATGCCAAGTCTTGAGGTAATTAAAAGTCAATGTTGTGACATGATGGCCTTTGAAACTAATACTGTGTGTGTGTGTGAGGATGGAAGGGAGATTGTTTCAAACCCCATGTTTATTGTATTAATGTGTCGTGTAATGTCCATGAAAGAAAATTAGCAAACCAAAAGACAAACAATGCCACAGCACAGCAGAAAATGCGTTATGATATATGATTTGCAAAATGTTACAATTTGAGAACTGCAATCCAGTTCATTCCTCAGGGAAAAGGATGAATGGATAGAAAAAGCATAATTTTTAGTGTCTTCTTTGCACATCAAAAAAAGTTATTCCCAGGTACGTTTCAAAAATCTTGACCAACATAAGGGAGGTACCTAAATTAGAATAGAACTCAAAAATAAGGTAACTCCCAACTATAAATGAAGAACAGAAACCCAGGAAAAAATTCACTATTAACATACAAGGGGCAGAAGGCAACTGAATTATCCTGTTGTCCAAAATGTGAGAGTTTTAAGTTCAGATATGAGCTAATGCTGTTTTCTTCTTTCAATACTTCTCTATTTTGTTTGTTTTCAATTTTGAAACTTCTTAGTTTCAAAAAGTGCCTTTTCTTTTGCCTCACTAGTAAAGTATTTTCATTTTACATATCCCTAAAGTCATGTAAACTCTTTTAAAATAAAGATGCTTTTACTTCTGTGGGGATGACAAGCCCAGATAAGTTAGTTGGTAGGGACTAACCCTGCAGGGAAGCAGCACCTGAAAGTGTTCAGGTGTCTGAGGAACTGAGGTAGGCTTTCAACAATCCCCTGTTCTTTTTCTTCAACCTAGTTCAAATTCTAGCCCTTCATCTATTTAACTGCAATAGAATGAGCCACAGACATGTTAGGTGGTCTCATAAATAACACACACAAAGAGGTAAAAGGCTTCCTTTTACTCCTCCTGGAAAGGTAATGAAGAAAACAAGACCTGCTGAATTTTTTTTCCCCCAGAACCGATCTGTACTACTCACCTTGCCTAAGCCCTGTCCTGAGGATATGTCACAATTTCTTTAGGATGCTTTCTGAATGCTACAGCATGATGATTTGCAGTCACAGTACTAGGAGTACTAAAGCCTGTTTCCACCACTCTAATGCTGTTTCTCCTTCTAGCAGTGAATTCTCCTGTCTAGCAGTGACCCTGTCCAGGGTCAGCAGAATAATTTGGTGCCTGAGAAAACACTTGAAGCGCCCATTTTAAATAAGTCAAAGAGTATTCTCCATAAACTACTTTTTAACATTTTTTTAGTAATAATGGTGGCCAGGCTGGCTAGTAAGTGTGATTACCTATTCATGTGGAAATCTTAGGTGTGGGTTTCTTCAGGCTAGTGTGCTCCTGTGAATAAGGTTTATATATGCATGTGCTGTCTTTATGTATGTCCATCTTTATGTCCTGTTCTCGCCAGTCTTCTCTGTTCCTCTTTCTTCTCTCTTCCCCCAATGGCATCACTTGTTTCAGTTCAATACTATTAACAGAGGGTAAACAATTAAGTTTCCCCAGTTAAATTACTATATGTGGCTAGAAAGAATAAAGAACTACAGTAAGTTCCTGAATTGAAAGGAGACTGATGAGTCCCTTGAGGATCCATGCAGG
The DNA here is from genome assembly GCF_000737465.1 of Haliaeetus leucocephalus. Taxonomy (NCBI): domain Eukaryota; kingdom Metazoa; phylum Chordata; class Aves; order Accipitriformes; family Accipitridae; genus Haliaeetus; species Haliaeetus leucocephalus. The sequence continues at coordinate 12,311,327 of NW_010972886.1, forward strand.
AGAAAGTCTTTATACAGGATTTTTTTCCCAGTTAGGGCTAAAGTGTAGGTTGCTGTGAGCTCCAGTTGGCACAAATCTGGAAGAAACCAGGCATTGTTTGATCCAGTGATTACAGAACAGCTTGATTCACAATTAGGAACCTTTTAGGTTGGTGCAAAAGTTTTGGTTTGTTTTGTTTTTTTTTTCATTTTCACCAATTTATTTGCCTTTTTTATTTCTCAGATTTTTTTCACAACTGGTAAAAATCACCTGCACAGTAATGTAGTGCCAGGCTTACACTGAATATCACCTGAAGAAGCCAGTGCATTCCTGCTGGCAACAGTGCTACTGGTGAAGGTCACGAAGGACCTATATCTGCTTTCTGTACTGATGCAGTTTATTTTTTCTGCCCTGCAACTTCTTCATCACAGATGTCTCTCCATTAGTGCATATGCAGTCCTTTTGCTAAGAACAATGCAATGTTCAGGTAACATTGCCATGAGAAATCCTGTATCCATTATATAAAAGCAGATACAGTGGCTTTTTGGAACAGGGCTTATAATGGAAAGACCACCTAATCTTTTTTTTCTTCTTTTCTGAAACCTCTCATGTGTCTGGAAAGAAGACACAAGCCCTTTTCCCCTGCCTGGTAACTAATTAGTTCTCCTTACCTGAAAATATCAAAAGGCAAGTATCTTTCAAATAGAGCTGACATCTCCTCCTCACCTTAAATTTTCTAATTATTTATATTTCACTGGCAGATAGACTGCAAGACCTTGTTCTTTGTTAGTCATGTGCCAATAAGGATACCAAATACATTTTGTTTCACTCCATCTTGCCAGGAAAAAAAATGCAGTAACACTTGACAGTCCATTTTTCCTCCCAGTTTGCTCCCTGGTGAAACAACGCAGCTCTCAAATTCACTGTCCATACACACACATGCACAAATCCAAGAAGGGTCACCTGTTGTTTACTCTTTCCTCTTTCCTGTCCTCCTGATAGCCTGTAACACATCCCTGGTTGCTGGTGAGCTGTGGAGGCTTCATGCTGCGCTTGTGGCCTTAGTTTAGGGAAGAGGGTTGAGGACTTTGATTCAACTCCAAGGAGATGAAGGGTGATAGCTCTGTGACATGCCAATGTGTCCTGGCTTTGAAGTCTGGGATTAGGCTGGGGGGAAGGAATAAAGTCCTGCATGATGTATCCTTTTGATTTGAAGCTCTGGTGAGTGATGATGTGAGTCCAGCACAGGACTGTGAGGCTCCAACCCTCTGCTGAAGAGGTGTGATGAGCCCTTCCTCTCTCTTGGGACAGAACATCCTCACGTGCAGAGATGGAGAAATCCTGGGATTCCCCCATTCTGGGCTATAGCTTTGTTGACAGACTTATTTTTCACTTTAGCATAGTAAATAGAGTTTGTCTGCTGCTTGGAGATGATTCATCTCTCATTATGTTTAATAATTAGAATTCCATGCTCGTCCAGTGCTTCCTCCGTACTCTGCCAAAGTGAGCGGTCTCTGCTCTGAACAGCTCCATCTGTTGGCATCGCATTGCCACGTTGAAAAAAGGCTAAATAAAAAAATATCCCCCCCAAACCCAGCAGCAAGAATAGCCTTTGCACTTTGACCATGAAGAGAAATGATGGTCGTGAGGCCTGGTGCACCAGCTACCTGCCTCCGAAACCTGCTGGGTAAAACTCCTGCATCCCTGGGCTCCCCTGCGTCTTCAGCATCCTCCGAAATCAGGAGTGCCACGTGTCTGCTGAGCTTGCTGCATATCTGGGCAGACACAAGGAGGGAAACCCTCTGCACCTTGTGTCCTCACGCCATTTCCTTTCGTTTCCCAGCTCAGACTTGCTGCTCTGGGCGCAGCCTGCCAAGGGCTGACGGGGGCTCTGCCTGCTGGAAACGGGAGGTGGAGGTGGCCGGTGATGCAGAGTGGCCGTGGGGTCTTGCGGGCCCTGCCCACTGCACACAGACAGCTGGAAGGCAGCTGCAGGAGCAGCTGGATGATAAGATGTGGACAGAGGCAGGAGCCACCCCTACGAAGCTGCCCAACTGGGAGCTGCGGAAAGGGCAGCTCCATTCCTCTGGGCAGTCTCCAGTGAGCAGCAGAGCCAGGGGGTGCTGTGCCCTGTGTTGGCACAGGTCCGGCCCTGTGGGAGCTCTGTGCTCACCGAGGGCTCTGCTCAGAAACCAGGGGCCAAGGGTCACGGGAGGCGCAGGGATCGCCGGGGATGAAGAAGGGCTGCGGGTGGCTTGGAGGTTGCTGCGGATGAACGGGAGGTGGTGAGGGATGACGAAGTGTTGCAGGTGGCACAGAGATCGCTATGGATGAACACGTTCCATCGAGATCACTAGGGGTGAAGAAGCATTGCGGATGGCACGGCGGTCGGGGTGGATGAAGAAGAGCACGGGGATTGCTGTGGGAGAAGCGTCGCAGGTGGCAGGGAGATTGCTATGTCAGACCTGGCCACAGGGGGGTACCACAGACAGGGACACGGTTTCAGTATTGGAACTAACACACACGTGTGGTAACATTGCATCTTGTTCCTACATATCCCCTCCTGCCCCTCTGCTACAGGTGTGCCTGAGACCCAAGGTGTGAGCACGGCTTGTGCCCGAGTGGGGCAGAGCATCAGCCTGTCGTGCCTTCTGATATAAATCCTCTGCCATGTTTTCTCCCCTGGACTGCTGGGAATGCAGCTTCAGAATTAAGCCTTCACGTTGTTCTTCAGGTGTTAGCAAAAGGCTGTGGCTGCTGTGTGACTGCCTGGCACACCAACCGTGGAGAGTGAGGCTGCTTCCCAGCCTGACTTCATAAAGACGGTCTTTGCAAAAACTGTGTTGCTCAGGGAGGATGAAATTCGACACATACTTCTTTCTGGTTTTAAGGACCTAGAGCCCAATGCTGAGCGCCAGTAAATTCAGTCATCTCCCTGGTGGCTCCATACATGCTGGGCTCAACTCCGTGGCTGTGTTTGAGCAGCTGCATAGCTTGCACTTGGCATGAATAAGGCTGGCATCAACAAGGGCAGCTTCAGTTGCCTCTAATTGTCCAAAGCCGGAGCCATTTAAAAAATGAAGGTTACAAAGACGTTCACAAGCAAATAGTTTTCCCTTTTATGGTTTATATGAGTTTCTGCTTCAAAGAAAGTATTATCTGCCTTCTTGAAGGTGTTGTCTTCTTCCACCTGCTTTCTTGAGATTGTCATCTTCTTCCAGCTAATTGTGGTGTAGGTATGAACAGGCTTACAGAGCATCCAGTCCTTGACATCAAATATTGGATGTTTTCAGTATTGATACCTTTTATATGTGGCCTGGTCCTACAGCAAGAATGAGGCTTTATTCATTGTACATGCATATTATTTGGTTTTTAAGTATCTTCTTTAAGGGACATCAGATGTTCAGAATATCAGAAAGCAGTGTTCTTTATGATGAGAGTAAATATTCTGATTTTTTGGTGGAGGATTTTTTTTTTCCTCCATAAAAGGCAAATGAAATCTGCAGGCTAAATAAATGCAAACATTTTGTTTCTCATGCTATCAAGTGCAGCATGCAATATGATCCATCCTCATTTGTGAAGGAACAGTTTTAGTTACACAGATGAAAAATTATACTTAAAAGGCAAAACCAAACAAAACTCTGTAGCTTGTTTGCTTATCTTCAGTTGTGATTGTCCTTTGGAGACCGAAGCCTGGCCCAGAGCTGACAAAAGGCAAGATGGATTGCTTCCACAAACTTCAGCAGGAGTTGGGATTGGGCTATGTGATGTTACAGAACTATAAATGCCTCTCAGAAGGACATGAGTATAATTTATTCATGATGGAAAACGTGGGATATGAACACTGCAGTGATGGCTTCAGATTTCCAGATTTCTCTGCCTTGGAAAGGTTATCTGCAGATTCATGCTGAAGATAGCCGCTCCTGGAGGAGGATGGGCAAGCAGAATTTGAGGTTTCCCCACAAAGGAGAACACCTCCAGGTGTTCTGTTAGTGCCCTCTGGCACGGTTAGAGTTGCCTTGGCTTGGGCACAGGTATGGCCATCCCAGGAGGAGCGGCAGCCCTCAGCAGAAATCCTCCCTGCACTAGTCAAGGCATCGGCGTTTAGCAGACGCAGGGCTGCTGTGGGCATTGGATGCTCATGCCCAGGCAGGGACCCACCCTGCGGCCTCAGCAACATATTGGCTGTTTAGTTGAGAGTTCGGAGAAGAGCAGTGTCCCCTCCTTGGAAGATGGGAGGTAGAGATTCAGGTTGCTTAGCAATGGCAGACAGAGAAAATTAAACAGAAGTGAGGTGGGTGCCCCCAAGAGCAACCTTCTTTTTTTTTTTATATCGCTTGTTGCAGCACTGAGGCAGTCTCGAGTCTGGCACTACGAACCAGCAGCTTGTCAACACTAAGGCAGCAGCACAGCAGTTTAGTCTCTCTGCTATGAAAGCAGACTTTCCTTCTGGAAATTAAAGGAAAAGAGGGGAATAAGAAAGCTGCTTCATGTTGGGAGGCAGGCTGCTCTGCCGGGTTTTGACTGCGGTAGGTTTGCTGGGTGCTTCCACGGCAGCCTGATTGCTGTGTAATTTCCAGCCTCCTGCAGGATGCTCTGCGCTTCTGCAGCCTGACATGGCTGTGGCCACAGGGTTCAGGACTAATTCTTCCTGAAAAGCTGGGTTGTAAAGAAACAAATGCCAGGCATAGCCGTGGGTGTTTCTGGAAGGTGCTTGGATGATGTTGTGTTGGGAGCTTGAGAAGAACAAGGAATGGAGCTGGAGTAGCACCTTGTAGATGAGGAAAAAAGAAGAAAACTAAAACTGGGTTGCTTTCACTTCAGAAGCTTTGGGGTTGTATTTCTAACAAAGTGAAGTTCGTATCAGAGAAAGCAGCTATGTCTTCGAAACAGCCCCAAATTCTGCCTCTTTGCTGAGCTACCCTAACCAATTTGCAGCAACCTTGAGGTATCTTCACAGTTTGAAGAAAAACTGCTACCAGGACTTGGGAAATGTGAGAGAGTCTGACTTTGGTTATGGAAAAGCTACTAGGCAGAAGTATGAAAAACTTGCTGGTAAATCATTTACAAGAAAATATCTTGTTCAGCATGGGGTTTGCAATGAGGGTGTCATATTTAATGACCTGCTTCAAATGTTATTATAAATCATTACTTCCTCACCAGCTAAATCACGGCTGCCTAATACTCTGTATGCTCTCCTGTAGAAATGTCACTAACTTGTGAACACGTTGGAGTTTGCAGCCACGTGGCCCTGTGGGATGGAGGGAAGAGCAGGAAATATGAGGGGCTATCGGGCACCCCGGGGGGGCGATGCCCACGTCCCCAGCTTGGCTGCGCAGGTCCTGTGTTTTCGTAGCACCATCCACCTCTGCAAACTCCAAGACCTTTGGGAGCTTTTTGACAAGACGCTAAACTTGAGTAACCTAAGTGAAAACATGTCCGTGGTACAGAAGCAAGACCAGTTTTCAGGAGGATAAAGAAGGCGAGTGTTTAGCTTTGGTTGAATGATGCCTTTGAGTTATGCAGAGAAGCTTCTTCCAAACTGCCTAATAGACCTCATGTCCACCTGGAATGGTCCACAGAGCTTCGCAGTAAACTGCTCCAGAGCCACCCTGGGCAAAACCTCCAAATACTCCTCGGGTTTTGCACAATCTGCAACAGTTAGAGGTGCAGGAGTGATGGCAGCCCACAGGTGCATGGCTGCATGGCCAAAGGGATGTCTGTGTATGGAGGGGAAACTCCCTCCCCTTGGAAAACAAACATCTCACCTCTGAAAGGCAACAGCCACTGCAAACATGAGGGAATGCAAGCCCCACATCCATTTCTTGACTGAGGATCCACTTTGTGCTGGAAGGAGGCTGTGGGCTGCTTCTACCTATTTATATCACACAAAGAAGATGAGGAGAAGAGCCTCAGGGCAGTCTGTCTGCAGAGGCAGTATCTCCTTAGAGAAGTGTACAGCAGTGGGGATGTCAACAGAGAGTTGGTAGCTCATTACTTTTTTTCTACCTTTAGATCATGACTTTAAAATAAACCCCTGTGCATTGTATATTCTTTGTCCTTGCTGCCTGCGTGAGAATCACAGCGGTTCTGTAGGTCGTTTCGAGAGATTTTATGGCAACAATATGCAAGTGAAAGCAGTATTTCTTTTGATGGATATGTTTAATGCAATAGTGCTTTTAAACTTTAAAAAAATTAGAAGAGCAAGCTTTAATATTATCTCTTCAGTCTATATTAAGCATAAAAAACAAAGTCAAAGCATATATAAGGCCTTACTCTTTCTTAGAACTATCTTAGCTAAGGAGAAGAAATAGGGCTTGTGATCTGGCTTCAAAGTAAATGGACAGTTTTAGATTTGGGGTGGAGTAAGGAGGTGGGGAAGATTGTGTGAATGGGGAAACAAAATCTTCAGCAGAATCACAGCTACCATAAATATAGCTGTAAGAGGGCCCAGAGACCAGCGAGGGACTTACCCTGGCTGGGCTGTCCTATTCCCCACACAGAAACTAAGACTGGTGTTTGCCAAGTCTGCGTACATCGTTGTGTACTTTCCTGTCTCTCTTTTTTTTCCTCTCCTTTATGCATGAGTAAGATTTTAATTTTAGAAGAAATTCTGGTAGGCTTTTGTGGGCAGTTTGGAGGAGGGGAGATGAGGGTTGGTATTTTTGTTTCTGCATACAAACGCAGGGAGGTTTATCTGAGCTTGGCCAGCAAGGCCACCATCATACAGGTGTCACAAGCCTGGTTTGCATTTAACTTCCCAGCGCTTTATTGAGAAGAGAATATTGAAAGTCACCATGCATGGGCAGGCACAGAGCTTATACCACTCATACAGATTTGTCTGTACATGAATTGTACGCTGGTACAATTCACCCAGTTTTGTCCAACCTTGCCTCCTCCTCCACATCACGCTGGACCTGCTTGCGTGCCTGTCACTCTGGTACCTCCGGAAAGTGGCTTTGCAGCCCCAGGTCTCTTCCCTCACCCATGGTCGGACAGAAGGGCTCCCAGGTCCAGCTCCTGTTGTGATGTGGCTCTGTGCGAGCGAAACCTGTTAAAAAGTATGCAACTCTGCTTATACATTTTACATCTCTGGAGGGGCCGGCATCTGCCTGGATTGTAGAGGAATCTCACTGACCAGAGTAATTAATCCAGAGGCTGAATTTCTTTCACGTTCTGCTTCTTTGATACAACTGCAAGGGGCTCGTCTAAGAGTGGGATGATCTTTCGATGGCTTTAACTGCAATCAAACAAGTAACTGAACGGATCTCACCGGTCCAGATAGGGATGCAAGGCACCTGTACCACTGCCTGGTGCGAAAGCAGAGAGAAAATAGCACAGGGTTTCTTTTGACTCCTACTCCACTGACAACTGTAGAGTCCAAAAGACACCCCTGCACGCTCTGTTTGTTTGTTTGTTCAACGCTCGTACATCCCTATTTACTTACTGACACAAGGGACATCATTGGCTCATTTGGCAGCCTCTAATGACAGCTTAAGGCTCACCATCCTGTACTAATTCTGTGGTGTTAAAAATACAAGTTTTTCCAAATGAGGAGTGGCAGTAAGTAAATGCAGGGAATGGCTCTTCTCTAATTCACAGCATGTTTGCTTTGTCCCACACCTTTGTTTTGGGAGTTGCTGTTTTCATAGAGAATGAGTACAAAGCTGGGTAAATCTAATTGAGCTCTTTCTAAATATGTTTTCTGGGAATTATCAAATTGGCTGAAAAACAAGCTACTTCTCACAGCTAAACAGGTGAACTGAAAATGAGGTCAAGAACCATTGATTACAAGATGAACAGAGGCCTTTCAGTAAAGATTGGCCACACTGCCATAGGATGTTTATTACTGGTCAGACACTTCCTGCAATGCTCAACAACTCTCATAGAGTGGTGTCAGGAGCTAAAATTACCAACATTTCTGTGAGTTTTTTTTAAGTAATTCTTACTCTGTTCCATCAGCCACTGTATCAGTGGTGGTCAATATTTTTCCCTACACTTGTACAAGGGGAAATAACCAGAATTGTAAACGAGCTACTTGTAAGGACGTACTGCAATGCACACCCATCTGCTTCTGACGAGAGGTTCTGGCCATCAGCAAAACCATGAGGGATTAAGGGAGAAAATGGCTTTGTGTTTAATTTTGTACTTTGACTGCTAATCTATAGCATTTGACCTAATGCTGTTCCAGCGTCTGAGCCTCAGAGGCATTTGTGCGGGAGAGACTTTCCTTGGTTGCTCTTGCCTAACTGCTGAAGTCAGATGAATGGATGGAGAGGTCCTGTGTGCCATGTTAAATAATAGCTGTTTGTGGTGGGCGTTTGCCACTTCCACTCACAAACAAAAAAAGGCTCTTTCGTTTAACAGAGGATTTTGTGTGCCACTCCCTTTAACCCCCCTGTAAGTAAATAGTATGCCGTATGCATTTGCTGTGGATCTGCAGGCTGCAGAAGGACGAATCATACTTTCATATTTTCAGTTGATGTCTGCTCTACGGGTATGGTGGTCTTGTAACACTTCTAAAATACTCGGGAAATACTTGGGTGAGATTTTTTTAATGGAAGTAAATATTGACTTTCAGTGGGAATAGACAGCCCTTTGTGTTGTCTGACGTTGAAAGTCCTTTGCAATGCTAAACTAACGGTGTATTTGAACTCCTCTCTATGGTTTATCTAAGACAGTCATTTAGCATTGCATCGCTGTTGGGTAGTTCGATTCATATCCCTCTTTAAAAGTAACTTGCTTATCCATTCAGGTATGAGTTGGTTAAACCAGGTAGACATTGCTGCTGTGCTGATAAAGAAGCAGTGTCAGGTCCTGGCTGTGGCTGGGACCTCTCTAGCTGGGGATTCAGCTAGTGAGGGCACTGCTGTGCTCTTGTGTTTATGCACACTCAGATTTATCGAAGAACAAATAAAAGTGCCATTTGGCCTCTAGCATATTATGGTGATTAATATGTGGTTGTGTTTGAATTTGGGATTAATAACCACCTAGAGTAATTTTCTCCTTCTCACTGAAGAATTTCCTCTCCAACCCCAGGTATACTTCTACCAAAGTTAACCTGAAATAGGCTTACAGTGGCTTTGTGAGCCTCCAGGTTGTAGTATCTACTCATGATGAGATGGAGAGGCATGGATGGTCGCTGAGGTTTGCTATGGGAGCTGGCTGTATCCAGTAGAAAGTGTAGTCTTGTTTCTATAGGTCCGTAAGCAGGACTGCCTATTAATGCTGCTTTTGGGGAATACAGGATCAGCCAAAGCAGTTGTGACTAAAGACCAAAACCAGGTACCTCTGTCTCACTCTTCCTCAGCTTGGACATGGGGCTTTTCATGTCCTAGTGTAGTGCGAGCAGAAGCTAATTACTATTCTGTGAGGCAAATAAGCATGTATGCACACATGTAAATTATATGGTGAACCAGATGCCCTTCTCCAGACAGCTTTCTGAAAAATGACTTCATATAGGAAAGTTGTATTTTTCACATCTGGCTCTTGAACATTGTTTTTCAGTTACATGCTACTTTCTGTAATTAGCAATGAAAATTCAGGCACAAGAATATAGTGTGTGTTTGTTCCATGAAAAGCTGGGACCATTTTGATATTTTGCAAAAAAAAAAAAATGAAAAGCTCATTTAATACCAGTCCAGCTATTTAGACCTCTTGCACAAATTTAAACGTAACAAAAAATGCAGCATAACTCATGAAGCAAAGGAGCGTCTTTGCCAAGTGTAATATTTGTATTTGGAAACATGGTCTATATTGTATGAAGCAGTAGCCTTCTAACTGCCTCCAAGGTTTCTTTTGGCTGATGTTTATCCAAACAGTCTTGCTCTTCATTCATTTTAATGGCTGAAAGGGAGCTGAGTGTTTTTACACTGTGAGACTGGCACAGCTCAGTCTCTGCTTTTTCGGCTGGCGCCAAATGCCCTCCGCTTGCCCAGATAAGCATGGTGCAGTGAGCCCCACAGCACGCTGACAGTGGGCTCACATGTGCAGCCCCCATGCACAAATGCCTGACTGTTCTGCCACTCCTCAATCACGTCCCAAAATTTTGCGCACTGATGTCTCTTATTCTGCCTTTGATTTTGCCCTTTGTGTCTTGCGGATCTGGCACAAGGGAAACAAGAGTCATGGCACCCTTGTTTAAAGGAGGCAATGCCCTTTGCTGTCATGGCCATGGGTGACTTGAGCAAAACCACTGGATATGGGAGAACCACTTGCACCGGTGCTACCAGGGAGGGAGAGACTTCAGGAAGTTTGGAAAGTTTGCAACTGGGCAGTGTCCATGTGAGGCTGGCGTCTTTGCCACTCTTTTCCCCTCTAGAAGAGGTTAGCAAATATTCCCAGCTGTTTTTTTCCCTCTTTGAGTTCTCTTTTTAAAATAATAATAATAATCAAATCCAATAGATGTATTGTTGTCTGGACTACCAGACTGCATTTAAGCCTTATCACTTTGGTAAGTTTAATTAATTTAGGGACCTACGTATGAAGTTAAGTACATGCCTAAATGACTGCAGGACAAGCTTTCCAAATCCTTGCCCTGAAGAACCCAAGATGTCAGGATGTATTTCAAGGGGTCTTTTAAACACAAAATAACTAAACTTTGGGGAATGGTACAATTAGGAATAAGGTACAATTACTACACAAAGCAGCAGGAGCAAGGAGCAGGGAAGACATGAGTCATTCAAATGTGAGTCAAAGAGGCATATTAATAATGGAAACTTTGGAAGAAACAAAGACCAAGCCACATTTCTCTCTCTAGTTTTCCTATCTGTCAGTTATACAGCACGTTACTGTAGGCCTCACTGATCCTGACACTATCGCAGCAGCCATTTCTTCATGTGGATGAGTTGTTCTTGAAAAATGCAGTTGGCATAGACCACTCTTATTTTTCACACAAGGAATGCAGGTCTTCCTGTTCCACATATTTTTCTTCAATGAGTGTATTTATTGTTGTCACTGGGAGGAAAATCCTCTGTCTGTCTGCTAAAATACTTGAGAGGGGGAGATAAAGCATGAAATCTTTTTGTTGTGGCTGAGGATTTCCTCTGCAACTCTCCACTTCAGTGATTCACTGCTCTTTTCCAAAAGAAATGTAAAGCTGGGATGGGTATTAATTACAATTTGCAGTCCCAGGCTAAATCCTCGGCTGGTGTAACTCAAATGTTCGCCGGCACCTATGAAGGAGATTTAGGCTTAGTGGTCAGAGTTCAAATATGTGCCACCTCCTCATTCTGTTCTGGGCTCAGGGATATGCCATCATGCAGCCTTGGGAGCACTGCTTGGTGCGGCCGGCGCTGAGGGGCATTGCCAGGTATGGGGCATCGTTTATGCCATTCCCTTCAGTTCTTGCATGGCAAAGCTCTAGGCATTACCTGGCAAACTCTCTTTGGAAGTCACCTGCCAATCCGTATCACAAAATGGAGTTTTCTTTTGTATTTTTTTCTTTTAGTGCAAGAAAACTATGCAGCTGATGGAGTCATAATAAATTTTGGCAGGGATGAAGCAAAAAAATAGAGGCAAGTGTTCTGATTTTTTCTAAAGTTAGAGCTATTGTTCATCTGGGCAACTTTTTGTGTATGAAATGAAGGCAGAGATCTGTGTTTTGGGGGAGAGCCACACTGTGGATAAGTGCGAAGGAATTCTGCCACAGCTTTGCCATGAATTATATGTTGTCTGAAGGATTTAACAATATCACAAAGTTCATCAAGAACAGGAACACTCATTTTCCTATCTTTCTGCCAACAAAATGAACAAGCGATTTAGCTTCCTTAAAGAAATTCCATCCGGTAGCTGTGCCAGCTCTGTCTTCCTCATGTTCATGTGCGTTTGCTTTGTTCCTGAGTCCCAGATGGATTTCTGAAAATGGCACAGGGTTGCCAAAATGCATCTGAAGACACATATCATCAGTATGCACAAATTGTAAAGAATGCAGCCCCTGGAGCGATGTGTGATTTCATCAAAAGTGACTTTCCAGCTACGCTGAAACCTTTCATGTCTCTTGTGCAATCTCCAATGCTAAAGCAAACAAACCGAGTGCCAGAGTGTCATAAGTATCAGAATACTTCAACTTATTAAAGGGCCATAATCTTATCAAATCAGAGAAAATATGAACTCTCAAAGAAGATTAAGCTGCTATAAATACACCCAGGTAGATATAATCAATTTCTCTCCCCTACAAAAAAACTCAAAACACCTAAACCCTTTTAAACCTATCAAGGACTTTTAATTAAAGCACCAAGGTATACTTGCCCAACCTTTGGGTTTCTGGAGCCCTTCGGCTACATTTTTTGTGCAGTGCTGTGCTTCTGGTGGCGTTGGTGGAGTTTTTTCGGTGTCTCACCTGGGAAAGAGCAAGGAGATTTTGGATTTTTGGTGGGGCTGTATGATGGAGCTGTATAGTTTTATAATCTTATTTTTCATTTTGGATATGGCAGCCTATATAATCTGAGGTTATGAAAATAATAAAAAATAACAAAGGAGGAAGTGGATTCTGGAAAGTTTTCAAAAGGGTGGGTTGGCAGTAGGGAGGTGTACTTTGTAGTATACATTGAAACTGAAACAAGTGCAGGAGTTTGGTTGGAGCTGGGGACAAAAATGTGTACACAAAAGCGTACCCTTGCAGACAAGCCACATGGGTTTGGACACCACATTTCATGGAAAATGAGAAGAAATGAGGTAGTGAGAAGAGAACAAGAGAGAAAGTGCAAGCCTAGGAGAGAAAAGAGTAAGGGCTTGGTGCAGTAACAGCCTCCAGCTGTGTAGAGGATGGATACAAGGGGAAAGGGAAGGCGTTGGTCTCCGTATCTGTTAGCCATAGAAAAGGTTGCATGGCCTTCGAAGCGGAAAGGAAGGAAGCTCATGCAAAGACTTGCTGGTAAGGAAGATAGCTTGCTCAGGTGCGGAGCAAAACCTTCATCAGTGGAAACTTCTCAAAACATATGGAACAAATATCTGCTAGAAACACTGTGTTTGACCTGCTTTAAGGCAGGGCAATGGACTGGTCTTCCTTGTGAGGGCCGCTGGAGCCCAATTTTCCTCTCATTAGTGGCACTGCTGCAGCCACTGACTGCTGTCGTGGTGCCTTTTTGTAGTGTCTGAAAGAGGACGATGTCTCAATGCAGGGATTTGGATATGGTGCCTGCATTTTTCTCCCCCTCTCCTTTTCCAGGCTTTGGGAATGAATCTTAAATGCTTGTCAAGTTTCAAGACAACAAATTAAGTAGGCCACGTCATAACTTTGCCAGTTGATTTATTTTAAAAGAGTAAACCAGTGATGAATTCCATACAGTCTGATGATTCTTTCAGTAAAGGCACCATCTCCGCTTCAACTCAATTTATGGTGTTAGAAGGTCGGTATTTTCATGGCACTTCTCTTCAACTTAAAAGAAGATTTTTATGAAGGCACTTCACTCTCTTTCTTTCTTTCTTCTATGATTTTTTAAAACAAATTAAGAAGGTTTTTTTTTGTGTTCAAAGGCAGTGCTTATATTCTGGTTGGAAACTTCTTTTTTTCTTTGCTGAATATTTCAGCTGGATCAGCTTCCTGAATTGAATTGCTGAATTATCACCAGGGTGAACACAAGGGCTGGCAGGAGAGAGGCAGTGAGCCTGGAGGCAGGGGGTAAGGAAAAGAGATGGTCTGGGTGAGGAGAACAAAGCGGATCCAACCCCCGGTTGCTTTTCCAAGGGTCTACCTACACCACCAAAGGAGGTCACAGCCTTGGGGTGGAAACTAGTGAGCGATGGCAACGTGAAGACACAGCTGTCCCTGGAGCTGATTTTAAGCTGTAGCTTGTTTTCCTTCCATACCCTGTGGGGATACGAGCAGGTCCCTCTCTGAGGTCGAGACATCTCTACCACAGGAGCAGCAGCACCCGCAGGTGTTTGTTCTCCCTTTCCTCACCCCCAGTGCTTCTCCACAGGCAGCCTTGTTTTTCCCAAGCAAAAGCCTGTTGATCAGGCCCAATGCAGAAGAGAGGCAGGATCCAATCCTGGCGACAGGCCGTCTGCCCTGCTGTGGCTCCTGTGGTCAGGCAGGTGTTTGGTCCTGGCGAAGGCTTTGAAATCTGCTGAGCCAGGGAGAGATCAGAAAAATGCTGCCCAGCTTCAGCCAGGACATGCTGCAGCCCTTACTTCTGTATGTTTTACATCTCGCTGTCGGTGCCATTTGCAATCTGCTCGCTGGCGAAGGTGTCCTGTGCCGGCAGCTTTTGTTGGTGGAGCTTTAGGGGTGCTCATCCCTCTTACCCTCCGTTCCCCTTCTCCTAATCTTTTAAAAGGGCCTGGGGGACAGGGGCAGTGAGAAAGCAGGCTGGGAGCTGATGTGGCCAGCGAGGCATGGAGAGACAGCACCGCATCTGAGGAAGGTAGGGGGGACTCACAGCTCCCCCTTTTTAGGCCAAATCCTGACTAGAAACACAGAGAGAGCTTTATCACTGGTGTTGTGGGAGAGGTTGTGTGCCAGTATGTCCTCACCACGGCGTCCGTACCTGCTGTTTGCTTTGTTGCTCTGTGGCTAGTTTGCGGTCAAGACCTGTACAGGCCATCTGCCTGAGCTCTCGCTGGCATCAGGCGGGAGGTGATGGATGGGGGCTATGCCCCAACCGCTTGCCTGTGCCCATCAGAAGGGCTTTGCCAGACCCAAGCAATCCTCCGTGAAGAAAAATGCATGTCCTCTGTGCTCTGTACGATGGTATGCATGCTTACACAACTGGCTTTGTGACTCATCCTTTTGGCTTCTGCAATTGCATTTAATAAACTGAAGGCTGAGGTTTCACCCCACAGAGAACAAAGTCCTCCTGGATGTAGGACGACATATTATCAAGCCGCCCCACGAGCAGCACGTTCCTGGGAGCTGCTGATAGCAAATGTCTGCACCAGCTGCATGCACCCTGTTTCGTACGCTTTGAGGTGTGTAGAATTTGTACCTGGGCTGCTTTGAGGTGTGGAGAGTGTTTAATATGGGCACAGGCTTCTGCCTCACACAACTTGATGGCTGCTCTAAACTAATGGTGAATATGAGACATAGTCACTGAAATCTTAGGAAACATCAGCATTAAACCCACTTATGTTCCATTGATCTTCTCTAGTAGTGCTTATGCCTTAAGAAGTAAGTTGGAGATCTATGGGAAAAGTGATTTACAGTCAGGTCCCAGTTTTGCCACAGCCCTTCCTCTCTGACTTTGGCCAGGTTAATTCTCTTAACACCATGAGTTTCCCTAAAAGTCATGAGGATAATATTAATTTGCATGCTTTAAAGCTGTTGGGAAAATTAGCTCATGAATATTTGTAGTAGCTGAGACTCCTGGGATGGACTTAGAGAGGTTTTGCCTTGTGGCATAGAAACATACTGAGTATGGAGAGCATTGCAAACCATACCGGGTATGGTTGTGGTCTTGCTACCTAAGCCTGCCTGTCCCACCTGAAGGTGTGTAGGGGCTGACTAGTGCTCATAAGAAGCATTGGAAGATAATCAATTTTGTTTATAACATAATGCTCATGTGAGAAAGGCTGTATTAGTGGAAAGGCCCCAGCTCCATCCTCTTTTTGTCTGGAAATTCTGCCTGTGGTGGAGGAATGCTCTCAGGAGGGGTTATATGAGTTTTACTATATGGGTATAGTTAAGCTAACAGCTCATAGTCCCCTGAAGCCCTTTAGTTATGTGCCAGTAATCTAATGAAGTTTGCATTACCATTGCCTATGGTTATAGGCAAGTTCCTTTGCATGGAAGTACTAAAAAGCCTCACCCATACGGGTTTGTGTGGGATCACCAAGAAGCAGCACAGCCTTTATGTTTGCTCAGGCTTTGAGCTCTTTGTCTAACAGCACCAGTCACAACTGGCTTTTGCAGTGGGGCTGCTTGTCCATGAGAATTGAACTGGGACCATCAAATGGTCCCAGTTAGCTACGGTCTGGTTAGTAATGGTGCCAAGATAGCTGATGCTGTTTCCTTCTGGGGGAGAATCTGAAATAGTGCAAAATGTGCAATGTTTCTTTGGCCATTTCCTACTCTTTCCTCCCTTGATGAAACCATCTCACCTTTCCTTCCAAATTTCTTCCATTGCCAGGGCGCAGTGCAGCGTGGGTGTGCAGGCGAGGAGCTCCAGCACCAGATGAAGGGAACTGGTGGGTTGTCAGCAGACATCTGCTCAAGGAGGGAAAGAGCCCATTGTCCCAGTATGGGACTGGGGAGGCCAGAATTTGGGACTTTGCTACGGTTTTGTTATAGGCTCCTCTGTGACCACCAACAGCTCTTGAAAACTGCCCTCTATTTCCAGTTCTTTGCTTCCTAAACCATTTGCTTTGCAAAACTATTGCAGAGTTTGATTCACAAAAGTGCTCTGAGGCCTTGGGTGTGAAATATTATGACAAAAGAAGGCATTCCAGCTCTTTATTACATCGCACATTTTAAATCATGGAAAATTGGTCTAAAATACAATAAATTTAGCATAAAAAGGAATGCTTTCCAATTGCCTGTCAGGATCCCTTCAGTCTCATAACTGTTTTCGTGTGAAGCAATGAGTGTAATGCTTGTTGATAGTTGTTTGTTCCCTTGTTGTCTTGAAGTCGCTGGAAGTAATTTACAAGTTACTCTTGCTCAATGTCTAGGAAGAGAAGAGAATGGAAAATGTTTACTTTTTTTCTTTTTGGTAAAGAGTTCATTCCCAAAACAGCAGACTGGGCTAAAGATGATTTGAGCCTTGCCATTGACTTTGGAGGGTGAAGGATCTGGCCCTTTGTATCCCCACTGCTCACCGTAGGTGGCACTGAGCAGAAATGTGGGTGTCAGGCCCATATGCCCATTGCTGTGCCTGCATGTTTCAATGTCCATTTGTGCCATTCCCATTAAGGAGAAGGTTGTTATGGAATGAGTCATTATATGAAGGACAAGATCATTTACTGTTTGATACTATGTGTTGGTATAGAGTATCTTTCCTTCCAGTCTGCAATACAGTCCCATTCATGCCACCCGCTCTCGCGCTGGCTGTGCCACTGGCCCTTTACTGCCAAACCCAGCATTTTGATCACTTTGTGCAAATCTGAAGACAATATTCAAACACTTCTTGATCAGTCAGGGTTTGTTTTCATTCATTATCTTCATGTACGCATGTCTCTTCATTGAATGAGGAATGGCATTTGGAGCTGCAATGCAATGACAGAGTTTCTGAGGGTGTTTTAAACCACACTCTCCCTTCGCAACCTGGCCAGGGATGCCAACCCATTGCTTTGGGGAAGAGACATGATCATCTCCCAGGGACTGCACATCTCCCACAGCACTGAAAGCATCACAGTTTGTTCTTTCTGACTTCCTGCAGATGGTCTAATTATATGAAAGAGCATCCCTCTCCATTTGGTCAGAAGATGTATTCTTAGCTAAGTTTACCTAATGCTTTCCTGATTTGTGTGGTTTTTGCTTTCTCCCCCCCCGGCTTGAGCTGGACAACAATGTGATCTTAGTCCAGCAATCAAACATGAAAGAGAGCCCATATGTATAAAGTACCCTCCTCATGCTGGAACTCGTCCAGAAGAGACAAATTGCCTTCATGCAGGATGTCTGGTTTTGCCTTTTCCCATCAAAAAAAGAAGAAAAATCTGGCATGAGAAGTGTCTTGGGATAAGTCAGGGCAATGCAGTGGCCATTGCCAGTGGTGCTGAGCTGTGCTGTCAGACCCAAGAGCTCAGAGATGCAGTGATGCCTGTGCCATGTGCAACCGCATTTGTGTAAAGCTGACACAGGGCAAATTAGCAGTAGGAGGGGTGCTGTCACTTGTCCCCTGCACCCCAGGGTAAGCAGGTATTGGCATGGTGTCTTTCAGAGGAGGCTTTCAAATGGTCCTCGCTGGTTACAGTAGCATTCACTGAAGTCCACACCTGGCTTTACCTGAAAAACTCAGCCAGTGAGTGGAAAAGCTGGGAGTGCTGGTATGAAGAAGGGCCAGGCAGTTCTTTTTCGGCATTTTTGGGGATGCAATGATGTGGTGGATGTCATTTAGCTGTGTGTGGGGTGATAGTGCTGCTGTTCCCGTTCTTTGTTTTGCTGCCAGACAATGAACCTCTCTGGAGGGCTCTGGCTTTGAAGAGGTTGGCGAGCAGCTATATGCCTGCTGAAAGCGGTGGGAAATTTTGCAAAAGGCAATCTGTGAGGGAAACAGCTGGATATTCTTGGCAGGAAAAATCTCACAGTTTCTATCAAATTTACTGTTCCCTATTCAAGCTCTGGTTAGAGTCTTTTGCAGCTCACACTATAATTGCCAGCCTGGAGACGTCAGATGGACCAGCGAGTCCTGTGGGACTCTCTGGCCTTGCAGATCTCCTCTTCTACAGCTGGAGTTATCTGGTCTCATCTCCTTTCTAACGCAGGCCAAATACCCACTGACAGTGACTTAGATGTCAAAGCTCGGCTCTCCTTCCACATGTCCCTTTGGTGTGGGTGAGGCCCAGCTCCCTGTGTGGCTGCCTGGGTGCTGTTTCCATCCCAGGTCTGAAGTTCAGCTTAGCAGTGTTGGATCTTGTACATAGCTGGATCTTGAAGTACGTAGCTCTCGGGGCTTCCTCCCTTCCTGCTCCCCATCAGTGCTGGTGACGGTCAGACATGGAGCATGCTGCTGCTTTCCTTTTGGCTCACAGACTGAATCCGTGGGGCAGTCCTGCTGGCTGCAAAAACAATGCTGTATTTCTGACCAGGCCACCCACCCTAGCAATGACAGATGCGGTTATGTTTGAGGTTGAGGTTGGATCAGCTTCCTCTCCCACCTCCAGCCTGTGCATCTCTGGTGGCTTCATGCTTCCCATCTGCATGCTGGGAAGATGAGGCTGGGTCTCCCTTTCCTTGTAGGGAAAGAGGCTAGTTGCAAAGTGACCCAAGCCAATGCCCCTGCTCTGTTGTGCAGCTAGTGGTGCTGGGAGGGGTGGAAAACCCACTCTTCTGAGTGGTTGATATGCGTGTGAGAGAAAGGGGGTTGACCTTTTGAGCAAAAGCCGCATTAAATTACAGGAATACTGACAGCTGTGCCACTATGGGCAAGGGCAAAACATAGTTATTTGTCAAGGTTAACCACCGCCATCAACCTCTCGTGGACAGCTAAGGGCTGTGGTGCGGCTACCACTGTGCTGCGGCCTCTGTGAGCATGAGGCCATGTGGGCTGTTATTCAGGAAAAAAGGCTCAGTAGCTTTTCCTCCCATTACACCTACCAACTGTACCTTTTAATTTGGCTTTTCTGGTATTGTGTACCTAGTTGTGATTAAACTTGTGGTGAAATAGCTGGGGAATGGGTCTGTGAGTGTATGGCCAGGCAAGGGAAGCCCTCAGCCTGCTGGGGGCATATGCACTGCTTCAGCAGTTCCTTTGCTAGGCTTCTTTTCAAGACTTGCTTTGTGCCTTCTGACTTTCCCCTCTCTGAGGCTATCCTCCTTCATGCTATCATTACCCACATGCTGATTTAAATTTTGGTGATCCTTAATAAGGCCACTTTGTAACTCAATGTGCTGTAACTCTCCACACTGGCCAGGAGTCACTTCCATTCTTGTTACTGCATGCTCTTTCTCAACCTGAAGAGAGTCCTCCTGTTTCTACACTCTTTCTGTGCATTTCCTGGGCAGGTTGTGAGATGAGGGTTGTGTAAGAAAGAGAACTGGTGCATTGAAGTCAGACCACCATTGCTTTCAGATGTGATTACTGCTGCAGAGGCAGTAGTGGACCTTCCTGTGTCTCCAAGCCATCAATCCCTGGCATGCCTGGATGCGCTGGAATAGCCAGGACATTTGCAGGTGAAGTGAAGCTGTGCTTTTGCCTCCTGGCGCAGGCTGGCTTTGGACGGAGCTGTCATGCCAGGCTGGATCCTCTATCCATTTGAGGGTTGACAGGGACCGCGGCAGTGCTGGTAAGGTGCTTGAGATTTGCCATCCCGCTTCTTTGGCAGGCAGGAGGTGTATGAAGCCAGGCTGTGCTGTGGTTTGAAGGTGTTCCCCATTGACTGCTTGATGGTAAATGCTGCCAAGGACAGTAGAACACAGGAATCCCTGTGTCTGCATGGTCAAGTAGATTTGCACTTTTCCCATCTTCTTACCTGACTCTGAGAGCCCTACTCAGCCAGATAATAGGGCTTTTCCCAAGGCTGGCTGTGCCGTGGCTCTGTTTTTTGTGGCTGAGCAACATCCCCTCAAGAGCTGTCTCTGGGAAGTGGGGAAGGAGGATGGCTGCAGCTTGGCTTTGGGGACAAACAAATGGGTTAAGCACAGCTCTGCAGAGGCAGGAGCCAGCCCAGAAGATGGTGCTTGGAGTGGGAGCTGGTTCCCAAGCCATCTCTGCTCCCCAAACTTTCTGACTCACATCCTGCATCTACCACCATGGTGTGCAGATGGTATCCCTTGCTTTAGGCATGTTTCGCAGTCATACCAGACCCCTCCTGAAATCCATAGAGTGAAGCAATGTTCCATTCTAAGTGAAGCATTGGTCAGGCCTGTAATAAACAGCAAGCTCTGACATTTAACACATGAAATGTTGCCTGCCCAGTTTTAAAAAGGAAATACTATCTAAACGTTCCTCTGAAAACTAGAGCCACCCACACTTTTAGTTTTGTTAGGTTTGGCCCGTTTGACCTGTGTAATATTGCTATCATTTCCAGAATATAACATTCTGAATCCCTCATAACTTGTGCATTTTACTGTATGAAAAGCTTCTCCGTGTGTTTAAAAATCCCCCCGAGATCCTTCTTGTGATAGAGAACAAATAAGGAAAAAAATTTATAACTCCCTAAACTGATAGAAAATTAGCACAGTCATAAAAGGCGTATGTGGCTTTAGCAATGCAGCTGAAAAGGAAAAATGAATAAACGTGCCACTCAATAAGAGGCAGAGCCGAAGAATGACTGCTGCTATTTCAGCTTCCCAGCCCTTCTCCCTGTCATGTAAGTGTAGAAATAGGCTCATCCCCCCCTGTGCAGGCCAAAAGGAAGTGCTCTTCTGTTGGGCCATTCCTGAAGACACTGCACTCGGCAAAGTACTGCTATAAAGTGCATGACTAGAGGATATCCTAAATTAATTTACACAGCTATATAAATATATGCATGTGTGTGTGTTTTGTATGAAATATGAAACCAGTGATTTCTTAGCCAACCCCTTAATTTGTCTGAAACAGTGCAGGCATAATGGAAACTGCCCACACATCTTTCCATTAAAAGTTACAAAGGGAAGGGAGGGGGGAACTGGTGATAGAAAAACACATGCTCTCTCAGCTGTCACATGCATGCCATGCAGCCAGGCAGCAACATACACTCACTCACACCATTCTGCTGGAAGAAGTGTCATCTTTATTCTGCTGCTAACTGCTGGTCGTCTTCCTGCTCGTGCCCTCCCTCCTAAGCGCTCTGGGCTCCGCATGTGTGGAGGGGAGGGACATGGCCGTGTTTGTGCCTGTGCAGGTGCATGCAGTGAGCATAAAGAGATCCAAGCTTGTCCAGATCCATTTTGCCAGCTTCCTCTTCTGGATTAAAAAGCGATAGCCTTGCCATGCCATCGCCCCTTGCGCAGTGTCAGACGATCATGCGGGTGACTGTGTGGAGCCTGCAGAGTAACTGTCTGGGTGGGTTATAAACAGGCTCCCTGCCCTGCCAGCTTCTTGACCCTGCCAGGGATGGCGCTCGCCAGGCCTCTGTAGAGTCTGTCCAGCCTGAACGTGAGTAATGTTCTCCAAGGATGGATGACTGCGTGATTCTGTGCTGCTGAGTGTACGCCAAGGCAGTGCCGCCCAGCAGGCACCCCCTGCGGCGAGCCATGCTGGCTGCTGGGTGGCTCCAAGGGTGCCTTGATAGAGAAAGCAGGAAGGGGGAGGCCTGGGGGAGCACCGGCCGTTCCTCAGCCTCGGGCAGCTCCCTGGGCCGTCACCATGAGGCGCAGGCACTCCCTCACTGCCAACCAGGGAGACCACCACAGGTAAGAGACTGCAGCGTTAGGGGTCTTTGCGGCCCGGCATGGGGCATCCCCTTGCTCACGCATGTACTGCAATCTCCTGCCATGAAGCAGCAGATTCTTCAACTGGGAAAGGTTACTTCCCCTCCCCCTCGCCTGCCATTGACTCACCTGACCCCACTCAGCTGAAAGTGTCAGGTGCATTGGTTATTCATTGCAAACAACCCTACACTCTCAATGAAAATGCTATATATGGAAAAGGCGGTCCTATGAACTCACTAGCATTTTTTTTAAAGGATGTGTTGTGTTGACAGTGCTAACCGTTTTGCACAGCGGGGGGGAAAAATGCAGCTGGTAACTAATGCAGGACTGTGGGGATTCGTGAATGTGTGTATGTTTTTGTTTTTCACTATATTGTCCTATAACCTATATGCATCACTGAGGGTTATGTTAGTGGAATTTTGCTGCGCAGCAGCTGTCCGGGCAATGTGAAGCCAGGCCCACTCATCCTTTTAACCATCAAAGGTACGCATTCATTCCCTTTATGGCTGCCTCAGGGCACTGCTCCACACATCCTTCACAGCAGCAGTGCCAGCTTAAGGCATTCCTGCCAACTCCACTCTAAAGCCGTGCGGTAATCTGTATCTGTTGATTGATCGGGGTTAAAAATAACTTGGATGACTTGACTGGTTCCTTTTGCTGCACTAACAGCTATGCTTGCCCAAGAGAAAGCTAGTGCAGAGGAATGTGAGTCTAGGAGGTGAAAACACCCTCCTCTGGCTGATGAGAAATAGGTAAACGGAACTGCTCAGGTACAGAGAAGTTGCTGTAAAGTCTGTGTTTTAAGTTTCCTTTTGGGAAGCAGGATGGCTACCGGTGGGGGACTCTGAGGATTTCTTGGTGTTGAGACCATGAGCCTGTTTTCAGTTCTGCTAGTTCCAATCCCCCTCATATCTTTGGTTGGGTCTTCCAGTATGCCTATTCTGCGGTAACTTAGAAACGTAACAGCTTCTTCCAAGTACCAACCTGTGCCTAGGAATGTAAGACCACAAACCCTTCCTCAGGTCTTACTCTAATATGAAGGGCTCTGTATTTAAGAGACTGAGCCAAATTTGGCCATGGTAAACTCCAGCACCTTGCTAAGGACTACTACATGAAGCTATTCCAGGTACAATTTTAGTTGTCAGAAAGGAGATAAAACAGAAAAGCAAAAAAGCAGCCCAGCCCTGAATGGATCATAATTATAAAATAGGACTGACTTTTTGTTTTTAATAAAGACCATTGCTTAAGACTGCAGAAGTGTGAATACTCTCTTGAACTGTGCTCCAGGATTCAGCCTACAAAAAACCTGGTAGGTCCTTATCAGTGGTTTTTAGGCTCCCTCAGAGTTTCTAGCCTTGGCAAATTATGAGTGGTAACACTTGCAACTTTGTGCATCATTTCATTTATTTGAGTAATTTTTCCTCTTCCCTGACACTTCAGTATTAATGGTGAAGTAGCATTTCTCAATAGCACCATAATTTACTAATCCATAAACTGCAGGGATGTGTTTTATATTTCAAAAATTGTGACCACCCTCTCATTGCCCTCCCAGAGAAATCTGAGACTGTTGTTCCCCCCGACACTGCTAAGTGAAGTAAAAAGCAGCGCTTTCTCCCCCATGTTGCAGAAAATACCTGTCTTCCCTATGAAGTGACTGATGCTGGAGCTGCTTATGCCTTTCATCCATCTGCTGTCAATTTAACTGGCTCTGCTAGCTAGTGGCTCCTTCTTATGACCTTGCAAGAATTTACAAAACCTGGTTTCTATAAAAATTAAGGGGCGATCCCCATGTTTACCCTCTTGCTCAACTAACCATGTTTTGTTACTACCAGCTAGTGCTAGAATATATCCTCGTCTCCCCCCACCTCTGACTCAAGCCTGCATCTGGGAAGATCCGATGACTTGGCCAGGATTACCAGCTGCTGAAGTTACCTCAGCAGATCAGTCGCTGTTGCATATGTGCAGTAGCTTTGCCTGGACCGCTGTGTGTCCGGAAACCTGGAGCATAAGTACAGGGCTGAGGCTCCGCAGCCTGTCAGACTAGCTCTGGCAGATCCGGGCAGAGCCTTCGCAGTGTATGCACTGCATGTTTGGTCAGAGTGGGTGTGCAAGGCCTAGGCTGCTTTTTAATCCCCTGATTTGCACCACCTGGGCAGACCAACACAAGCCTGACTCTTCCCAGACTCAGTGGACTTACTATGCATATGTTAATGCTGGGGGGACGGTGCACAGGTCTATCTGGGAAGTTGCAATCAAGCAGCACCTGAAAGGCCAACAGAGCTAGAGAAAAGATTTACAGTATATATGTGTGTATGCATATAGCAGAAGGAATTGTCTTTCATGGGGGTCTTGAATCTTTCAGCTAAGACTGACTGCAATACAAGATCAGCTTTACCACCGTGTGAGGTTCCACATGCAGCGCACATATGTGTATCAGACCACATAACCCGAAAATAGGCATTTCTCTAGTAACGTTTAGCCTTGGTTTTCCAAATGAAGACATTGACTTGCAGCAAGACAGCCTTTTACAGGATGGAACTTTAAGTATTTATTTACCCATCTTTCAGAAGAATGCAGCTATCAGCTGCTTAATTACAGGATTATGTATGTAAACTTGCACTTTATAAAAATTTGGAAGTAAAACCTTTGCCTAACAACAGTCTTATTCTTGGCAATCACGTTCCATCTACGGAAGCCTTTCGTGTTAGAGACATACTCCCCATGTGAGTTATTGTTACAATTCAATAAATACTTTACAAAAATAACGCTAGCTTTTTAAAAAAATTAAGATATTTTAACTCACCAATAGTTCCTCCCAGACAGCTTCCTTAAAGAATAGCTTCTTCTGCAGGACACTGCGCACTCAGCATATGATAAATGGGGGGAAAGGGCTGGTTGCGTGCTT
The DNA here is from genome assembly GCF_000737465.1 of Haliaeetus leucocephalus. Classification (NCBI taxonomy): domain Eukaryota; kingdom Metazoa; phylum Chordata; class Aves; order Accipitriformes; family Accipitridae; genus Haliaeetus; species Haliaeetus leucocephalus. The sequence continues at coordinate 12,336,160 of NW_010972886.1, forward strand.
TATCTCAGGGAACTTTTCCTGCTCTTTAAAAAAATAAACTTCTTTCTTTTCTTAAAGAAAGAAACAAGCAGATCTAAACACTCTTCATATTAAAAATAGGGAAGTAACTGTGATTTTTTTTTTTCTCTCCTTTGACATGGCCTCCTTCTCTGGCCTCACTCCTCCAAAGACTTATGACATGCTAAATTTACAGGTAGCTGCCCTGAAGATCTGCTCCCTGGCATAAGGGGTAAGCCCTGACAGCTGTAGCTCCCTATCCGAGATGTCTCTGGAGTGGGCTGTTTGTAACTCTTGCAGAACCACTGCATTGGGACTTTTTCTGCTCTACAGGAAAACCACAGCTACATCTCCTGCAAGCCTACCCCAGGCGGACTGCAGAGACCTGAGCTAGAAGCTAACAGGAGGAATTCCAAGAAAAAAAATTGCTAGTAACTGCCTATATTCACTTTTGAGTATTACCCTTCCAAAAAAAAAATAAAAATCTTCCTTTCTTAGATATGACTAGTCATGAAATCAATTATAGAGAAAACTGATGCTGTAGGTGCATTAAATGTTGTAAACCATTCCCATATGGAAGAGTACGTTCTTCAATCCTATTGTTTATAACAACTTTTAAATATGTGCCCTCCTCAGCCGGGGCCTTGGGGCCTGAAAGTGATGGCAGCTGCCCCTCCCCTCCCCCCATCTCACACTTATGTTACAGTTGGGGAATAAAATGAAATGCACATTATTAAATGAACATTATTGCAGTATAAAATCCTACCAGGACAAGTTTTATGTATGTCTGTATGTAAAAATAGGTGTGTGTGAGATAGAGAGATATGTGTTTATAAATTACACACACTATGAAAAATACTTAAGTATTATATTACAACTATATACATTCATTAGAAAGAAAGTGATCAACCCCTGTGAAGGAGACAATGCAGCAGCCTTTATCAGTTCTTTGGCATCCAGGAAATGAATGCTATTTTGTGTCTGAAGAGGAGGAAAATCTCAGTATTCCCTTGCTTCTTGAAACTGCTTGTAGTAGTCTTCGTCTGAAGGGTTTTCTGTACACTTCTGCCCATTGTTTGGAGGTCGTGCTTCATTGTATCGGCTCCAGTCACCTTTGCATATAATCCAAGGCAGAATGTCCACTTTGTAATGGAGTTCTGCTGAGAATTCAATGCTGATCAGGTTTGGTGTACCTGCTCCTTTCCCTCTGGTAATCAGCTGCATATTATCATTATAGCAGCAGTGCTGTGCTGCAAGCGTTGTGCTTTCCAAAGAAAGCATGGAGCGGATGCAGTATCGTGCAGTGGGCTTATAGATCTCCAGTTTTTCCTTTGGACCACTTGCATCTTTCCAGCGAAAGTTCTTCCTCTTAATTCGATCATGGATATCAGCAGTGCTGTATGCGACTTCTCTGGGGTAGGAGCATGGGCAGCTAGGAAGATCGTTGACCACTTTGTGCATATATTTCTTCAAGAACTCACTTTTGCAGCTCATCCATCTTTCACAGCTGTCAGTATCTGTTTGAGGGCAGGAAATGGAAACTTAAGATACATTATGAAGCATGCCAGTTCATACGATCAGTGATAACAAATGAGTAAAGCATAACTGTTCAGCACCAGTGCTTTGCTTAAGAAAGAAGGGGCAGTCAAAGCTTGCCTCCCTGCCAGCAATGTGTTGATGTGCTGTCTTATCAGATAAAGAAATCACATGTGTGAGTGGCTCTAGGGCCTCATGCAGTGCTTATCTGAATTACAGTGCAGCACCATGCCAGCAAGAATCTTTGACATTTCTTCTACCTGGCAAATTCTAATTAAGCTGCCGATATCACCATGCAGCACAAGAGACGCTGTCATTGGTGCACAAGTGACAGAACTGAAATAGGGAAATCATGGTGATTTGATGCCAGTCTCCAGTTTAAACCCCTAGTCCACACACTCACCTTGTAAGCAGAGCAGATTCAGATGTTGAAGGATTAAGTTTCTCATGACACTAGAAATACCAAGATGGCAAGCAAGGCCTGCATTACTTTTTCTGAAGTTCATTATTAAGCCCTAATTCAGCCTTTCTTTTAACTAACAAATATTTTTTTCTATTTGATCTCCATCTTCCCAGAGGGGTATTTCAAGCAGCTGTAGTTCAAACATGGAGACTGACATCTTAGCTGGCAAATGCAGCCAAAAGTGATTCAGATTCTAAAAGGGCATATGTGACATAATATCAGAGCGTCTGTACACTAGGAGGATTTAATGGCACCAGAGCCATGACTTGTAGCTGGGATTGAAGAGATTTATAGACTAGTAGCATATTTAATACTGGCACTTTATTATTTTGCAAGAGTCTTGGGAGAATCCAGTTAAACATCTCCTACCTAAAACATAATTTAATGTGTCTGTATCGTGCTACGGGCTTTCAAAAAAACCCTGCACATCTTGCTCCACACTTAGTGGACAGGACTCTGGAGTAAGGCAAAGGCTGGGTCCTAAAACGCTTACAGCAAACATTCTTGCAAAATATTTACTTAGTGATCTGTGTCCTGTTTTTCTATCTCCTTAAAGAGTCCTGTCCCAGCTGCCATTAACTATTGTGCTCTACTACCATAGGAGGGAGGTGCTGTATTACATTATTTATCCAGTTAGTCCAGCATCCAGTGTCTAAGAGCGGCCGCCCTATAGTTTCACTGGAGGGATGAAATTAGAACATTACAGAGGTTGGGCTGAGTTTTAGATAGATCAGTACCAAGTCATGCCCTATAAAATTGCTTTGGCTAGTCCCACTGCAGCACACACAGTTATAAAAGTTAAGCATGCTCATAAAAGTCATTGTCATTTTTTTTTTTAATGTGAGACCTGTACCTAAAATGCTTTTATACTATCTTCCATTTGAGGCTATTTCAGCAAAGTGCTAAACAGTGTTTGATTTTTTTCCCCTGCATTAGTGTGGAGCCTTACAGCTCTTTTCTGAACTAGGACAGAGAATCACCATTTTATAATGAGAGAAGCACAGAAATTTGCCAAGACTTAAGAGGAGAAAGATTCTATGACAGAAGCAAGCTAAGGTTCAGATTGTAAACTTAAGCAAGACAAGAAATGGCCATTATTACTGACATTTTTAATGGGAAACTCAAAATCTTGGTCACGCAGTGAGAGTCAAAACAGGAAAAATCTTAGGAAGTCTCTTATCTATTACTGAAAGATTGACTAGGCTGCTTACCAACTTCAAACAGTTTGGTAGCATTAAAGTCTTCACTTCCTGCAAGTAAGCTCACTTCTGTGGCAGCTGTCCGGAAGGTATCTTCGATCCCTAAGAAAGACAAACGTGTGTTAGTGCTGGTGGCGTTTTCCTATTGAAACACAATGCAATCCCCTCCTTCCCCAGTTCTGCAAGGTGCTTTTGTTTGGCAGGGAAGTAATCTGAAGTTGCTGCGGGAGGGAGTGTTCATTTAAAAGTATAATGACCAAGGAATCCGTGGTGTTAGGAAGATAAAGCATTAGCTTAGCCCAAAGGTCAAAAGTTTTCAAGTTTTAGAGCTTAAATTATATTTAAGCAACAAACTGGTCAGTTATGAATGCAGTGCAGGGACAGCAGTGAGGGAACCAATTTTGTTCTTCCTCTTCCCGATGCAAAGCTTGCCAGCATCTCCCCGTAATCCAGGTAGGAGCTTTGCACACACTTCCTCAAGAGCCACCTGGTCAGCTTTATGTGACCAGCGTCTTCTCCAGAGCGTGTATCACCAGTGACCAACAAGGTAAAAACAAGTGTCCTAATGGAAGCTCAACAGCCCTGGGTAAAATGTGACATCTGAAGGAGACAGCCTTTGTGCCACTTTCTAAACAGAGTGACATTCCTGAAGACAGGTAAGTTCATATCCATATGTGGGCAACCATTTTTCAGGAAGTATAAGGAAGAATGATGCCATTACAAGACGACTGGCGCTTGTTGGTCTCTCCCAGTGCTAGGGAGTTGAACGGTGTGAGTAGGTGAGAGATAAATAACCTCTCCAATCAATCCCTGCCCCCTCCGCCCCCAGCAATCAAATAAAATGTCAGGATCTTCAAATATCAGGATCTTCCAACAACCTCCAGTTAAGTGTCTGCTATCAGTAGAGAAAAACTCAGATTGCCAGAAAATGTGTTAATTGATCTCAAAGTAAACATCCTTTCATTGCTGCTTTAGTTTGGCCTACCTACCAGCCTACTGTTTCCCTAATGTTTGTGTGCCATGTAGCCTTAAAACAAATGTCTCTTCCCTGCATTTGAACAGGTTTGGGTTTTTTTCCTCTCCACTGAAAGACCTCCAAAGGGAACAGAAAGCTCTTTAATATGTGATAACTATATGGCTAATAATGAAGTCTGTTCACCGTCTATCTTGCCAATGAACTCTCTACTGATCTCCTGAACTGGGGCATAATAGTGGCTTGCAAAGCTTCAAAACAGCCTCAGGCTGCTTTTCAATAAAATTATCATGGGGTTTTGCCTTAATTCCAGCAGTAGATGCAGAATAATAGATACCCAAGAACCCATTACAAGGCAGTAATTCACTGCTGGAATTATAAACAGCAGAAGCTGAGCTCTGCCCTTGTAATTTTAAAAATGTCAGCACAGCCTCAAAGAGTGAATATATTTTGCTTGCTGATCGTTCGGGGTCTGTTACATGACATAATGTATTTCAAGTTTGCCACTGTTCGATGCTAGCTGGTAATAAATACTGGAGAATATAACTGGGGGCTACATGCTTTCTTTTGGAATTAACTCCTTATTATTGAGGTTTTAGGATGTATGAGAGCATCCAGAAACATTTTTTCTCCTGAACTGTCTAGCAGCCATTACCTTGCAATGGATGCACGCATCTATCTGCGAGTGAGAAACTCCTCTCCAACTCTCTCACTGAGGCTCCCTAAGTCTTCTCTCCAGCACTACTGACATTTCACTTCCCATCAAAAAACCCTGATCTCCAGTTTAAGAATTTCTGCCTTTCTGAGTTATTAAGTAAACTTAGTGAAATGCATACCGCCACAGCACGCCTTTTTACTTCTCTCCAATCTTGGGAAGTAATGAAATTGCACATATCCCATGCATTGTCGCAACTACTGCATCACTGCATTACAAACTAGCCTAAATCCAAAACACAACAGCATTTAAAGAACATCGTGGGAAAGTTTTCCATAGCAGCTTTGAATTTTAATGATGTAGATCTGAGTGCTCAGCTCTGCTTTCACCAAAGCAAAAACTGCGTAATGCTAAGGACACCTCCGTTACTGGCATTTAAATGTCAACGCCTGTAGATGGGTAGGAGCTCAGGTAAGGCTCCTTAGCCACATTCTCTGAACACATTCAAGCCAAAACTCTACATTCCTTCATCCCATTGTGCACAGCTGTTGCAGGACCAAACTTGCTGTTTTATAATTCTCCAGTCATCAAGCAACATGTAATGAAACAGAGATGACATTTCCACCTTAACATTGACTTTCTAGGACAGGAAATTTTGTAGCTTAATGCCCAATGAACCAAAATCTCTGAAGTGAAATGCAAAGCAGGTATTTAAAGTAATTTTTTCATATAAATACACATGGACTCTTAAAGCAACTCTGTATACATTAGGCAAAAAACTTAAAAGCCTATAGGGGGACTAACTGGGGAGGGAGCTGTTTGTTCACAACACAGGCATGCCCGTTCACTGCACAGCAAAACATGAGCTCGCTGAGGTAGCAGTCAGCTCAGATGTTTTGAAATTCTAAAATTAATACAAATTTGTTTCAAGAGAGTAGATTACACCCTTTGGAATACAAGACGTACCGTGCACAAAAATGACTGCCGTAACCTAAAAAAAGCCTGTATTTGTCTTTTAAGTCCCAGGGGATAGTAGGCTGCATCTAGCAGCATATTATTACTTGCAAAGAGCCTGCCATTTCCTAAATTGCCTTGAAAGCCAGCGTATCTCTTCCCACCAAAACTCCTACCTAGCCAAGGAACAAACGGGCCCTGGGCTTTGTGTCCAGGAGGGCTCTCCTCCCCACCCTTGACTGCCTCTCCCCACTCCTCTCGGACAGCAGTTCCTGTGAACATGATCACACCTGGGCAGTTGGGCCTGTCGCAGGTCCGTGACTCGGTGGCAGTGCAGGCGTACCCACAGGACCTCGTCCGCTTCTGATTGCCACTCCCGCAGGTGACGCTACAAAGGGACCACGGGCTCCAGTCTCCCTCACCATCAATGTAATCTGTGTAAGAACAACGATGAGGAAGGAAATGAAGAAACAAGACTCCTACCACCCAAAACTACTGTGTAGTGTTTTTTTATTAAGAAGGCAAAACAAGAATGGAATCCAGATGTCTCTACCTGTAGCTTGGGCTAAATGCCAGGCATAAGCCTGCTGCTTAAATGGTTTTCACACTTGATGCTCCTCAGGGAAATGCACGCAACATTATTTGAAAAAATATTTCCTTTCTCTTTTGACCCTTTGGCAGCTGAGAATCCTCAGCTGCAAAGCTGGGTCATGAACTAACAGTACACATCTATTCACATAATTTCCCTGTATATAGGAATATGTTTTCTGACCACAGACTAATCAGGCACAGGATAAATTAAGTTTTCTTTTCCTTCTTTTCAAAACACACAGCAATAGCCCAACAATACTCAATTAATTTTTAGGACACAACGAGTGTTGGACTATGGGAGGCTGAGGGTCATGCGTGAAAATTACAATCTTGTTTTTCAGTCCTTGAACAGGAAACAGATATTACAGGAATACTGCCATGAATATAGAGAACAGCAGGTGCATCTTGCACCCAGAACAACATGCAATTTGTAGTGTTTCATGTGAATTATTAAATAATGTCAAATCTGACTGTTTACTAGCAGGAACTTTCTGAAAACAAAACACGACTTTATTCTCTTCTGGTAGACACCCAAGGGCAAACGATACCGAGTCTGCACCACCGTGGCTTGGTGCCGCTGTAAGTTTCTAAATCCCTTAGAGCCAGTCTCCTTTGTTTGCTGTTGCACGTCCCACCTTGTGACGGCCACCAAATGGAGCCCATGAACCAATCCAGTTTCCCTGCCTTCCCACTGGCCTCCCCAGCTGAGTGTTGTCTCTTGCTAGGGAGTGTCTGGCTTAATGGATTTCTCTGCAACCTGCAGGAGAGATTTAACTGACCCTGTGATCATAACTTGCAGCCTTTGCTCATTTGGGTTAAGCTGGTAGCAAAGCTCAATGGGGTTTAGTGACTCTGAGCCAGCCCTGCTCTACAGCTATAGGCTGAATGTGTATGTACAAGCGAGACACACAGACAGATCCCTGTCTGCACTGGCCTCTGTGCTACACGTGATTCCTGCTCCACCCCTGCTGCCATGCTGTCTGTGGGCTTCCTGAGCTGGTTAGTAGAACATGTAACTTGATTTGTACCATATGTAACGACTGACGACAACTCTGTGGGGTGCTATTAAACATCTATTGCCAGGAGTATGGGAAGGTTATATATCTCACTTGTAGCAAGCTGCCTAGATGCGAGTTCCTCGTGGCAGGGACCTTATGTGCTTTTCCTCCTTTTCTTACACTGCTGCTGATCGGGAAGCCACCGCACTTGAATCAGGTGTCCATGGTGTGATGTGGGTGGGAACATGGCTACCCTCTGTGTGCAAAGACCTGTGATTCTGGGATTTGCCAACAGGTGGGCACTACAGCAGTCTGAAGAAGCACAAAACGTCTTAGGAAAATGTGATCTGCCCTCTCTCCCTGGCCCTGCTCTCTTTCCCAGCTCTTTTCCAACTCTGATTTTTTTTCTCCACGTGGCTGGCGAGGAAGAGGGAGGGCGAGCATGTGCAATGCTTGTCAAACAGCCCAGCCTGGGAGGCCCAGGAAGGGCAGGCAGAGCCGTACGGTGCCTTTTGGCAGGGGCAGGATGAGGGAGATGATAGAGCCATGAAATGTGTGAACAGGTCAATGGGTGGAACTAGCATGAAAGCCTCATATGGGCAGGATCTGCTGCTACATCCTCCTGGCCAAGGCCAATGGCACATGACATTTTAGGTTAGTCAGAAGGCCAGGAGTCTTTTCCGATTAGTAGGGTGCTCTGGTGTACAGCAGAGATGATAATTTTTAGGCCTACCTACCTAGTGTTTATACTGCACTATGAAACATACAGTATGTACTATTAAACATACCACATTAGATTTTCAGCTGCAGCTCAACCTGTTCTTCCCATTTTTATATTTTTAATTCTTCTTTTTTTTTCTACCACAATTATTTGTAAAAGCAATCTTATTTTACCTAAATGAATAACTACCTAATATATGAATTCTTGGCAATAAAGTATGCCCACAAATAAATGCAGGTGCAAAAAGAAGGGATAGACTTTAATCTTCTGGCCACAAAATTTAGTACATATATATGTGTTTAAATACACCATTCCACAAGAAGGCTCTCTCAATTGTTTAGGTTCTAGGACTTAAAGTTAACCAAAACAGGGGAAAAATTAAGACTGAATCAGTGCATGACAGCCCCTCTGCAGGACCTAGGGAGCGCAACAGAAGTGCCAGGGTAAGAGTACCGTGGCTTTGAAACTCTGCTCTAACTAAAAATCTTCTGTATTTACATACAACTTAAATCCGAGAGGCTCTGAGCTACCTGTGAGCACATATTAGTTCACCTCCCTTGAGTCATTCCTGTGCGGATAGTCACAGCCCGTTGGGGCAGTGGAAAACTGTAGCTCCTCTCTGTTTCTAGTTTCTGCAACTGTTTCATACAACAAGCTGAAAACAATTGTTTTCACCATGACACATCTGGAAGAGAATTACACACACAAATACACAATGTTCCTGCTGCATATGCCACTCCCCACACATGCACCAACATAATTCATCTTATTTGTGTATCCACCAAATAGTACCACGTTTTAGATCTTGCTTATTTATCCAATAATTATATTTTGGTTCCCAAACCACTGCACGATTCTAAATTTGTATTTATCCTTACTCTAAAAATAAATATGAAACCTTATTTCCTTTGCTTTTAAAAAAAGTACACTTAGGACTAAAAAAAGGTCCTCTTATGGGATAACTGGTATGATTTTCAAGATTATAGACTTACTAGTGGAATGCAGCTACCACAGTACAGCTTGTGCATCTGCACAGATTTGTATTTAAAAGCTGATGAACAAAAGCCACATGTTGAAAAATTCTGTTTTGGTTGGCCTACTTTCAGCGATGCTTCACCATTCTCATTTCCCCCAAACTCGTTTTTACAATCCCAAGATGCCCATAAGAGGCCTGGAATGCAAACTTACCATACTCTGGCTGCTCCTTGGACTCAAATGTCCGGTGACTGGGTGCATGACTATCCCACCCACCGAGAGGGTTTAGGAAGTTGCTGTCCTCAGTAGTGCTGTCATACTTGTAGTCCTGGTCACCGCTGCTCATGCGAGTCAAGGTGGAGGACCTCTGCCACCAGTTTCTCCAGTCAGGTGATGGGACTAGCCAACTAGGCTTGCTGCTCTCTTTCTGCAGATCCTTGTCTGTCTCGGTGTCGGGGCCATCCACCACTTCAATGGTAACCTATGGGATTCAAAATAGACCAGCCTGTCTGTCAGTATCTCCCCCTAGTCAGTGGGAAACTTCTATACAGCAAACACAAATGGCTGGTGTTGCCTTGCAAAGGGGCTGTGTAATACTGTAAGGTTTGCATGTTGTAAACCATATGCGGATTACTGAGCCGAGATACGCAGCAGCTGAGTGATTCCTTCTGCTACCTCTGCTGAATCAGACCTTGGAACAAAGGCTAGGAAAAATCCTGCACAAAACAATAACCCATGCTGTGCCTAAAACCTTTGCAGCAGAATCTTCTGCCTTATGGGGAAAAGATATTTAAACACAAACATATATGATCAGGAAAAAGAAACCCAAATCTGTTACTCTAATTACGCTGAGGCTGAATTTGAGGCAAGCATGAAGCACACCAGTGCGCAAACCCCATTCCAAGGACTTGGGCTGACCCAAGACAGGGCTGAGGAAGCCCAGGAGCACAAAGGTGGAAGACGCAGAGCCCGGGGTCTCTGCCGGCCTTGCATCTGCCTTGCCCTCTAGCGGCACCTCAGCCCGTCCCCTCCCACGACCTCCCCGCAGCACCAGTGTTGCTATCGCACAATGGTGTGGGCTGTCACCGCTGTGTGAAACCACACTCAGCAGTGATGAGAGCCAGCAGCTCTTTCAACCACCACCCAGTCATTTGCTCCTAAGCCCTCTGAAGTAGGTCCTCTTTCTGTGCTGGAGAGTGTAATGATATATAACGCATTTACGGTCTCTACAGAAGCCCAGAGCCAAGGTTCAAAGTTTGCTGCCCAATTCCCTCACAGACATCATGAATGTAAATATAATTCTGCATAGGAACAATCCTCGATTACTCCTTTTCTGTGCTGAACAATATGTAGTTATGAAACTCTGGGATAAATACTGTGCGCACATATAGGTGGCTATTTAGGTAGAACTAGGAACTAGCAATCAGAAACCTTGGCTCTATGAGTCAAGCAAGCTTAGCGTGGCCACAGATAAGTCATAAAATGCTCTGATGCTTCATGCTAATGTGGTTCTGTGATTATGCTGGACTGGCTAAACAACCATGATACAGAAGTGACTATCAGATATACCTATAATGTTTAATAGGTATGGAGGTATTCTTCATGTTTTATAGATTTACAAAGCAGTCTTTCAAGACAGGACTCCATGAAAATTGGGTTGTGTAAAACCAGGAAAAACAGAATAATGTACTAATATGCTAAAAGTCATTTACATGGCTCTATGGATTTGCATTATTTTGGACAAAAGGTTGAGTTTTATACAATTTTTATTTGTAAAATCCCAAGACACACACAAGAAAGAGAAAGAAAAGAGTGTCTGTGTTTCTTCAGCTACCTGTGACCCACAGAGGAGTGTGACACAGGAAGCAAAACAGAACTGCTGCTGTAGCTTCGTAGCTGCAGACACAGCTGCACAGACAAGACAATGCCCACACATCCTTTTTTGGAGAAAGGAGATTTTGCATCTATTTCATGCTTTGCATTTGACCATAGACCAAGCCATTGAAATGAAACAACTTTGAGGCTACTAAGAAGCTCCACTGGGAGAAAGAGCAAGAGCGAGGGAAAGTGCAGTTGTCAGCCTAATAGCATCTTTACACAAGAGATGTTTTACTCCCAGACTAAATATGGAACTGGAATGATTACTTTATTAAACCCCAGTTTCTACAGACCAAGAATTAATATGGATTTCATAAGTCTGAAAACATCAGGGTTAGTTCAGGGATTCAAAATTGTTGCATCTATCCAAGCAAAACAGAGTTTTCACAATAAGTGAAAGGAAATAGTGTTACTGAGCGGCTAACACTATGCACTGCTGGCCAGTCGCAGGGCTTTAGTACTGGCCACGTGAAAATTAGTATGATTCTAGTACTTTAGTAGCAAGTACTTTTAAGACCACATTAATTCTGTAAGCAATGACTCAGCAAAGTGAACACACCCCCCCCCAAACAAGAAAACAAAAAACCAAACCAAACCCTCTCATAAAAAAAGGGCACTTGATAATCATTCCATTTGCTTTGGTAATCTGTAGTTATATGATAGTGAATCAGCATGAACTCGCATTATTTCTGCCAGGTACAGTTTGAAGAACCATAGGGATTCGATTTAAAAAACTTATTCAGGATGCCAAGTCAGTTTAAGCAAAAGAGGGTTTGTAGGGACAGAGGAACTTCTGTTGAGCTATGTGCTACCCTGGGGAAGAAAGGCAGGTGTAACGCGCAAACTTCCAGGGTTGTAAGACCTCATCAGACCTCCAGCAGCACTGCCACTAACTTAGTTTCAAGACGTGTCTGCGCAATCAGATACTCATCTTCAGTCAGTTTTTGCTACCAAGGAGGCTTATTACAAAGGCCTTTAAAATGAGTTTCCCAACGCACAGCCTATTTAAAAACCGAACATAACAAAAGCAAAATCCAATGTGGCAGTCTGACATACACCTGTATTTCTCTCTCCGTTGTTTTAAGCTTTGATTACCAAGTTGTTTGTTTAACATATGGCATTAAAACCATAGAGTGAAAGAAATTCTATAAAGAATTCTGGGATTGTCTGAACTGCCACTCTTGGAAATTAAAAAAAAAAGACAGCTTCATTTGACTCTAGTTCTGTTTGGTTTTGGGGACTCATCTATGCTCTGCCCAGCACCTTGTAACTATAATGTACCTTCCAGTGGCAGCGAGGAAATCAGTGAGTAATCGTAGTAATCCTCCCATGGTATGACCCAAAAGTTAGGGCAGAGGTGTGAGAAGAGGCTGTCGCTTCGGGCAAGCAATTGATCCCCTATCCCAGTCTAAAATTTTGAAAAATCAGCATTCACTGAATTCTTCCCAGTACTTACAGATAGACTTAACAACATTAGCCCACGACTATACAAATACATATACGTGAGACATATACGTCATACACAAACATGTATCTTGTTTGATCAGTTTCTCTACTGGGGGTTGTTTATAAAAAGGAAAAAAGAAATCAGATCTAGAACTAGAGTCATTAAAAACGGGCATTTAAAGCAGCCCTGGAAAAGCTTTCATGCTATGTAACTACTCCAACAAAAACATGTTCTCTCAAAAATTAAAAAATAGACCTGGTTTAGTATTTCTATCTTGGAGACTGTTTTAAAGACTTCATTTTCTCTGATTTCTTCTTCCAGTGATTATCAAAACTGTAAAGATTATTTATTTTTTTCTCAAGCTTCCCAAAATGTCTGTGGTAACATGGTTCTTGTATAAATCCACAATCATCTCCAGAAGTATTCAAACCTAAAATGAAGCCACTTCACACTATGGTGTGAGCTATAAATAAGGATGTTCCTCTAAAAACAATTGGCATAGGTATGTTAAAACAACAGATTTGCAGTCAATTTCTAATGAAACAAATGTATCAAGCACAGATGTCTTGAGACACTGACATCCAATTTTCTCCTGGCCAAAAATATACAGAAGATAAATATTATCCCCGCCTGTTGGAGTGCACAAAAAGTTCTGTGTACTTCATCCTGTTTACTGAGACAATGTTTCTGAATTCACTTCAATGGTGTAAACATTGCCCTAAGCAACTGGAAGATTATGGTTCAGAAAGAACTACATTTGCAATTTTGTGCAAGCAGTGGATTCTATGACATTTCTATCCTCTGTTTCCTTCATGCAACTGATGCAAATTTTCAATGCAGAGCTTGCCATTCCATAAAGGCGGATATGTGCAAGTCAGCAATGAGGTAACTATAGTAGCAGAACAGAAATGAGTTCATTAGAAGATATTGAAATGGTAAATTTAGGTTTACACCACATAACAACTTCAGTTAAAATTATATCAGTAGTGACACCAATTTACTTCCAGTTATGTCATGACAGCTCACTTTTAGAACAGTTTTCTGAACTTGATGAAAAGTGAAGGACCCTCAAAATTTGCTGGGAGCAAAGAAGACAATGATGTGACTCGAAACCTGAAATTTGTATTTAACGTTGTCAATCCTATTTGCACTCACTGCCCAGCTGAACTCCAGAATTAAAAACCTGGTCAGAAACCCAGCTCTGAATTTTGCACTCTGCAGCAAGCTCTTGTTATGCCATGACATTAAGAAATCTGCACAGAGGTAGTAACAGCTCTGGTATTGAAAGTGGTTTAACCATGGCCCTCTGGCACCCTGCTCTGCCTAGACCAGTCTCTCTGGCTTGCTAAGAGGACTAGCTAGCTCCTGGCAAGGCTACACTCTGCTTCCAGTGCTGCAGCTAGGGAAAACTGCTTTGCTACTACCTTAAACTATTAAGCCTTACAGGCATTACAAGAAATAAGCACTACTGGAGCCCTCCAATTCTTACTGTGCTAGGTTAGAGATGAGACGTACTGGTCCGAGCTCGGTATTACAGGTACTGCTGAGTCTTTTGTGATGATACCGAGGTGGTGGTGCTTTCCAATGCAGTGAAACGAGCAGCTTCGAACGACAAATATAAATGCTACCTAAAAGCCACATCTAATAAAATGTGTTAAAAGTGAGATGTGATATAGATGGAGGTGAGGGAAATGGCCATGGAGGAACCCAGAGAAGAGTTGGCTTGAAGTCTGCAGTTCTTTTTTAAAAGCAGATCATACAGCCTTGTTCCTCTGTAGTTGTGTATGTTTCTAGATTGGGTGGTTCTATGTAGATGTTTTTTTAAGAGAAGGTAGAAACTGAATAGATATCACAGAGAATAAATAAAGCTAACACAGCAGCACTGGAGTGGCATGATAAAGACAACACATCACCAAGCAGACAGCATTAACTTCTGGCTTAAAATCACTCCCATCAATTATTACCAATCCCACGATTCAAAGCGAGGATAATAATCACAACAGATTTAATCACACACTGATATACTTCAGTTTTCCAGGGCACATCAACATGTTTTTAGGACAGGAATTGCACCTAACTCTGCACAGTTTCTACTTGGAACCTGTTACCTCATCCAAAATGTTTAACACATCCATCGCAACTGGAACTCACCCAGCTGTGTCTCTGGTATACTGGTTGTGAAGCTTGATGAAGATTCAAGTTCTCTGAAGAGCATTAAAATCAACAAAATGCCCTTGCCCGACAAACAGTAAGGAGTTTTCCCTTTTCTGCTCATTTGTCATGATGCTGAGCACTGCTAGGAAACCAGCAAAGCAGTGGGACAATGGAGAGCAGCACACTACCTGTTACAGTACACAAGCCTGGGAAACCAGGAGTAAAAAGAAAAGGGGAGGAACAAGAGCAAGCGTTCAATTGCAAGCTGAAGCATCTGGCTCCCAACAGAGGATCGGCTGCAGAGAAGAGCTGAGAGGTTGTAGGCGGCTGGTTGGAACAGACAAGAAAACCCATCAGAAATGGCAAATAAGTGGGTTCCTATACACCCCCCATGTGACTTCATTCTGTTTCTCAGGGGTGAGAACAATTCTGTCTTACTCTGAATAATAACCCTGCCCAATTACAAGGTCTGCATAGGCATCCCTCGGCTAGTTCATCAAACGAGTGCAAACCTACACAAAAGGGATTTTCCACTTGTGAAAGGAAATCCAAAGAAAATGTGTGATCAGTTTTTGTAATCACCTTCTCATCCAGAAGTCTTCTAGGCATTGACAGAATTGTTAAAATGACAAAAAAGAAGAAAACAAAATACCCCAAACCAAACAGCCAGCCTTTGCTCAACAGCAGCTACTGCAGTTACTCTCAAACAGCCAGCATGGAAGCAATGCTAAAGCATAAAATGCCACTTGAAATGATGGGAGATTTTACAAGGCTAAAACGCCACAGAAAGACCAGTGAGTGTCATCCTGCTCTTCATGCAAAGAGTCAAGTTGCTTTTGGCTTGCTTACTGCAGCTCCGACTGCTGCTTCTGAGGTTTTTCTAGAAGGCAGTCCACTATACTTATATTTGATTATCACCTGATAAATACAGTAGTACCTGGGGACATGTTAATTTTCTGAATTCCTGTGATGGTGTTCTGATATCCACCACTTCCTCCCTGACAGAGCGCACAACCAGGGCATGATGCAGCAATTGCTGTCTCACAGGAAACCAGAGAAGGGATAGCCATAAAGAGAACTCACTGGAGTATCCTTTCAACTTGCTTTTTCAGGCTGTTTTATGTCTGTTTATTAGGGGTTTTAAATTTCAAGGTATAATTTCCCTTAAAAATGTTATTTTTGGTCTACGCAGGTTTGTACTAGTAAAAAGGAAAAGAAGTTGTGGGTCTTTGACAGGTAAATGTGGCCATTGTGCTAGATTAACACACACAGGCTTTTTTCTCCTTTCCAACCTCACTGTCCTAGGAGGACATTTAAATTAACACCCCCAGGACTATAACTCATGGAGCCTGAAGCCATTGTTCAAAAAGCAAAATGAGCACTGACTCTGCTGTCACCTGCCAAACAGCTGATGAGAAATTTGCAAGTCAACAAGTGTCATTATTTCCATTCAGGCCAGTACAGTACTGTTTAACAAGCAAGAATTCACTATAATCCTGTTTTTTTCCAAAAGCGTAGGCCACCTTTTACAACCTTTAGGCAAAGAAATAAACTTTCATTGACTCTGTAGTGAATTATTGGGAGTTTTATCTCCGTAAGGCCTGACCTGCTGCAGGACTGTCAACCAGGAACTTAAAGAAGCTTTGTATATCCCTATTTATGCACCTCAGTAAGCAGAGTAAATATAATGCAGAACTTAGCGAGCCTGTTTCTGAAAGAGCTTATCCTTGTGCACAAGAGCTCTGGGATTAATGTTGCCCAATGTTTTCCAGTTTACAGGACTAGGCTTCCCAGTTCCCGGAGTACAGCAAAACTGCTGACATAGTTGGCTGACATGTTTCCAAGATCAGGTGGTGGAAAAAGAGGTCATAGCTGAAGCAGTTACTATAAAGACAAGCCAGGGAAATGTTTCCATCTCATTTATCTGTTCCCTGGGTCTAACCATTAATGCTGTTACCAGTCAGAGAAGGTTTTTGTTTCCTCCTGTCCTCCGTTTACATACTGTTCAAACAATGATGTTACACTATTCACCTCATGCCACAGTCTGGGGCCCCTATAACTTCCCTTCCTAAGGCTTTCTGGAAGGCTTCTCTTGGCATGAGGGATGTGTACAGTCACCACATGTTGAACGTGTTTTCTACCTTGACCCATCAAGTATTGGACCTGCACTTGATCCAAATCTATTAGGCTTCTTAACATTGCAAGCCATCTATGACATAATGGCGTGTCAACTTCGAGACAGCTTGTTCTCACCTGATCATGTTGGTCTCTCACCAACAGATCTATTATATCTTTACGTACGTAATTCTTAGACATATCAAAAGGATGCTAATTTTGTGGGTTGGGAGAATAAGAAGCCAGGAATTAATTTAACCAGAAAACCAGTTCTATTAGTGTATTGTTTTTATAAGCACATCTTAGGCAGAACAACATTTCAATTTATTGTTTTGGTTAAAAAAGGATGCTTATTAATGCCAATTTTGCTTTAAGGCTCTGAATTAAAAAGAAATCACTCATTTTTTCCTCTTTCTAATCCTTGAAGTTTCAAGATGCAAGTGGCTTCTAAGAGGCCATTCCAAATCCAAGAACAGTTTGAGGAATAACATATAACAAAGTTTCTTGCAAACAATTTTTTTTTACTCCAGGCAGCTGCTGCAGCAATTAGCTTTAAGTCTCGGTTCCATACAGAGGACCACATTTTGGGCTGAAAGTTAAAGACTTGTTCTCTTATAACCTTTGGGGATGGTTGCATTTTATAATAGCATACCAAAAGAGAATCTGTTCACAAACAAATTTTGCAACAGAGAATTGAAAACAGAATTTTAAATACCCATTTAATATCATGAAGAGAATATCTTCCAAAATGGCAATAGCAAAGATGGCTTTAGTATCATAAACAGGTCTATATTGATACCACACTTATGTAATCAATACTATCCAAAGAGAAATTCAGAAAAAAATTGAAAACTGTGCATTCACTTAAGACAAAAAGTATATTATATGTTATATATATTTATATATATATTACATTACAGTACAGTACAGTCTAGTATAGTATATTCATTCTTTCTTGGTGCTATTGGTAGAGACAGGGTGTTCTGACTGCATGTCATGGAAGCCAGGCTGAAAGTTGTATTGGTTCAGCTAAACAATTTTTTGCAGCTCATAAAAAAAAAATCACACATTAACATAAATTTGTACCTGAATATTGGGATTCTGCCCATTGATATCTGCTTTTGACAGGTCAGGGAAGTTTGGGAGATCCAGGAGGAAAGATCTGGGTCCATCTCTTTGCAAGGACGTATGCCCATTTTCCTGCCTGAATCGCTGCTTAGGGAACGGCCGGTGGGCAGCCTGGAGATCAGGGTATTCTCTTCTGTCCTCAGGGTTCAGGGTGAAGCTGTCTTCAGGAGAACGGTCATCTGCAGTGAGTGTGTTCTGGGGAAAAAAGCAATGCACTATAACAACAACTGAGAGAGCGTGCAGTCCTGCTAGTCCCCGTCTCCAGCTTCCTGCCAATGATGGCTGCAGAGTGCGTAGAGAAAGCCTTACAGCACACAGACCCACAGCTCATTACTGAAATGGACAGGATTTATGACTGGTATTTTCTAGGGTGCTCATAAGTTTGGCCTCTGACTCTCACTGAAATATACTTGGTTCCAGTGGTGCACATCTGTAACCATCTGACACAAGCTAAAACTGAGTCAGACTTGGGTGCTTAGCTCTTTCAGGTTCCTGTAACATTCCAGCCTTGAGGTGGGCACCTACACATCGACACAAGCATCAAACTTAAAAGCAAATCTGGAAACATGAAGCTCTGAAGCACCCCTGGGAAATCAAGTTATATCACATTAAATGTGTCCTGAAAATGGTGAAAGGTATTTTTATTATAAATCGTTTCAGTTTGCTTTGTTCCCAACTGGACCAAACCCACTGACTGCTAAGTGCATGTTGAAATTTACGGTATTAAAAGATCCTACTGCTGAACTGGCAACCTCCCCCTCTCTCTCCTCAGTCTGCAACAACTTCCATCTCGTTGTCTGTGTTCCTCACCCAGTTTCTCTGGTCTTGAACATCTGAACCTTCCTTCCTCTGGGATCTCATTTTCATGTTTGCCTAATGGTGGGATTGAATTTCACCAAGTTGTGGGTCAGCGGTTAATGCTTTTGTTATTGTTGAGCGTACTTTCGGGTTTTGTAGTATCTTACAGCAGGCTGCCTTCAAACCAGTAGCACTGCTGCCACTGCCTTTGACCTCACCAAGGAGATACATTTAGTATCAAAACACTCCCTCCCTGGGTTAGGAGTGGCCTGGGGACTCGGGGGAAAAAAACAGCAGAGAAGTCAAACCTTCTTACGGCTACAAAAAAAAAATGCGTGGGGCAGATTCAGCACAGGTTTTGCTTTTGACTCAGCTGAAAAATTTAGGCTTGAGGTCTTAGTATGACTGCCTGGGGAGCTTTTATTTTCAGTTCATAAAGAGACAGCAAGCATGGAGAGGCTAAATGTTAAAGACCTATCCTTTAAAACAAGCACAATTAAAGAGGAATGGCCACATGTGGTTCTGGCTCTACTGAAGCATATTTTTGCCAGCATTTCTGGTTTAACGCAATCTCCATCCAGCTCCCCTGCTCAAATTAAGCTAGCATACCTTTTGTTAAGCTAGCATACCTCAGATAGATAACAGCTCCAATGCCTTTTATTTCGTGTTTATTTGCTTAGAAGGTTCTAAATCGACCTCTGAAGAGATTTTACAATATAATCTGTGCACATTACAGGAAAATATTCAGTGAGTTAAATAAACCAAGATTTAAGAGTTAATCTAGGACTAAGTGAAATCTTCTCAAGCAAAAACTGAGGTGGTCCTCCTCTCCCCTTCTTGCTGCACTGCCTTTGTAAAGAGCAAAATCAGATTTAGCAGAATTAATGTTGTCTTGGTATTTTCATGATCAGCATTGTTACACTTTGAAAGTGCCAAAAGGGTACTTTTATACATCTATCTATAGCACAGATGCAAAAAGTTCATTCTGACTTAAGTGTATGTGTGCAGTGCTAAAAATGTATGTGCTCCTGACAGTCATATTACTTGAAGGTCAAAACAAGAATGCTTCTCTTTTTGTTGAAGACCAGGTAGGACTTTCAGATACCTTTGGTGGACCACCCATTGACACACCCCTTATTCAATATAAAGTAGAAAGCAAATCACACAGCAACAAGCTCTGGAAAACAAAATTGAGGGCAACTTAGCTAACTTTATGTTCCTTACCCATATGCTAGTGCTTTTACTTAACATGTAGCAAACAGAATTTAACTGCAAACTTCTTGATGCCTGACGATTAAATGGCTTCTCAGTTATGTCTGACTAACAAGGTGTAATTGTGCTGTTATTAAATTACTTCAGACAGGAACCAAAAAAATGTAGTACTTAACTACTTTTTTGTGGGGTATCATGCCCATAAGATTACCTTTATTAAAAATAAAGTGAGATTTTATTAAAAATAATAGAATTTTCATATAGTTTCATGCTTTCCCTAACTGCTTGCCACTTCAGGAGCATCCTGATTCTTCACATTAACATTCCATACAGCTAGAGCTAGCCAAGGACTTTAGACACCTACATTTAATTCTCTGATAAGACTCGCTGTGTGATCTTGGCAGGTCACGGTCTGTCTGTGCCTTGGTGGGGATAACAGCACTTCCCTTCCTCACTGTGATGTTTGCAGGGAGCTCAGCAACTACAATAATAAGGGCTATATAAAAAGTTTTTAATAGTGTCAGACAGATGGAATATCACATGGAGTTAGTTAGAAAATTGTCATGGTGAAGTAATGACATCAGGCTGATCGGGCCCACTACCAAGCTGCTTGGGGCAGGGATTGTCATTAATTACAGACTGAATGAGTTGGGGTGGTTTAACGTTAAAAAGAAAAACAGAGAGGGGACATGATAACTGCCCTCTACCAAAGGCTGCTGCAGCAAGGAGGGGGGTGGACCACTCTGCTTGCTCAGGGTGGACACGATCAGAAGACCCTGGTTCAACGTTAGGTACACATTTCTAACAGCAGTGACAGCCAAGCTTAGGAGCAGACTTTGCGGGGGGGGAATGTGGAGTTTGTCTTTAAGAGCAAGGTTGACTAATGCCTGGCAGGAATGACACAGGTTAAATAGTGTGTCCTCTGCCTAAAAGCAGTGTTATCTCTTGCAGTCCCTTTCACACTAGGACAAGCCCATGCTATGCCTCCTTGGGGCTTCTGTGTCATACTGCAACATAAACAAACAGAAATGCTTAACATGCATGATCATTTCAGTTATCTGCTTATAGTATCATGAACAAAAGATCATTTGTTTCCAGTTACTAGAATTAATAGAATACCTATTTTTTAGGTAGATAATTCTTGGTGTAGTGTCTAAGCTGATTCGCAGTATTATTAGACATTTATATTTCTGGTAAAAAGATAAAAGAGGCTGCCATCAACAAAAAGTGAGCTTGAGCTGCATGTGAAGAAGACAATATGGGCTCACTCTGTTCTACTGCATTAACTCAGGCAAAGGATCTTCCAAGGCCAATCTAGCAGGAAGAAGTATGTCCTTACTGCAATGCCAGCATCCTTTCTGAAGAAAACAGAGTTTGTGTTCCAAAGCTAATAGATGAAATTTAATTCTTCTCTTCTTATTTCTATGTTATTTCACATGTTTATACTTCACACTATTTATTTTTAGGTGTACATGATTTGTATTCCCGATTGCTTTTGGGAAAGTAGTATTGCTTGCCTTCCTTTAAAAGTTAGGTCACTTCATTCTGAACTACTTAGTTTCTTTGAAGTTACATTTCTAATTCAGGTACATTGGTTTCTTACTCAAATGATGCATCTGCTCTAAATATTTTAAGATAAATCACTTTTTTTCCTTCATTTAACGGGATTATTCACAACTTTTAAACTTTCCATTAAGATGATTTTAAGAGGTTACTCATGCTTGCTGTCAGCTACAGTTCTGCTGCCCCATAGGATCAGATATTTATAGTTCCTAATACAAAACCAACTTAGGATTTCTGAGTGTTCTACGCGCGGACAGTATATAAGGACAGGAACACATTATGCATAGCTGCATGAGAAGGCAATGAAATAAACCCTAGAAAGAATCTGACATATCGTTTGTATTACAGAATAACACCTTGCCACACCCACCACTGAAAAAGGGAGGGCAATATTTCAGTATATATCAATGTCTTTGTGTCCATCTATAAACCAGGGAAGAAGAGCAATTCAGAGGGATTTTGTGAGGGTAACTTTCAATGCTGGTGATCCAGGCAGGACTTGCACCATCGCAGGGTTTAAGGCACCAAGAAACAACCCTGCATGCAGGAAAGATTTCCTACCTGATACTGCAGTTTAACATTTCAATAATCAAATGGGTATTTTAACTCCCTCCATTGCCTTCCTATTTAGTTTCTCCCTCTGTCACGTTGGACATTAGCTGCAGGGAAGTGTACTGTTTCTCTTCCCCACAGAGAAGTTAAACAGAAATGGGAACTTATAAAAATACCAAACTAGGGAAAAAGGGAATTTCTCTGCATTTTTAGCAAGTAAGGGATCCACCTCCCTCCTCTCCTCCTTATTTTAATCCCATTTCCAGTTCTGGAAAAACAACCAAGACAGAGAGTAATTGAGGAATGACTGGAGCTACAGAAAATATTCTGGAGCTACAGAGAATATTCTGGAGCAGCTGCTCCTTCTCTGTCCTTCATATTTCTTACCTTCCTTCATTCCCTCCCCACTTGCCAAACTAAGTGCACATTTGCAAGCACTGCTAATTAAGGAGTTGAAAGAATTTGGGAAAACTGATGCAACTTATATCCCTAACAGCTCCGAGACAGCAAGGGAATCTATTACTAAATCCCTGCTGCAGCTACATTGCTTTTTTATTTCTTGCATAGCCCTTTGAAATATCTTGCAAAATGATCTTGACAAGAGGTCTTGAATTGAAAACTGACAGTCTGTCAATGCACTTTCATGATGCACCTGTACAGCATCTTCAACCACCAGGAACAAGGAACGTTTATTTATTAGGAAACTTCACAGACGCTATAAAAGATTATATTGCTATCAGAGACAAAATGAGGCCTGGGGCCTTCACAGAAAACCATTATAGCTATTAGGACTGGTTTCATTTCCCACCTGCCTAAACAGATTGTTTTGATTTTGAAGGCTGTCGTGTGTTTCCAGGTTAGTGCTAAATGATCACTTTAAAATTAACCGGCCTGGGGAGGCTGAGTAACACACCAGGATACTACATGAGACTTTCACCTCTGCAGATCCAAGATCTGTAATGAACTTGGGTGATCCAGTTCCTGGGTTCTATTTATTTTTTTTGTCTATCATGAGTATAAGCAGCACAGGACCTAGCAGGAAGAGGTATGAGGACAGTGTTAGATAAGCAGACAGTGAAGTTAACAGCTGAAAAGCATTATCGGAGACACACGGAAAAAAATTTCTTTTATGCTTAATGCCACATACAGTCCAGGCAGTCAGAAGACTTCTGTTCTGTTCTTAGCTCTTTCTCATTTAAGAGGCAAATCACATGGGTTCATATTTAATTTCCGTGTGACTACCTGAAAGCATGCAGTGGTACTGAGCCTCACAGCGCCGGTTCACTCCAAGGAGTCACTGATGGTTTGTATCTCCAGAAGAAGTCAGACCAGAGGGGTGTCACATGAAGCACTCAGCTACTGAGACACTCTCATTTTTTGTTAAAATGTGCTTGTCCCTCACATTTGCATATATCAATGAAGTAAAAGGCCTTACTTATCTTTAGAAAGCTGCACAAATTAATTGTTGCAGTGATTAATAGCACATTCTAGATAATCACTGTTCATAAATCATTTAAAATGGACTACATTGGCTTGCATGTACACAAAAGCTTTCACTAAGGGGCTCCAAAATATAGCGTCTGCTTTAAACATTGTGTAAATAGAAGGTGAATCACTGATTACAGTTGGTAATTAAAAAAAAAGAAACCCAACAACCCCCCCAAAAGAGTTCTGTTTATCAGGGTCTATTTTTTAATAATTCTCTATTTAGTCCAGCAAAATTAGTAAAATGACATTGTATCCAGTTCTTTCTAACTTGCAGTACATCTGCATGTGTGACCAAGTGGCTATGCAAAGACCAAAGTCAGTCATCCCACAGGGTACTGCTATGGGACACATTAGTTTCAGGGGCTCTATGGCTCTTGCAGCAGCTTTGGTTTTGCGGAGAATAGGCTGGAGTCGCAAGTACTATTGCAATTAGGACAGCAGAAATTACAGTAGACATGTCGATCTGCAGTCACTGTTGGAGCAGAGGTCTTTTATAGACAGCTTAAATGTTGGGTACCAGTGGCAGCAGAGTTAGGCAGTGAGGTGCTTGGGATGCCCAAGTATATATATATACCCAGCCCACCACAGCTGATTTTCTGCCATATGCTGAAATAGCTCTCAGGAGCTGTGTACAGCAGAAGCAGAATCTGAAAGCATCTGGGCACACTCATCTCAGAATGACAGCTTTTGAATTTTAGGTATTTTACACTAAAAACTTCTAGCCCTCACAGCTACACAGAAAACCTTGAGAACTGAACACGTAGCTGGGACTTATGTTACGACTGCAGAGATCCTAGGGTGGCAGTGTTGAGGCCCCCTTCACAGCTAAGGTCTAGTAAGTCCCAGACCCCTCTTTCGAGACACATGGCCAACACTATGTTAGGACCCTCTGCAGTGGAGGAAAAGGCTGTTGCCTTGTTGAACCATCTGAACTGATATGTCCTGAGTGCCAGAGCAGCCCTACTGTCATTCCTCCCCTACTGAGCCTGTTTATTCACTTGCAGTCATCAAGCTTTGGTCCATTTTTTGTTCAGTCTCTGGTTGGGAATTTCTCTCACCAAGCTCCCTGTCTCTTCCACACCATTAGTAAACAGTGGGTCTGCATCTGAACTGCTCTGGCAGACAATATTTTTTCCTCAGAGCTTAAGGAGAAAACCAAGCATATTATACGCAGATCTGGCAACCTTTTGCTACATGTGGACACACATTTCACAGCACAGCTATTTTTTTATGCTCTGTTGTTTGCTTGTATTTCATGTTTTCCTTCATCTGGAAAATACAAACAGTATGGGTCAGCTTTGAGGTGAAGAACTGCCAGTTTGTATAAACACTTTGATAATAAAAAGGATTTGGTGGTGATTACAGCTCAATGTCTGCTGGAAAAAACAGAGGCCCTTTAGTAAATTTTCTGACATAGCACACACTGGTGCTTTGTTCTTCAGCAGATACTCAGCCATCCATGGGATGGCCGAGCGCACAGAATTAAAATTGTGTAGGGCTTTGACAGATGTTCAGTGCCAAGTTTTGCTTGTAGTTAACAGATATTTTCAGTTGCCTAAGCTGGTGGTAAACATTTAGTTGTTCTTCACAACTCTGAAGATCTTCCCTGTAATCACTGCCTGGCTGGAGCTCTCCATACAGGACACATTGATTTAGTGGTTCAACAGGCAAATGTACAACTGAAGAGTAGCCCAACTATTTCACTCCAATAACCTGTGGTGCCAAAATGGAAACTCTTTGAAAGTTCCAATTATTTTTAGGCTTTATTAAATACTTGCATAAAATCACTAGTATAATAAAGCTTTAAATAGAATCCATTTATACCATGGCTAAATTTAATTGAACAAATCTAATCTCACCCATCATTTGAAATCTGCATCATAATTTACACATCAGGTTCAAACAGAATGGGAAAATCTGCCTTAAGCTGCAATCAAAACCCCAAAAGCAAAGGAAATCCAGAATATTAATACTTTTCGTACACAACTGTTTGGTCAGGCTTTGCAGGCTAGCACACACAAAGTCAGTGTAAATGAAAGAGAACAAACATACATCTGAAATTATTTTCATGGGTTCTAAACTAGGTCCTTTTGCAAGTTTATTCCACTAAATCACTATGGCTAGGATTTCACTAGGTGAACTAGCTTTAATAAACGAAGTTTTCATCTCTCCCTAGCCAAAAGAGTAACCTTACTTGAAACCTTTTCAATTTCCAAAGTTGCCTTCAGCTGTTAGTTTCCAAGAAACAGCTATTCCCAGCCTCTGTGTCTCCCTCTCATATGCCACTGAATATCCACCCTATGCTTTCAAAAGTGTCTATGACTCTGGCTGTGTTAACTGGCAGATGTTTTTAGAGACTAGAAAGTGTTTAGTCCCTGTGGACTAAAAGTTACATGATGACTTCATCACATAAGCAAAAGCTAATAACGGGAAAGCAAGAAAGCAGACAAGTGTTATATTCCAAAAACATGATGTTTCCTGTGCTTCTGGCAATACTACTTCTGTGCCTGAAAAAAGGCAAATCACTTGAGTCTTGATGCTCAAAACACGCACACCATCGAATCACTGCGAGATAATTTACTTCACCCTCCCTTAGCTGCCTTCCCCACTAACACTCGTTTTTCTTCGGATGGAAGTTAGAGGGTGAAGGCAGAGGAAAGGCAGTGTTCGTTTACATTCAATATCTATGCACCAACTATATGCCTCACAAACACTCTCTGGAAGGGGTTCTTACTACACCCAGGAGTTTACAGCAAAACAGCAGCAGAAATCTGAGCGGCTGCCTCAAGACCATGCACCTCTGCTCCTGCAGCGAAGTATTCTTTCAAGCCCGAGTGTACAGTTTTACCCTCTCCATTTAGAAAACTTTGGGGACTGACACACGAGCAACTGGAAGTCATTAGTATAAATGGCATCTGTACATGCAGTGCAGTAACTGTCTTATTTTTGTATCAAGACATCAGCAGTGGACATTATGCCCTCTCTCTACATGTCCGTGAACTGCCCTAATGACAGAACAAGGGAAAGAAACAAGAGGAAGCAGATACACAAGAGAAAGGCCTCCCTCCAGTGACATTACGGGGAAGAAGAGCAAGCAAGTAGATACTTGCAGTACACTGTGACAAGAAGACGTGAAGACCCTTCTCTGTTTAAGAGGGGAGAGGGCAAGGATTTGCCCTGGAGAGAAGTGTGGGCTTTTTGTATTATGAATTCTATGCATGTATATATAAATTTTCTTAGAACAGTAAGGGAGGGGGGTATTTCCTAGAGCTGATTAAAGAAGCATGACTCAATTTTCAATTTCAAACGACTCGGGGGGGCATTCCAATCGACTGCAGACAGGAAATGAATACCATACATGCACTGAACAAGGCAGATGCTTTTGAATCTGACACTTATGTGAAAAGAAAATATCTTCATTTTTGTCTCCCCTCCGCCCCATGATCACTAGTTAGTTCTGAGCTATATTTAGGATAAATGGTTTTATTTTTCAAACTTGTTATAATCTTAGCATGTGCCTGAAGCCACCCAGATGCCACTGACAATAAACTGTATGGAGTGGGCCAAATGCATCTTTAGATTAGTCCCAGCAGCCAGATGCAGCAACAAGGTAGAAGAGGAAAGATAAGCAGTTCAGGTTTTAGGTATTCTAACCTCCTCTGTTAGAGGAACTGAAATGGGACCCTAGCTGATATGCCAGATCCCAGGGAGGGAGAGTTGTTTCTGTACAAAGGCAGATTCCAAAGCATATACAGTAGACACACTGCAGAGCAGGTTGGAAGACCATTTCCTTGTAGGCTGTGGCACAGAACTCACTTCCAGCTACTTAACTGTGCTAAGAGCTAAATATACATCTTTTCTCCTCATCTGGCTCTTATAAGTAAACTGCAATAATTGTCATGGGGAAATTATGGGGTTTCTAACCTGATTCCAATGTAATTGTGCCCCTTTTATCAATGGCAGCAGTGTGTATTGGGGAATTGGAATATACAGCTCTTTTCCCCCACTTAGACCATATGTGTGCAAACACACAATTTCAGCTGTAAACTCCACTTATATTTTATTGTGGGAAGACTTAAATAGGATAAAGAAAAAAAAATTAGAGAGGTGGTATTAATCTGGCCCTTACTCTGGTGTTATGCAAATAATTAGTTCATTTTATTTTCATGTTAAGACTGCCATAGCTATGTTGCTAAGAACACGAAAAAATGATCCTCTTAGGAGACAGGAAAAGAAGAAAGAGGGCTGGGTAGGTGAGAAAGGCAGGTCTGATTTACATTATTAAAAAAGCCGTGAACGCTAGATCAAAGAAGAGCAAGAATCAAATTCACTGCCACTGAAGGATTTCAGCAGCTTTTTCAGAGCTATTGATCCCTCAAGGGCTAACTCTTTTAAACACTAGGTGATGCCTCTAACTAGCCAGAACTCCCACCTTATACTAGCTAAGCCTCACGTAGTTTGCTTTCATCAGCTGGCATACTAGGGAAAGCAGAGACAGCTAAGACGCTGTATCTGGGCCTGATGAAGGAGACATACAGCAGAGCGCAGAAATAGCATGTGTGCATTTTCTGCACCAGATGTTGCTTTTTTAATGGCCATCATGGTAGATGTTAAATAAAAGAACAGATTCCTCACTGAAGAGCTGTGTGTTTGGTGACCACCAATACTGTGGAGTGCTTTGTCCCAGGACAGAATGCAGTCACCCTGGTGGAAGCCCTGGGCAGGGTTTGTTTGCTCAGCACTGACTTACTGATAAATATAAAATCACCTCATATTTTGTTGTGGGATGAAGGTGGGATAAGACATCTGAGGAGCTACCGCTGCTCAGCTGGCAAGCGGTGACTTACTCATGAGTTTGGACTCACAGGTCTAATCTGAACACCTAGAAGGCACAGGATCCAACCCTAAATCAAGTCCTGAACTGTCAAATGCACTACAGATTGGCATCTTCCTCCCCCCCCTTTCCCTTCCTTGGGTCAGGTGTCTTTGGAGTCTGGCAGAGAAGCTTCCAGGTGTTCTGCCTTGTCAGGACACTTCAGGATCATGCCTTAAGCAAGAGCCACTGGAATTGGGTGCAGTAAAGCAATTTCACCTGGTGCATCCCCAGATGGTTTCCTAAGAGCCGCCTTTGGGCTTCTGATACAGATCCACTTGCACTGGGCTCACTGCTGCTGCCATCGTCACGTCCCTGGGAACGCTCCATTCATCCTGCCTTCCACATCTGCTATGTTACACACATGGCTACAACAGTACAGATTATTCAGCTCTTTCCAAGCTCTGCTCACAATTCTATCTACTCCCACCAGCACTCAGTGCAACTTGGTACCTTATGCATTCTCATCAAATGGACGACCCTTTTCCTTCTGCATGTTTTGATCAAGAGCTAGCGCTGCTACCATTTAAATGCATATCAAAAGTTCCAGGGCTCTATCAGATTAAATAGTTCATTTGAAGCCTTTGGTGCTATTGTTCCAGTACGCCTGAAGACACAGGCATAATGTGGCTGCTCTAGGTTCCCTTTCTATATATATTTTCACAAATGTTAGACATACACATATCAACCCCTCTATTCTTCCCTAATAAAAGCTTGGACTCTAAAGAACAAGATGAGGAATAGATACTCTATGGGCTAGCTGCAGCAAGCCTTTCATAAATAACGCAACAATCAACCCCTGTAAAGGAAAATGATAGACATACATCTGTTTTCCTATTGTAGGAAGGAATAAGAAGATAGAAAAAGCTAAATGCTGAATGCCTAAACAAACTCTGAATTACGAAGAGATGGTAGTAGTAATGATGGGTGAGTTGCAAACCACCTGCAAATGTTAAGATTGCTGCACTCTTCTACAGACCATTGAGTCTATACTGCAAATCTCCAATAGACAGGGACTGTGCTCTATAAAAATCATGATGAATGCAGACTTGTTTTTATATTATGGAGGTCCTAATCCTCCTCCTCCTCTGCCTTTGCTCTATTGTTACAACATCAAAGACCAACTGCTGGCTGAGATACAGTCAATATGAAAAGGGCGACCAGCAAATTTACTGCTTGACTTCATTCCCTTTAAATGGAATAGGCACCATGGCCCTTTTTCAAAGTCCAATCACAGACATATATCTTTTTTATTGGACATCATGTACAATAAAGTGAAGCTGTAACTTGGAAAAAAAAAATAGAACACCTTAAAAAAATCCCATGAGGTGAACATTCCTTTATAAAAATATCACTGTGGTTACGTGTTTTGAAAAACTCCGGGCACTCTGCAGGGCAAAAGGCCTGGGCTGGCTAGGTTATAGTTTAGCTAAGATGCATACCCATGCCTAATATCTAGTTGGTTTCAAAAAAACCCTAACTAATAAAAAGTGATATATTTAAGACAGAATGCCAGTGTCATTCAAATAAACTGAAATGGCAGCATTCATGTCACAAGAATCATTAACTGCTTTGTTATAGTGTGCTCTGTGCAGTGAACCTTTACAGACTTCTTCAGTCCAGCGAATCTTAAAATCAGCAGCACAAAATGCCAATATATTCACTGCATCTTAAACAACTCCAGTCTGATTACTGAGGTAATTTCAAGAGACACTTTCAGATGAGAGTTGTATCCGTAGACATTAAAGACAAGGACAGTTTTATTGCTGTTGTGTTGCTAAAGATATGCTAAATGATCTCTTGCTATGAAATTAAACAGTGTATAAGCAACTCATACAATGTAGGAGGTGAGTATATTGGGGTGTTACAGAATTCATCCTAGTTAGCTATGGTTTTCATTTTTTAATAAATTGTATGTCAATATTGTGAGAAGTTTTTGTTTTAAACTATTTAAACTATTAATCCTTTTTATTTCTTTGGGTAACTTGTGCACACAGACATTAGTAAATATCTGATTACTAAAGTTATATCTAGATCAAGACCATATTGATTTTAAAATCCTGCACTGATGTATGTGGCAGATAAAATCAAGCAAATTTATGTTTTGTTACACATATAGTAATCTTTGGCAGCTGGTTCCAGTGGAGTAATTATGGTTTCCTCAGGCAAAATCTGCTGCTGCTGAGTTACTTCTAAGGCGAGAAAGATACCAAAGCTATGTGACTAATTTTTGAGGCACTTAGCTTCAAAAAATAGCCGCCTTATCGCTAGGTCCTATTCATTGCTCTTTGTCACATTATGCTTTATTGTCAGTCACCTCCTCCTTCCATCACAGCCTACAGCACAGTTCTTCTGGTGCAAGGACCTCACCTCTTATTGGGCCTTCCTGGGCACATACAAGAAAAAGCATTTCAATGACAGTGTTCAATTGTTCAATACCTGAATGCCCAACTCAATGGGAATGCAAAGGCAAGACACCTGAAGGAAGCTTTCTGGAAATTAAACCTGGCCCATGGACAACATTGACTCAGTAACTGTTCTTTAGAAAGGGAGGAATCCACTTTTTTTAGAGCAGTCCTGTAAACAGTGGCAGAAAAAGATGGGGCATGTTATTTGGGTGGTTTTTATAGATACTTCACTGTACTCCTAATGGTATTGTCACAGGTACTGATCTCAACAGCCATGCAGACAAAGAGGAAATTTTAATCTTCCCGAGGAAAAATAGCTAC
This sequence comes from Haliaeetus leucocephalus, assembly GCF_000737465.1. Taxonomy (NCBI): domain Eukaryota; kingdom Metazoa; phylum Chordata; class Aves; order Accipitriformes; family Accipitridae; genus Haliaeetus; species Haliaeetus leucocephalus. Next base: position 12,367,159 of record NW_010972886.1, read on the forward strand.
TGTGGAACAAAACAGTCCAGGATTTTTCAGCAGTGCATATGAAACTAACAATGAAACATAATGGATGGAAATAAATTCATGCAATCTGAAGAAAGCCACACGCCAAAGCTCAGCTTTTCTCCATGGATAGAGGTGCAGATTATGTGTGTTATGTGCATATCAGTTCCACAGACAAACTGAGCTGTGAAAGATTCAAATCCAAGAGGAACTTCAGCTGGGTCTGCAGCTGACAGAAGTCATTGACTCGTCTTGCTTTGTGAGAGTCAGTGGAGCAAGGTCAATTTAAACACACTGAGAATGTAGGTCTAGCATGGAGGCGTAAAAGCCAAGGTATGTTTGAATTTCCACTTTTCAACATGGACTGACTCCACAAGGAGTGGTGAGATAAAGATTTCATCTCTGATTTTCCTCTCTCATCTTTATGAGCACCTCCATAACATTAAAAGCACTCAAATAGCCATTATGCTACAAGGGCTTAGAGGTGAACAACTCCAGGCCTGGTTTCATCCTGCTGACTGCTAAAAGGGAGGAATAAAAAAATATGACCCACTGCTACGAGTTCTCCAAGCACTGAAAAACAAGGGCAAGAGGATAAAGGAACTGCTTACCAGTACTGCCCACACCAGCTCCTCTGACTAAGTATTATACTGCCACACAACTGACCACTGTGGCAAGCCATCACTTATTACAATAATAAGTTACATTTTACTTTGTTTTCTTTCTTTTTCTGGTATTTCAAATCAAAAGTACATGGACATAGCGGCACTGGAAACATTCTGCTCTTACCGATGTATCAATGAGCTCACTATGCTTCGGACTATGAATTTAGCCTGTCATTTTCTGTCTTCAAAACCTGTAAAACTGGTATCCTGGAGGCACAATGTATTAAAGTGCAACAGTAACCACTGCATCATTTAATGCTTCCTTTTGCAACTTACTAAAGCACTTTGTATTTTTCTGCTCTAAGTTATCACTTTATTCATTCCTGACAGTGATTACAGACTCCATTCAAGCCTGGAGACCTATTAGGCTACACATTGTACACAAGCAACACCACAACAATGGAATCTCAACCTCAAAGAGCTTGGGTTGAGATTTAAAAAATAAAAAATAAAATGCATCAGTGACCTAGCTCTGCTACCATTGAAAAATAATGCTTTAAAAAAGTAATCTTTTATGGAGAACATTATTCAGGCAATTCAAAGAGCTTTTAAGTAGTGTAGTCTTAAAGTAGACAGCAAGATAACAATCATGGCAAAAAGGCCAAGCAAACACTAAACAACACTGTGAACAGAATAAATGAGGCACAACTAGGTACTACCACATTTCTTTGCAAGGAAGACAGGCAAAACACACAGAAGAGCATAAAGCAGCCAACGCCGACAGTTAAACCTGCCAAAGCTGCTAAATCTTGTCTATCGCTATACTTTCAGGACATAAGCACAAAGAAAAACTACATTGCTTCAATTTTTTAGTTTATGTTTGTGTAAGGAAACACCTAAATTGTCCGCATATATTTGAAGTATGAGTGCATTTCAAGATTTTAAAATGATGACTCAGAAGAATGTAAGCATAAAAAAGTACCACAAAATAACTTCCTACCATTACTTGCATGCTGTGCACTTTTACACAGTGAAGGGAAAAAAAAAAGGGAAATTCTTAAGCATGAATATCTACAAATCTGTGCATCTTAAAAAACGAAGCAACTTTCAAACTAATCTTTCCTCCCCACTGGAATACATACTGATGACTGGCTTTTCAGAAGTCATGTCTATCTCTGTCACATATTATTTCAGAAAGCTTTTCAAACATGACTAGTATATGTATGTATTAGGTCAGCAGGCTAAGATAGCATAGTCTGCACCTTTATAAATACTACTGTCTTCTGCACTTCACTTTCTGTAAAGTTTTCAGATGCTGCAACACAACACAGCTGGAGTTGTCATCTAATCAATAATGCTTTCATTGTTCCTTGTTTTCTTTGAAGACGTTTTCCACCATTTCCATTTTGGAACAATAAGGCATTGATTATTAATATACAGATGCAGTAGATACGAGCAGAGACAAAAGAATAACTGTTGAATTCAAAACATGGTTCCCAATTTACATTTAATGTAACCTGGATTGGTTAAACAGATGTCTCTCCAGCAAAAGAATTCCACAGCAGAGCAAGGTGTCGAAAAGCTTAGTATGCTGAAGCTTTAAGTACTAGGGCTCGGTTACCTATTAGCAGGTCATAACATGTATGTTAAAAATCATGAGGGAATACACAGTGACCAGCTCCAGACAGTAAAGTGATGATGAAATTGTTGGGGTCATAAAGATCAACAGCAGAGCTTCAACTCTAGGCCTCCTGTTTTTGTGGACAGCTGGCATTAAGAAAGGACAGAGCAGGGAAATGTGACAGAACCTAAGGGATGACAACTGAAGCCAGAGGAGCGGAGGAGAGATTTTTGTGCTGATCAGATAACAGCGAGGGGCCAGTAGCAGTGTGGTTGTACCACTGTTATACTGCTGTTATAGCTGCGATGGACCAGCTGTGTTCTTCCTGCATAGAACAAACTTCTCTACAGGATCAACAAAGACTACAAAATAAAAGCTACTCCAGAACTACTGCTGATTGTCCAAGTTAGGTGAACCAACATGAAAAGTACCAACCCAGCTCCTTCCAGGATCTCTATGTACCCATGCCTTGTCTCTCTACTCTCAATGTTACCAAAGGTGATCATTACAGCTCTAGACTTTCTCAGGAATCAGACTCAAACCTACCACTCCTTTCACTACTATGAGTCAGCCGTCCAACCACCGTAGGGTGCAGAACCCCGTGCTAGCAGGCTTCCCTTTGACCGCTCTGCCCCACACACAGACCCAGAGCACAGGTAAGGATGGACTGAGAGAAGAGAAAGGCAAAAGCAGGAATGTCTCTGGGACCCCTGCCCTGCAGTAGTCACTGTGGTTTGCATCTGGCTCCAGGCCGTGGAAATGGACATGACGACACCATGATGGCCCAGAATGAATTTAGAACTACATACACTCTGCTTTCTTCATACAATTACCCAAATACTCTAAAGAGCTGGAAAATGATCCTAAATCTTGCTCAAAACAGAAACAAAGAACTCCAATGGACTCTTCTGTATAAAGCACTAGGAAAAAAACCGCTCCAAGCTATAGTTACAGTGACAAAATTGAGAAGCACCCTGTGATTTAATGCCAGGTATTTATCAGTGATGATCCAAGTTGAGCAGTACAGTAATTGTTAGCTGTTCAGCTGAAGACAAGTCCAGCAAATTATGCCTCATCCAAACATTTTGGTCAAATCTAATGCAGGAAATAACATTTGTACCTGCCTAACATACTTCCTTGCAGCCATAACCAAATACAATATTCCTGGATCCCTGTTCTAAATTATTGCAGCAGTCTTAGATACTAAAAAACTTGCCACATTCTACCCTGAAGGTGTGGTAGCTCTTTTCCACCAGGGATGCATTAGTTTGCTAGGAAATGAATCGAAGTGACAAGTAGGAAGAGAAGCTTAATTAATACTTTCTGGAGTTTTCCTGGAGCCAGGTTTGGAAGGTGGAAGAATCTCTCCTGGGAGCAACAGACAACAGCAAATGGTCTTCTGCTCAGAGCAGCAGTCTCAATCCTTCACCGTTGTTTCCCGTTTTATCCTTTGCTTCCATGCATGCAGTGGCAGCACACGTAAAGCTAATCGCCCTTCCTTCCCCCTAGATCCTGGAACAAGCCACAGCCCACTAGCAAAACCACTAAAGAGCACATATAATTCTCTCCCTTGGGAGATGAGAGAATGAACTGCACATGGTCTAAGTCATTTGTAAAGCTTAGTGCATAACTGGAAGAACATATGCTAATGGTAAGGGTGAGCTTTAGCTAAGAACCTACACAGCAAAGCCTGCTGAGAACAGGCAGGTTTTACTATCACTGTCAAAAAGCACGAAACAGCATTCCCTGTGATGAGCAACAACCTCACCAAAAGAGATTTTGGTTTTCAGAGAATCAGCCTGCTTCATTCACAAGCCACCTGCTCTGAAAGTTATTTGTGTAATGTATAAACTGCTCTTAAGGCAGAGAAGGATTAAGTGCTCGTATTGAATATATGATGTACATCCACTTATTGGCATCTTACATAGGCTAAGGACAGTCTGGAAAACATGAATACAAAATGTTGAATCGACAGTTTTTCAAAGATGATTTAGATGATCAGATCCTCTTAGAACTAACCAAATGTAAAGCTCCAGAGCTCAAATAAGCTTTAAAAAACTCAGTCTAAAACTCTCTCAAAGTAAACAGCTTGAGTCCTACTTAAACTGAGAAAGCCAGAAAGCTGAAATACCTCCGCTGTTATCTGACTGGAGATGATTTTGCAATTTGCCTGAATCCAGTACAAGGGGCAGCAGGAACACACAAACCTTAAAAAGACTGAAATGCACCCCAGAAAAGGTACCAGACAGCACACCATTTCTGAACTTCTCATCGTGTTGAGCTGTGGACCTTAGGAGAAAATTAAGAGCTCAGCCCTGTAAAGGACTCCTCACACAGCTTGGAGAGCGACTCTTGTGCAACCATTTCTAGGCAACAGAATGTGTTTCTTCTGGTAGAGCTCAGAGAACATTTCTGACACGCTGTAATTGCTTGCATGCTTATTGAGGAGGGGGGCAAAGACAGGAGCAAGGAGATTAAAAAGTAAAAAGCTGTTTACAGCATTGTGCTTCTTTTCAAATTACATTCTCTTATATGGCTCCAGCATTATGCACAACTACTGGGTTTCATGCTAATGTAATACTGCTGCAAGTACCGCAGTGGAGAATCTGACTTCATGTGCTATGGCATATATTGTTGGTGGCTCTGTTACTACATTTTACAAGGTCATTTTTCTTGGTGTGGGAACACTGTTTTTCTTGGTGTGCAAGGCCTACTATGGAAAAATTAGAAGTGATGGGAATAAACTTCTCGATGAAATATTTTCTCCCAGAATGAAAGCACAGATTCTAGAGCATCGTAAAGTATTACAAACATCTTTCAAAATTTATGTTCAAGCCTTCCCTTCATTTTAGAACTATGTAAAAAGATAAAAACATACCCAAGCAGCATTTTTCTATCCCTTAATATAGCTTCATTTGCTCTTATTCTGAAGCAAAAGTTTGTACTTATTTATTTCATAAATATACTCCACAATAGTTTCTGGATGCTAATTAAATTATACCTAATAGAGTTCTTACCAGAAAAAACAAAAAGCTCCCCCCTCCCCAATTCTCCTTTGGTAGAGATTGAAGGAAGGAATAAAATCTGACTGAGAAACAAAAGGCTGATTCCCTCTCATAGCTCAAAGCTGCAAGATATTTTACAACTCCATTCTGGATTTCCCATTTCGTGTTAGTTTACACTACCACAAACCAATTCTAACGGCAGCATGAAACTTCAGCAATGCAGAGGTCCAGTGCCTATTTCTGCAGCAGTGAACCGAGGAAGCCCATGCCTGTATCTTATGCATCCTGAAGAGGACCAGCAGAGTACGTCAAGGATTTTCTCCTCGCTGCTGCTCTATTACAGCCAGTCACAGTGGCACGGCACAACCCCAGACATCTGGGAACTCTAGAGACACAAACAGTACAGGGAAGGGCACCGAAAGTAGAAATAAGAGGGATGAAGAAATAACTTGTTTAATTTTTTGACTGAAGTTTTTTCTGGATTTCTTTCATCTATCAATCAGTCTAATTAATTGCAGGGGTTAACACAATTGAAAGACCAAAAGAAATCAAAACCTATCCTCCAAAAACCCTCCTTCATTTGAAGGACCAAGGGATGGGAGAAAGAGAAGCTCTTCCTCCCTTAATGAATCAGACTTCAAATGCATACAAGTCCCTATTTTAGACTTTTTAAATCTCCAACAATATTTTAAGATTACTAAGGATTCCTCCTGAATCCGTTTTATGTAAGAAGGATCAAGGATGTGCTAAGTTTTTGGGGTTTGTTTGGGTTTGGTTTTTTTTTGGAGCTAAGGCTAATACTTCAGATTTTTTTTCAGACACACAGGACCAAATTCTGACCACTTTATTTGTACAAACAGACCGCCTAAGTCCTAAAATACCATACCCTGCATTTGATAATAGCCAGTTTGTTTTTATACAAATTTGCCTTGTCAAAATACATCTATAAACAGTTGCTGCAAAGATTACTTTTTCCTGGATTTGCCACAATGTGCGCAACAGACTTCGTCAAATGAAATTTCATCAAATGAAACACTGACCTAATCACTTCTCACAATCTTTTCTCTCCATAGACCTACCAAGACAGAAAAAACAATAGGTTTTTTTTTTAGTATAAGCAATAGCAACCTGAGATATTTCTATTTGCTTATACCAACAAATCTGGGTTTGTGCAGTTTTGCTTTCCACATTCATTCTTTACCTGGGAATGGAGTGCACTAGGATTTTGCATTTCACTTCAGTATACACCACGATAATGGCCCCAAAAGCCCCCAAATCTGAAGATCCCAGTGCAAACTCGCCATAGAGATCTGTACTGTGATGCTCTGAATGGAAGCATCTGCCTGTCAAGAGTACAATTTTCAAAAGCAGGTTACAGTATTTTCCAACTAGCAATAGAATCCATGAAAGCTATAAAACCAAAAAATTGATAGACTTCCATCTTTTTAACTTAATACTCTAATCTTTTCTCCCATAATGTCTTGTACATAACCTCAACACATAACTGCAGAATCAATTCAGTTGGGAAGTATATAAAAATTTCAATTCTACATATGGCAAAACATGATGAAAGTATGAGCTGCTAAAGCTATCATGATGCTCAAAGACACAGAGTTTTATTAAGTTATCTGTAAAATAATCATCAGACAAAAAAAATTCTTAAAGTCAACAATCAACAGATTTTCACGAGACAGCCAACTACAATGATAATACTCTAGGATAATTATCTTAAGATGATTTTCCTCTTGTTTCACCCTAACCTTACAATAGTGCTCTAAAAAGAGCTCCTCGGGGAAACGGCATCACCCAGAGTTCCCACTTGCCCAGATGTTTCCCTCATTATGTTAAAAGCCTGTCAAGAAAAGGCAAATTCAGGGTTATTCTAATGATAGCAAACACCTCATAAAAAACCTCTCCAAATTTACTTTTCCAAGGAACATCATTTTAAAAGGCATTTCAAGTGCCCATGAGGAAAGAAAGCATCATTTATAAAACATTATTACCAGAAATCCTGAAGATATTAAAAAAAACATCCTGGAATGTCAAGCCGGTGATAAAACTGCAGCTCAAAGAGACACAGCATTGTGGGGCCTTACCCAAAGCACACGGCCAAGCACTCCCAAGCAGGACTCCCACCAAGTTCAACAAGAGTTTTCTGAGTTAAGAGGACCTGATTCCAGTTGCCGACTGGGATGTTGAGCCTGCAGGTCGGGGTTCCCTCCCACAGCTAGCAGTTTCACTTTGTGGACCACCAGCTGGGGATCCCATGCAAACAGAGTGATCGTTAATGCCTGCACTCTCCTTATTTTTCCTCATGCTTCACAGAAATGTGCTCTGCTGGTACTATAATTCTTTCCAAGATGATAAAGGGGTTTACGTAAGTTTATGGCAATAATAATTACACGTTTTCTGTCAGTTCTTTGCATAATTTGGCAGTTGACTTTTCTTTAACACTTGGATATGGGGGAAAAAAGTTGGTCAGGGATTTACAGATGTACAAGCTTCGCCTGGGGATTTTGACGATTCTGTTGCTTTTATCACTGTCTCCAACCATTTTAAGCGAATGGCAACATGTGATGCTGAATAAAAAATAACCACCTGCAAAACCAAGGAAACAGAACAAAAAAGTCCTTTACCTCTGCCGGACATAATTCACCATTGGCTTCACAGGATCAGAAGAGTGGAAGAGACCGGCTGGGTCACAAGCCCTGTCCCCCCTTCATGGTCACAAGCACCTGGCACCCCAAGTTTCTTGGCTATTTCAGGACTGAATATCCACCCGTCTCTTGACGCTTCCTGAGGAAAGCCGTGCATTTTGTTCCCATCGCTTCCCAACACCGTACACCTGTTAGGTGCCCTCTCGCCCTGGGGAACGCCGCGTCCTCACAAGGGAGGCCCTGGGTGGGACGCGCCGTGTCTGACAGGGCCCGGCCCGCCTCCGTCCCTCGCCTGGGCCCATCGCGCGCCCCAGGCGAGACGGCCGTCGTCCGCTGAGACCTGTCCGCGGTGCACCAGCAACGCGCACGGCAGCTGCCCCGACGCCTCCAAGGCGGACGCTGTCAAAACGCGGCCGGGGGAGCAGCTCTGCCGCTTCCCACCCCTGCCTCCCGAAAGAACGTAAAACCAAGGCGGGGGGGGGGGAGGGAGACACCCCCAGGCGCCACACAAGGAAAGCCCTCGGGCAGGTGAGCGCCTGCCGCTGCCTCGGGCCGGCGGAGGGAGGCGGCGGCCGAGGCAGGTGCACGGCGCCGGCTCCCGGCCTCCCCG
>NW_010972886.1:12375766-12375996 GCF_000737465.1 Haliaeetus leucocephalus
GTGGGGCGGCACTCACCTGCCGCTGGCTGTGGTTGCCGGCGCCCGTGGGGGCGTGGGGCTCGCCGCCGCCGCGCAGCACGGTGATGTGCAAGGTGAGCAGGAGGAGCCCCAGCAGCAGCAGCAGCTCGGCCGCCAGCCGCACCATCCTCTTGAGCCGGGCGGCTTTAGGGCCCCGCGGCGGCGGCCGTGGAGGAGGCGGAGGAGGAGGAGGAGCCGGAGCCGCGGCGGCC
>NW_010972886.1:12377225-12467420 GCF_000737465.1 Haliaeetus leucocephalus
TTCTCCCTTTCTGCAGCTCCTGCTGCAGCCTAGCATCCCCCCCGCCCTGCTCCCCTCCTCTCCTTGTGCCGACCTGCCCCTCTGCAAGCCCTGGTTTGCCTGGGCATCCTGCCGCGGCACCCGCACCCCGTCCTGCTCACGGCTGTACCTTGTGCAATGACTTCCACCGCTGCTGGGCAGGGACGGAGCCGTACTGAAGTGTCACGTCCCCTTCAGCTGTTCTGTGCATCCCCGGCAGGGCACAAGGCACGGGAGGACTTGGGCCACTGGGGTTTTACACTCCTCACCCATGTTTCCCTTCCTCTTGGTTGCTGACCACGTAAGTACGGTGGAAAAAACTTTCTCTCTCAGATGGGAGGCCCCCCCCAATTTAAAATTAACCTGAGTTTGAAAATATGTGAAAATGAGGGTTGGATTATCACTTGCTGTAAATCAGTATCTTTGCATCCTTGGTCTGATGGAGCCAAACCTCTTTCTGAATGCTGAAGATGCAGCTCTGAGTGTAACAGAACAAACACAGCTCAAATAAGCTTAAAATGTAAATAAAGTCACCTAACAAAACCCAGGACTTTTGGAATCTTTGTCGTTGTTCTTCCACAACTGGGAATGTTATGTGCAAAAATGGGGATACGAGTGATCGGGGCCTGTGCGAGTGTGTGACAGCTGGGAGGCTGAATTGGTGTCTAAATGGGCAAATTGGGGAAAAATTGTTCCCCATCTGAAACGTCTTTGCTCCGAGACCACTGTCCTCAGCAGGGTTCCTGTGACGTAAAGGTGAGATGTGCTTCCAGCGTGCGGTGCCAGCAGCGGCCGAGGTGCATTGTGGACCCGGGAAGCTGGCAGATTTGGGGTGCGAGGAGGGTCAGAGCTCGTGGGAGGTTTCTTGTGGGTCTTGGTGCGTCTGAAGTCTATGGTCACGAATGAGTTGGAACAATGTCTCTAACCCTTCCAGTCAGATAGGTATCCCTTCCAGTGATAACCACTGTAAATGATTAACCATAGGGCAGGAATATGGTTAAAATAATTGCACTGGAGTATCGTTAAAGATGTGAGCAAAAGCCACAAAACCAAAACCTTCAGATTTAAGGATTTTTAATCTGCAAACACATTCTGTGTTAGCACTGCAGTAGGAACAATCAGCACGGACGATCGTGCAGGGTAGGGACTTCCACGGGGCTGCCCTGAGCCTGTTACAGTGAGGTACAATCCCTCCGTCTTGTGAAACCACTCGTTGATAAGGACCCGATACCACACCAGTGCTCTCAGTTACACGGCAAATCATACAGAGCTATTCGTTATTACGTAAAGCCATAACAGCCTGTGGGACCATCACGTGGTTTTTAAAAAATGTGTTGTTTTTTTTTTTTTAACTCAAACATTCCTTGGGCTAATCAAAATATTGAGAAAATGAAAACATTGATGTACTTCAGCTGTCAGTGCTCTGCCTGGGCTCTCCTCCTGCTGCCATTGCTGTGATCCTGGCGGCCTGCGGCCGTGCCCCCAGGCAGGCACGCCAGCAGCAGTGAGCACAAAACAGGGTGGTTAAGGAGGCAGGCTTGGGGAGACGGGCATTGGAGAGGCAGAACTGCCCTCCAGGTTTGCCAAAGTCTGACCCTATCTAGTGGCTGTCAGTTGATCCTGGCTGTTGAAGAAAAGTGGAAACTTGACACGTGAGTTCTGTATTTCTGAGCTTAATAGTACAAATCGACAGCCAGAGTGAGACTGAAGGCTCGTAATGTGAAACAGTCCAAGTGACAGCCTGGTGAAAAACACACACATGGATCTGCCGCCGAGCTCTGGGTAATGTAAGTTCTCCCTCGCCTTATGAAATAGACTGAACCAAAAGACATCTTTAATCCAGATGAGATGGGCCCATACTGGTGCATGTTTCCTCATGGGACATTTAAGTTTTACGCATTAAGCTATTGCGCAAAGACAGTGAGGGACAGAGCAAAGCTACTATTAGCAGCGAGCGGATGGCAGCAAGACACCAAAGCCTCTTCCCGCTTGAAAAAGTCAGCGTAAGAGCGGCACTTGGGTGCAGTGATACTGCCTGCGTGGCTGTGCTGGGGGCAATCAAAGAGGAGCGTGTGCGCACGCGTGCGCCGTAGATGCCAATTTAAATTCACAAACACTGTTAAATCAGCAGATGACTTCATCGATGAATCCAGACGGCTGAATTGCAAACTGTAGGGGAGATGGACGTAAAAGCAAAGGGAAAAGCTCGCTTTTCCCAGCAGGCTGAACGCTTGCTCCAGAAGCTACCATCTAGTCCTTGGAAAATGAAGCCAGGGTTTGCCCAGGGGAGGAGATCCATCGGTAGCCTGAGGGGGATGCTGCTCCCGGGATGTGGTTATGGGCACCCAGCAAGGAGGTAAATCAGCAAGTGGGACTGATGGTGGTGCTGGGGTAAGGGAGGTGTGTTCCTTTGATAGCTCCTTCCCTGTGAAGGTTTGCAGCTCACACCTCACCCCTTCACCCCCAGCTTTTACCTTCCATTTCTCTTCCCTCTGACGATAAAGGCAGACTCAGCTCCTGTGCACTCACAGCGCCTCACCAGTGCCAGGGGAAACGCACTGAGCCCAAGCTCTTCAAAACAGGGTTAAATTCACACATTTTATGCAGCATTTATGATACAAGTGCACTACATGGTCAGGTAGCGTAGCTCAGCTGGTGCGTGAGGAGTCAGTAAGCCATGGCAACTCATCATCTGATGTCCTGCCCCTCTCGAGCCCCGCAGATCCTATGTTCCTCATTGCACAGCTTCAAAAGGGGTTTGTGGCTGTCCATGTTGCAGCCTCCACTGCGTGGTGAGGAGTGTCCCCAGGGGAGGTGTTTCAGGAATCTGTTGGCTCCAGTCATGGTGGCCCCACGGTCTCCCTTACACCAGCCTGTCAACAAAAATGCACAACAGCTGTCCACGGCCACCTCAGTGCTCGAGGCCAAGAAACTGTGCCCAGGGGCTGAATTTGCGATGTCCTCACTGGCATGTCCCGCTGGTGGTGTTCCTGTCTCCTGCCATGGCCATTGCAGCTGACCACCCCACGTGCTGTCCACTGCACTGCCTAGGGCCAACCCCACTACATCGCTGTGCAGGCGCCGACCCTTGGCGTTATGAGTCCTGAAAAATGAAATATTGCCTGCGACACAGCACTTTACAGAGTCTGGGTGGTCCTAGTGACTGAAATGAATAGTACATCAATTGTACCTGGTCAAGTGTGAAAAAATCCTCATTTTTGGATGAGTGCCACTAGGTGACATCCTTGAAGGCCAGCATGAGAATTGCAGGAAAAGGAGTGGGGAGAAAAAAAATAGAGTATGATATAATATAACACAACATAAGTCACTTTATATGCTTTATCTCAGAAGTGAGGAGGACGTAGAGGTGGGAACGCCACTGGGTTTTACATCTGAGCATCATGGCTCACTTGGGTCCTGCACCCCAGTTGTCACCTGCTTGTCCGCTTACCCCTTTATTGTCAGTCCTGGTATTGCTCCAGGACTGTGGAGGCATCCTGTCCGTAAGATTGATAGCTTTTCAGAGGAGCATAGCTGGTAGAGCCCCATCTGCCCTCCTCAGTTCCCTCCTGCCTGCACCCACTCCCAGGATGTCGTTGTTTTATCTTTAAGCCTGAGGGTTGCTTTAAAATTATCTGGGATGAAAACCTGGCTCCACTGAAGTCATTGGCAAAGCTCCCATTGACTTCAGAAGAGCCAGGATTTCACCCTAAGACGCTTTGTAGATTATTGGTGAATGGAAAGCATACGTCTGGCTTCTCGAGGGTTATTATTCTTGGTGGTGACCTCTGCTCTGGTGAGCATTGAGCAATGCTGGGTTGAGACAGATGGCTAAAGCTTTCCCTGCCTCTTCCCCTGCTTCCTCACAGGGGCTTTGCTTTACGGCTCATCATCTTGGATGCTGCTTATCAAGGAATACCTTCCTGTCGCCTGCCAGTGGAATTTAATGCCTGTTTGCCCACATTCCCCTTTCCCCAAGATCAGCAGATAGGAGACAGAATGGCTGATTAACTTCTAGCTCCAACCTCTTAGCTATAAGCTGCAAATGCACACACAAGGGTCTTCTCTGGAAGAAAAAAAAAAAAAAAAAAAAAAAAAAAAAAAAAAAAAGAATAACCTTCCCCTGCAGGCAACCTAAGTCTTTCTGTGATGCATGGTTCCTTTATCTCAATAAATTACAACTTGAATAGTAACCACCCTCTTTTTAAAAGAGCTGATTAGCTTCGAGTTCTCCATTTTCCTGCTTCTCCTAGAACAGCGCTTTCCTTGCCATCTACATATTTTGCCACCAGCTGGGCCTAGCAGCTGGATCAAGATTTCTGAATTCTGCAGCGCCTTGTGTGACAGACTGGCAATTCAGCAGCCACTTTATTAAAACTTGAAGCAAAAGCAGAAATGTATAACGAGTAGTCTAAATTATGGAATATGGAAATAGAGGAAACAGTCCAGCCCAGTTTCCCGCCTGTTATTTATTTATTTTTTTTAATACTGAATTCTGTTTATTTTACACTCCACCACATTTTCACTTTTCAATATGCTGCACATTTTTGTATTGATGATGTGCAACTGCACTGTAACATTTGCCAAGATGCGGCAGTACGGGACTGTGGGAACCAGCACGCGGGGCAACATTTTTCAAAAGTGCCCAAAGAGCCTAAATTCTGCTGACTTTCACAAGAGCTTGCCACAAGGCAATTTTTGCCTCTTTAGAGAAATACAGCGAAACCAGCAAACCCCTTTCCTCTGAACACAGTTTTACCGTTGCAGAAGCGCCGGGGTTGGTTTAGCTGAGACAGTGCTACAAATGGAGTAAAGACTCAGACACCTGATTGAGTAACCTTGGTTCAGCGAGTCGCAGCACATCAGCTGAGGCGAGCACCTTCCTGGTGGTTTTTCTGGCTGCAGTGCCAGCCATGTAGCAGAGCTGCCCCCCCCCCGGCCTGGAGCAGGGAGGCACCAGTTTTGGCACCAGTGAGCCATTAAATTGGCTCATCCATTAAAGTGGCTCAGCCAAATTTACCATTAAGTTATTACATATAATAATGAATAGGTGGCAGCTCACCCTGTGCGTACCTACGCAGGCCGTCTGTGGATGTATGGCAGTGGGTATTGCAGAGAAAGAGCTTTATACAACACAGCTGGTGGGAGCTAAGAGCAGAGTGAGGAGGTGGCCCTGGCCCAGCTGATGGGTGAAAAAGTTGTAAATCACTGTGAGGGGTTGTGTGACTGAGGCTTGAGTTGGCTGATCACTTCTGAGGAGTCTTGTCCTATGTTCAGCAGCATAGCGGATGAGCAGCCTTTCTGATTGTTAAAAAAATAAATAAACAGAGCAATTCACACCTTCCACGCCTATGGTTTTCAACCCTTCACTTCCCCAAGGAAAATATCACATTATTGGCTTGCAACTGGCTTTTTTTCAAGACTACTTTTGTGACTCTGGAATTAAAAAAAAGGAAAAAAGATTCAGAAAGCCAGCCAAGTGGCTGAAGGACAGCTCTGCAGCAGAGAAGGGAAAGAAGGATCTCACAGCAAATGCTGTGATGGTGGGTGAGATGAAGGGCTGACTGCCTCCTAAAAAAAAAAAAAGACTTCAGCTGTCTCCATTGCAGGGAGGCTTTTGCTCCCACAGAGAAGGTAAAGAAAATATAGCTCATTTCTTGATGGCTTCAGGTGATAAGTGTCACCTGGCTTCACTTAGGTGATTTAGCACAGCTGGAGCACGGCTTGTGCAAGGCAACTCAGACTCCTGCTAGTGCTTTGTTGCACTGGCACAGGTAAGGATCTCCCTAGCCTGGTTGTGCCTCTGGGATAGGGGTGTCAGGGGGTTCTTGCTAAATCAGTTCCTCTACTTCATAGCCGATGCTCTGGATCTCCCAATATCTTTGTGTATTGCTTTGTTGAGTCAAAATTATGCCACAGCAATGAAACACTTGGTTTTAAAACCTCCATGTTCTAATGCCTGTAATACTAGTGTTGACTTTACACTGGGGTTTCTAAGCTCAGCTTTGAGCCAGTGCTTTAGGAGCTAAATAGTATTAGTGATAAATATCCTCTTCTTTTCCATAACGAAATCTCCAGCGAATGTTTCCAGATAAATACTCCACACACACTGTGTACTGAAGCAAGTGGAAAAATGCCACAGTCCTGTCGCTACAGAGAGACTTTTTTTCAATGAAGGTGGCAGAAACATGGAGAATGAGTGCAGGTTTTTTCCCCGCCATTCACGTCTTTCTCTGAAGCCCACTGGTACCCCAAATCTAAGCCTGATGACAAATGCTGTATTCCCTGCAGAGATGCCTTAATGGTCTGCAACAGTCTTTTAAAACATCTATGTTTGCTGAGGTGCAGGAGAAAAGCTCTTATGGGAAGTAAATCTCTCTTCGGTAGGGATTGTGAAAACATGCTCAGTGAAGGCATATCTGTTACACAGCCATTTGGCATAATGTAAGGAAACAGCAGGAATAGGCTCATAGTGATTACTGCAGGTGAAGAAATCATTTAAACTAGCACATGTCCCTTCTCTTAATGTTTTTTATTAAGTTGCTGAGGTCTCAAATTAATTTCTGCTGGACTAAGGATGGGCAGTTGGATTAGACAATCCTTCCACCAGTGTTGAAGTGCAGGCTGGTTTTTGTGTCCTCCCTTAGTGTAGCTTTTAACATAGCGGTGCCCATGTTTGTGATACCCTAGCACCTCCAATGATAATTATAATACCAAATAGTGATAGATTCCCTAGGGAACGTCCCTGCTAGTAGAGGACAGGAATAATTAGAAACGTGCCTTTAAAGGACGATGATATTATGTCAAATAAAGCAATGGAGAAAGAAAACAGAGAATCTGGGGCCTCTCATCTAAAGTATTTAATTCTAAGAAAAAACGCTCTCTGCTACCCAACTTCAAGCGTACTGTCTGGCAAACAAATGTGCACATCGCTGTTGCTCTCAAAGCACAGTTTGGATAGCAACAGCTTCACCTACTGTCAGTGGTGGGATGGTAAAAGCCTCAGTGGATCTGGACAAGGTGGTCAGAACACAGAGGTAAGCTGCAGAAAGGTGCCCAGGCAGCCTTTGCAGCAGACCTGATGCCTGGTGCATGCCAGTGAAGAGCAGGGAGAGAGCGCAGCCACCCACCAGTGCCTGGGGAAATCACAGGAACATCTTTCCTGGTCCTGTCAGAGGCAGAAGTTTTAGAGAAAGTGCTGTGGTCGGCCAGAGACACAGGGCTGGGCTGGCTGGAGGCTCCTCTTTACGTGGCTATGGTGGGTTTACAGCAGTGCTCAGCACTTGTGAGAGAGTGAGGCGGGGAGAACAGTTTGAACGTGCAACGCTTTGGTACACACAACTGAGGAAATCACTTAAGATCAAAGTACGTGTTTATTCAAAGCAGCTGACCTGTCTGTAGAAGATTTTCGCTCCTCTAGTACCCTGAAGACAACAGCAAGTGTAGAAACAAAATGGTGTGGAAAAAGCAATACCTGGAGCTCCACCTTGATGCCCAAGACAGTTATTTGCTGCTAATCAACAACTAAGATTTTTCTTCTCTATTTATCGATAACATCCTCCTGTGGTGAGAATTGGCTTCAGGAGGTGGTGCAACCCTACACAAATCCTTATGGGAGGCTTTAGAAAGACTGGTACAAAAAAGGTGCAAGCACCACTGAATAACAATGCAGCCCCGCCTGATAAAGCTCAGACTTTATCCTTCCATTGCACTGGCTATAAACATTGTTCATTTTATGCAGTTATAGCAGGTAACAGTTTGTATATTTTTTAGACTTAATGTCATTCTCTTAAAACGTGGTGGGATGTGTGGGCTTATTGCTGCTACTGAAGCTGCTGCTGGTGGTTTTTTTCTGGATAGTCCACCAGTCTAATCAAATGGCAGGGCATTTGGGCCAGTGTCTTGCAGTTTTAGTACCAGAGTCGCCTCTTCACAAGGTTAAAAACTCTGAGGCTGTTTCTAGCACTAGATCCACAAAGCAGGTGGTTGATAAGATTATTGGCTCGAGAAAATAGGAAATTTGTGGCTGGGCCCACTATAAAAGCAAATTCTTTTCAATGATTTACAAATAAATGAACTTCAGTGCAGGCAGGATCAGCCCTCTGTGTATGAAGAGTCTTTTTACTGTATATGGAGACAGTAGAGAGATCTTTTTTAAACAAGAAACAACTTGAAACAGAATGAGAAATGGTGGGGGGGGGGAAGAAGGCAAATTAACCCTTTTTTGACTTCTGGTGCTTAACCTCAAGCAGCTTTTCAGTAGATCCCTGGGGGAGTTAGTAAAATACTACAATTAACAAGTAGGTTTAACTACAACATGTTGCTTTTCAACCACAGACAGACAGGAAAAGATCCAATTGACACCTGCTTCAGACAACAAATGGGACACAAAAGATGAAACTAATTTAAAAGGGTCTATTTGTTTGTCTCTTGTCATGGATTAAACCAGGGGCCACTATTTCAGGATGAATTCTGCTCCCATTCCAGTCAATGGAAAAAAAGCCTATTTGTGTGAATAATGCAGAACTGGCCCTTGGCGAGGAAACAACTTGGTTGTTGCTGAAGTTTCACTGACAATTCTGTAGTAAGCGAGGATATAGTACTTCTGAAATGCTCGATTTGCAAGCCAGATGTTTGAAATACGAATATTCACACTTGCAGAACTTTAAACAGAACCATGAAAGTTTACTGAAAAACAATTGGGAATACAAGAATTTTTTTAAGAATGCAAAGTACCACAGTGCTTTTTAAAAATAGGTTTTCATTTGTTTGATTCAAGTCTAACTCAATTTAGAGAATTCTTCCTGTCTAAAGCAATTTCTCTCTGTGTGTGTAAGAACAGAGAAAAATTGCTGAAATTATGCTTTTTAGAAATTTAAACCAAAAGAAAAAAATTGCTAGTTCATTGCCAGTAGTTTCATTAAAGGACATAATGAGATGCTGAAGCAAAAACCCCAAATCGTCAATATGCTTAAACAAAAGCCCTGCACACAAACTGTTGCAGGGCTCCCCTAAACACGTGCATGCCTAATAAAATCTTTGCACTTTCTGTTTTGGGTCCAGCAGTCATGGTCCCTGGGTGCGGGTGAGGCCGTGAGCAGCTCGGCTCCAACCCAACTCTGCCTGGCCAAAGGAAAAGAAAAAAAAGCCTGACATGAACATTTTGGCAGCTCTTTGTTTCAAAGAGAACAGAACTTTGTCTACTGCTTGCTGTCCTTTGATTTTTTTCATGGATGTGGTAGTGGATTGGGTTTCCAAATCCCTGCCCCTGCCAAACAGCAAGCCAGATTTTGTCCTCAGATACCTGCCTCTAATCCCCTGGAATTGCACTGATTTTGGTTCACACATAAGCTTTTGCCTGTCTATTTAATCACTGAGGGGGGTTGTGGTAGTTAAAGCCTGGACTGTTATCTGTTGTTCTGCTCTTAATGATTAACCTCACAATCACTTTTTTTTTCTTAAAGCCTTCAAACTTCAAGCTACGTGAGTATATTAAATTAGTGGGATATTTTTAAAACTTTCATTTCTAACGCTGACATATACGGAGGAAATAATGAAATGACGTCAAAGAAGCTCCAAAGCAGACGACAAATCCCAGTAGCTGCAGATTTTAACTCCCAGCTCTTTAGCTCCGAGCAGTAGCAGCCAGCAGTGCTGGCAAGCCTGCCTCAAAGAGGCCTAAAAACTGAGTTTGGGAGTCTTGCCCACGGTGGCATTTGCCGCTGCAGAGTACCCATAGTCTGGAGGCCACTACCATCAGATGAGGCTGCAGAAACCAGACTGTGTAGACAACCTATGAGCAGCCAAACCCACAATATATTGTGTGTTAACGGAGCACTAGTTCCAACGCACACATGCAAAGGAGGTGATGGTGCACAGGGGAGTGCTAACTCTGAATTTCCTGCCTTTTGTAACCAGTACCGCGCCCCCTCCAACAATGTTAAAATTCCATTAACGAATAATTTTGTCTTAAATGCTAGTTTTTAGCATGCATTTACTGAAATGCTTTAATTCCGATTTCTGCCCTTTTAACTCCCGATGGTTCCTTGAGGCTAAAGGACACAGGGTTTTTGCATCAGTTTAATTCTTCTAATTTGAAACTGGGACACTTAAATACTGCGGTGCAACTGCCCCCTCTCTGCAGGTAGAGACAATGCAAACATAAAGAGTGTACTAGTCTGCAGGAATAAGCTATAGCAGTATAAAGAACCTTTTTCTGTTAACCTTACCTTCATTAGGGCTTTCACTAATTTAACACTTTCAATTAAAAAAAAATCATACCCCCTGACTGGAATAGAAAAATCTACATGTAAAATGGGTATGGGATATAAAAGGGCTGGAAGGCATGATCATTCCTGACGAATAATACAGTCTGAGGTATTAGATCTTAAATAGATCAATGGAATGTGTGTGGAACTAAAAGCTGCTGATTGTTGGTGCATTAGATGACAAAAATGTTAGCAATAGTTAAGGGTGCTGAGTCAGTGTCCAGTCCCCCCCCCCAACCACAAACAAACTTAAATGATTGCCCGATAAACTAATTTAAACCGGACCCCATTTAGCATCTTGGGGGAAAATGAATGTGTAAATGTTTCAATTGCTCTGTTTTGTCTCCTTCTTGTGATCATCAAGGCTGCAATATCTTTTCAAATGAGTTAAGTATGGGAGCTTTAATTCTGTCTCTAGAAAACACATGGCAATCCTCTTGGAAGCAGTTAGACTACAAACAGTTCTGGTTCATGTAGTGCAGTGGTTATATCTATAATGGCATCTACTCATTGTAGACATCACTACCAAGTAAAATAGTTGATATGATCATTAAAGAAATAGAGGACTTTCAAGCATAACATGAAAAGAGATATGATACCTCTCCAGTCCACTAGCATTCTTTGACTGTTTCAGAAAAATAACAGACAAAGCTTACTTGCCCTTGCAGAAAGACTTACTAGAGATTATGAAATGA
The DNA here is from genome assembly GCF_000737465.1 of Haliaeetus leucocephalus. Classification (NCBI taxonomy): domain Eukaryota; kingdom Metazoa; phylum Chordata; class Aves; order Accipitriformes; family Accipitridae; genus Haliaeetus; species Haliaeetus leucocephalus. Next base: position 12,388,207 of record NW_010972886.1, read on the forward strand.
ACAATCATGGTTGAAAGGGCAAAATTCTACCACTGACTGAAAATGATTTAAACAGTAAAAATTTAAAAAAACGTAGAATAATACACACATATATGTGTGTGTGTATATATATATAAAAATATAAAAACTGAGAAGTGATGTGCTAAATTTGGTAGACAACACAAAACTGATAAAGCTAAACAAAGCTGAAGGAAAATAGGAACAAACTCCATTCCAAATAGACAATGCAACAACAAAGAAAGTCAGAGCAGACAAAAGTAGCCGAAATGATATTGCAAAAATACTCCCATGCATTGCTTGATGCTAAGGAAACCATAATAACCTGTGTGCCAGTGTGAATGATCAACAGTTGCTTGGGGAGAAGCGCTTAGAAGAAAAAGCTGTGCAGGATGGCAAGAAAATAATGCTGAAAATACGTTCTTGCTGTCATTTCAGTTAGTGTTTTAACTGATAACTCAGTATCAAAATTAGAAAGCAATAGATGAAAAATTCCACATGACAACCAGGGTCAAGGGAACTTTCCCAAGTGAGAAGGGACCTAGAAGGACCAAAAGGAAGGAAGGGAGCAGACATACAAAGTGGACAGAATAACATCTAGTTAAAATAGCAACTGGTTTACACAAAGGGAAATGACCTCTTCTGTACTATTGGACAGAGAGAATGCAGCATCATTAAATAACATGACTTCTGAAAGCAAAAAGAAGTATGCTTTTTAATAAATAATGCCTAGCACTGTAGAAATGAGTAGTGGGATTCAGACAGAAAAGTGTTGAAACCTGAAGAACAAAGAATTTCTCCACAAATCTAAGCATTTTTATGAGACAAAAATCTCTTCCACAGATAGCATAACATTAGCGAAATCAGTGGTCTTCTGTCTAGTTTTTAATGTGGACTGCTGCATTTTTTCAGTAGACCTATGGATCCCTGTGCAGTTCCTGAGCCTACTGACAATATATTTGCTTTTCTTAGCTGCCTGTTGCTGCCCCACAAATTCGTAAGCTACAAGCTGAAAATCTCCTTTCTGAAGGATTTCAACCCATGGAGCTCAGGACACAGTCATCTCAAGACCAATTAAAAAAAACCAACTAGTGATGGGAATGGAAAGATTCTCCATTGGACTTAATTATCTAGGGCAAGGAGAAAACATCCCTTTCATCCAGGCATTGCGTAATTGTCTATTATGGGCTACAGTCTTGGCTTTAAAATGAATGACAAAACTCATACTGAATTAAACGGAAGAAGGATTTGACCCATAAGGGTTCAGACATTTTGAAGCATCTGATTTGCCAATTGTCGTGGTTTACCCCCAGCCAGCAACTAAGCACCACGCAGCCGCTCACTCACTCCCCCCGCATCCAGTGGGATGGGGGAGAAAATCAGGAAAAGAAGTAAAACTCCTGGGTTGAGATAAGAACGGTTTAATAGAACAGAAAAGAAGAAACTAATAATGATAATGATAACACTAATAAAATGACAACAGTAGTAATAAAAAGATTGAAATGTACAAATGATGCGCAGGGCAATTGCTCACCACCCGCCGACCGACACCCAGCAAGTCCCTGAGCCACGAAATCCCTGCCCCCCACTTCCCAGTTCCTAAACTAGATGGGACGTCCCATGGTATGGAATACACTGTTGGCATGTTTGGGTCAGGTGCCCTGGCTGGGCATGAGAAGCTGAAAAATCCTGGACTATAGTCTAAACACTACTGAGCAACAACTGAAAACATCAGTGTTATCAACATTCTTCACATACTGAACTCAAAACACAGCACTGTACCAGCTACTAGGAAGACAGTTAACTACATCCCAGCTGAAACCAGGACACCGATCACTGACAAAAAGAACCTGGGAAAAATAGTTCAGTACTTAGACAACATACTTGCAATGTCTGATAAGCCTCTCTCAAAAAACCCCACAAAACAAAACACTAAACCAAACAAGAAACCTGGGCTGATTCTGCCTGTCTCCACAGTGTACATGTGCATTTATGAGAGAAAGTAAGTTTGCCTGTTGCCCAAGTGGAAGTCCAGGCCATACAGAGAAAATAAATTTTGTGTGTAACTTCGGGGTTTCCTGAGGCTCAGGAATGTGTGTATATATGTTGTATAATGTATATATATTATTAAATAGAAATAGAATATAGGAAATCCAGAAATAATCAGCACTCAAAAGAGTGGTCAAGGCTATCGTTACAAATAAAGAAACCAGGCTAAGAGACCAGTTACAGTGTGTGTTAGGCTCGCAAACTAGATTTTAAATTAAGTTTTAGCTGGAATGATTTTCTAAAGTTATTTTTAGCTTCAACCATGTGAGAAGCACATGGCTACATAAATACATTCCCCTCAAGAATAAGTTAACAGGGGTGGGGTGTGTGGAAGGAAACAACCTAAACAATCCATTTAAAGTTAATAACTGAGTTAAGAATTTTATAGCTTTGTTTTTTAAGCATTTGTCATTAAAGTGTGATTGACTTTTGCAATAACAACCATGCATATACCAACAGTGCATGGGACAGTAGACTGATGGGAGGATTCACATGGGCTCCTATTAGCCTACAGCATTCCTGGGTCCCCCCTTGGAGCTGAGTGAGAGGGGAATTATTCACAAGAGCATTTTGGTGCAGCTGTGGTAGGCTCTGGCTCTGAAATGCTCCATAAAGGAACCTGCCTTTTCCTTTGCTTATTCAGAGAGGGCTCTGGGAGAGTCAGCTTGCGCGAAAGCCTCCAGGAATCATTTTGGAAGACTTGCAAAAGAAAAAAAGTAAAGAAAAGAAGAGTCATGCAATAATGCTCATACATTTTCACCAAATGTGTTTGGCCTTCCAGTGGAAGAGGGACATGAAAAAGGACTTGTGTGACAGAAATCTAGCCTGTTTTCCCAGCTACATTAGCAGATCTTACAAAAAGGCAATACTTCTTCTACAGATTGGCTCCTCTGGGTAGAGATAAAGATGACAAAGGGCTTGAGCAATTAAACAATATCATTATGTCCTCAGTCTGCAAACATTTCAGTTAGGAGACACTCCTGAGCTGGAGGAGAAAAAAAAAAAGGAAAAAAAAAAGGAAAAAAAAAAGGGCAGGGTGGAGAGAGAGATAAATGGGGCTTATTTATTGTGGTTCATTCCCTGACCCAAGAGGTCACAGGCATGTCACTTGGGTGCTGCAGCTCCCTAGGTCTGCAGGCTGATGAGCAAATTCAGTCCTGGTAGGAGAGTAGACACACAGGACTTTGCTGCTTCTGCAAGATAGAGGCATTTTAATCATTCTGTTAAGTCAACATAGGCACCAAATTGCTGTTGTGATGGTGAATTTGGCTCCCAGTCTGGAGAGGACCCTCTGAGGGGTCTCCAGGACCATCTGTGGCCAACAGGGCCATGGAGTGAGGGCGGCTGGACCTCCACGCTGATGAAGGGCCTGGAGGACTTACCTGGCCCTTCCAGTTTGGGAGTGTTATTATTTATTTTTGTCATGCTGGATGGGAGGTGTAAAGGTTTTTGTCTCATTTTACATGACTACTTTGTTACATTGGATTTTCTCTAGTAGATGATACACATAAAGGTTAAAATAAATGTAGTCACTATGAAATCCAGAAAAGGGACTTCATTAGCTGAAATGGCAATGAATTGTATTTTTTGGCATGTGGGAGTCTGGGTTTCACCTCCCCGCTGTATATGTCCATGTATGTATCTCTGACTACAGACTTGATTTTCTTAAACTCTATAGAGACGTTTATCTTTGGTTATTTCTACTGTGGACTACTGGCTTTGCCTCTTTTCAACATACAGATCAAAGACATTATGTAAAAACAGTGCAATTATGACTAAAATAAACACTTTAAACTCTGTTACTGTGATTTCATCCAGGTTTTTTTTCTAGGTTTGTATTAACACTCATGTGACTCAATCAGCATTGGTAGCAATAAAATATACGATAATCCCCTGCTGATCCATCATTTGCACCCAGAAGACTTAGGCGGCGCAGCTTGTATTTTATTTCCTTTTTCTAGCCTTTGTCAAAAGTACATGCCCTTGTGAAATGTACATGTGATACTTAGAAATCAAAAGAACAGCTAATTAATTACATCCCACCTCCTCATATGGAAAATGGATCTAAACTAGCATCTAAAACACAATGTGTTTGCTTTAAATAGCCAAACGCGGAGGGACCAGAGAGATCTGTGGGGAATTTTTGGCACCAGATGAAGATTCTTTCAGCCCTCGAATCCCCCACCCTTGAATTCTGTGGTGGGTTAGTAGGGAAAGGATATAAAATTGTGGAATTTTTTTTAAAGGCTTTTCTCTTTGTTTTCTATTCTCCTTGGCTGCGCTCTTATATTTTAATACTGTATAATAGTAAGGAACAAGGAGGGTCATTCAAAAATATTTTTTAATCTTTATTAAAAACAGAACTGCCTTTTGCTGCTGCTGGACCACATTTACCTACAAAGTCCTAAAATGGCTGAAAGAACTGCAACCATAGCTTCTACTTAGGGGTTTTGAGGGGTGCCCACACAAGTCTGAATGACTGCTGGCAGTGGAGAATACCAGTCTTTCGCTAAGTTTTTACATGGTGCTGACCAATTCAGTATCAAGGCATTTCCCAGGGGTCCAAAATTAGATACCAGCATTGCTCTTTTGCTTCTGAAACAAAAAAGATGCTTTGCTTAGGCCTGACTTTTTCCACTTAGCCCCCCTTTCATTAAGGCATATTTAACTTTAATTCACCATGATGGGACAGTAGGATGAATTTAAGGGTTTTGGTGAATGAGGAGGGCATTGCTCACGTATTAATAGCTATGAAGTGCCACAACAGCAAGAGATGGCGTGAATGCTTGGTCTTGGCTGTGAAGTGAGTTAGTTTCTTGCTTCCAAGAGTACGTGTACATTTGGGCTTTTTTATGGCTATATACATACTTGCACTTTCAGACTTAATTTTACTGTCTGCACCAGAAAAAGGAACTCTAAAGGCCTGAAGAAGGTTTCTGGAAGAAATAAGGAGGATATAGGGAATATGAGGGTTTAGAACAGAAGGTTTAATAATTCAAACGTTAATATTAAGGGTGGCCCAGCCTATTCCAGTATGGGGGATGGAGTGCCTATATTTGCTTTTCCTTCCTCCCGCATGCTGTACAATCCCAGCATCTATTGCCATTTGCACAAATCAACAATAAAGACCCAAATCACTGGAATTAATGGGTTTCTTCCACCTGGGGGGATTTCTATTTCCTGCCTAGTTTGTAAAGCATAATGTGCACCCCCACTTCCATGCCATGGACAAGATCTCAAATTTCTATATGAAAGAAGTCAAACTCACTGCTAATACTTATTGAGACTAATCAGATGATCCACATGCTTTGCTTACACAGGCACAGCTACTGGGAACTGAATTGCTGACATCATCTCATATACTGTGTGGAACGTAACATTGAACTATTAAGGAACACTAATATCAAGTAGCAGTTGTCTTATTTAAAAACAAGTAAACAAGAATTAAATAAACATAAAAGTTAGAAACATTTTAAAAGGAGAAGAATTTAAATGTTTATACACAAAAAGAAGAGCAATATAAAAAGAATTGCAAGCTGGCTTGTATAATGCATGAGGATGTCTGGGCTTCTCCATTATTATCTTTGATCTTGAAAAAAAAAATTCTCAGAAGATTAGAGAAAAAAAATCATTAAAAAGAGTAAAATGCCATGTTAAAATCACAGGAAACATTCTCATTAGAGTGTATGCATCCTATCTCACACTCTTTGATGTAGTTACAATGGAATATTTTTTTTTCTTATAAAGAATGGGGAAAAGACAACTTCAGTACATACTATGTACCTACCAAAATAAATGGATCAACAGCATGTCATCTTGAATTGTCTTGGGAAAAGTATCCAGCAGAAATTACAGCAACATCACAGATATGCAGAACAAGTATCTTAGACCAGTCAAAGTATCTATTATTGCTTGTTTTTATCTTTCTCTAAAGGGAAGCTATGTTTGACCTCTAAGGAAGGTCAACAACTTAATTATTGTACTCAAGACAAAGCTACTCTGTGCACAGGAAATGAAAGCTAAAGAGAATCGCTTTGGAAAGAAAGACATTTTACTCTCTTAGATAAATGAGACCTGCAAAATTCAATATTGTTTTCATCCTGACCAAGTCTTCTGGCTGGATGCTAAGTGATGTTCATTGGGTAAAGACAGGAAACCCAGGAGCCTTCCTGCCTTTGCAACACAAGAGTTATAGCAGGGCAAAGCAGCTTGGCAGACAGTAAAAGAAAAAAAGTCTGTACAGGGAGGGCTCTCACAGCCATACTTCGTTAGAAAGCCAAATCCACTCGCTTGAGAAAATGAGCACCTTGAGGCATTTTGATTAAAAAAACCCCCAATCACTTCTTATGCTAGCACACTGCTTAGAAGAGGATAGCTCAGATCTTCTAGAAAGTTGCAATCTGAAGAACAAGGAAGAGGCAAGAGCAGTTAGGCACTTTGACATGCCACCTTCTGAGAGAACACCTAACGTTACTGTTCACCCCAAAAGTCCAAAACAACAAAAAAAGAAAAAAAAAAAAGAATGTGTCTCACCATCACAAAATATAAGCACTGTGCTCTATTGCTGAGCTTTTTAACTAATACTGCTCTGCCAGCATGTACCTCAGTTTTTACTTTACTGCCATACATAGGAGCTATGAGAGGTTTGATTGATCTTTGAGGTCCTGTCAGTAAAAACACTGTGCTGTTATTTGGGTTTGAGCTAACTGGTGCTAATCAGTCCAGCAGGAAGGACAGGCTGTAGCTCATGGAAAGCAAGGAAGGCTACAGCAGGAATGTGGAGCATTAGGGTTTCAGAGAGAACCCAGTGTCACCAAAAAGCACAGAGAAAGGATGCTATTCACCAGTGTTGGAAAGGCATGAATCTTTAACGACGGTGGTCTGGCAAAGGGTGTAAATCACCAGCCACAAGCCTTTTCCAGAGAGGAGAATATGCTACTTCCAGTGAATAATGCAAAGACTGCAGCCCTGCCCTGGCTGAGGAGGGGAGTGACCACTTTACCATCAACCAGACGAATGTCCAGATTACATGATCTTGGAGTGTTCTTAGTCAGATGGACGTGGGCAAGTGTGTATGTGTGTGCTACCTCTTTCTAGAGCTTAACAATACATTTTTCCAATATCTGTACCAAAGTTTGTGCCCACAGGTAAGCACCTCCATAGAAATGGCCTGATTGTTACCAGTGCAGAGTGTTGCAGCTTCTCCTGTGGTTAATGGAAACTATCAGCAAAGTGCACTGTAACAGCCAGGCTGCTTCTGCTGAGCCCTCTGCTTATGGACTGAAGACCAAAACTCCCTCCACCCATCATCATAGCACGGCCTATTCCCACCCTGCGGCACAGCTAAGAAGCTCCATCACTGCTAGTCCTCTCTCTCTCCACTCCATCCTACTGAGGCTTTGAAATACCTTTCTGGTGTTATATGGAGGAGGTTGGGAAGTCCAAGAGGGTAAAGAAATCCCTTCTGGCTCCCTACCTGTGGTATATCCCCATCTGTGGGGCTGGCCGATGCTCATTTTTGGGCAGTTTACCTGTTCGGTGATGACTCAACTGGATGGTGTTTTCCAAGAACAACCCAGTGATTTACAGTTCATGATGCATTTGCAGAAGTCACATTGAACTTAGGAGTCTGTATTAAAAATAATGCAAATGGCAAATAATAAAGTATGGGACCTGTGGAAAAATCAATAGCAGTCATGCAATGAGAAGCTACCTTAATCCCCACTCACAAGGAAAATCACTTTAGTTTGCACAGATAACTTTAATCCTGGCATTTCTTACCATTTGAATACCTGACAAATTCTTTCTTACATACAAGTAAGAACAATCTGAACTGCTCAGTTTTGAAGGGTTTATGAGCTTCAAGAGTGCAAGAGTGATCTTTCCAATCCAACATCACCATTCATCCAACAGATATTTAGCGATGTTCTGACCTCTCTGATTTCCACAGGGCCTCGTTTCTTCACTTACAATTGGCAGAGCTGCCCTAAAACTAAAGCCATCGTCAGGTAATTCGTGTGGTAACTGGCAATGTTCACAAATGCAGGATGTTCACTGCAGGTGATAAGGCATTTCAGAGGGAGAAGAACCAACTAAGTTTCAAGTTCAAAATCAGGTACTTTCTGCCTTTTTCCAACCAGTGGGAAAATGGGGAAAAATTGTCCCAAGTGAGCAAACTTTCACTGAAGTCTGCACAGTGGCTGAGAACTGCATAGTCTGGCTGACAATAATGAGCCATTATATAGATTTAACACAAACGGATTTTAGAATGGCTGGGATTGGGTTTAATCTGTCTGCATGTATGTATTGACAAAGCCCACAGCCTGTATCTGGGCTAAGGCTTTCACAGCCACTGCTTCCAGGATGTAAACTGCCATCTGTAGTCTTTGTTCTCAAATGTATGACCTTGCATTTTGCTGTTTTAAAACACATGTTCAGAGGAGTCTAGTTTACCAAGTGTTGCAATTTGCCTCATAGACTTGACCCATCTTGTTTATTTACCACTATGGTGTATCTACAACTTTTCCAGCAGCTAATTTATTTATTTTTTCTTTCAAATCCTTCATAACAATAATGAATAACCTGGGGGCAAGAACAAATCATTGCAGAACCTTGATAAAAATACCCTCCTGATACCCTTCTGTTATATCTGTTTACTCATTTAATACGTGCTACATTTTGGGTAGTGGCATTTTAAAACTATTTTGTACTGCCATTTTTATTATCAAAACTATACCGACTGGTGTCATTTACGTCACCCTCTCTTTAACTACACATTGACTATTTTGCGCATCTGATTTTCTTGCAGTTGTCTCAGAACTGACATCAGGTTAACTGGCCTGTATTTACTTGGGGATGCTGGGAGAAGGTGGTCACCTCCTTCATCCTTCTAAAATAATGAAACATTTGTTCACTTTTAGCTCTTTGGAATTTCCCTAGGACCTTATAAAATAAGGGGGTGCACAAGAGATGGTGATATAAACTACAGACAGCTATGAGCAAGAGAAAAAAAAAAATCTTGGCCTTGAGGCTTGGAAACAATGTTGTAACACTTGGTTTCAACCAGATCAGTATGGAAATGGGTAATGTTTGTTTCTATGGATTAGTAACCTGTCCTGGTTTTGATACCGATGTATTCAGCTCCCTTAAAACTACATTCAATTCTGCAATTTACGTCCATCTAAAATCTCCAATGTCAAATTACTGAGTTGCGCTGACTCCAGCAGCAGCATAATATGGCATTACCAAGCACTGCCTGGTTTCCACCTGTTAAAGCAAATTTCCTGCATTTGCGCTGAACTGCACCCCAGCTTGCAAGTAGCAGCGCAACTGGCCTGAATTACAGGATTTTATTAGACCTTCTAAAGTAGGCAGTTTTAGCTGCTTTCCAGTTGCATTAGTAAAGCTTTGCTTCAGCTTCAACTATTTTTAAGGGTAACACACCTGTTAAAAATGGAGACAACTATTCATCCTTCAGGAGAACATCACTGCATGGAGACATCACTAGGAGACAGTGTCTGACAGCAGACATATCTTTGTAATCTTTTTCTCAACCTAATTTTAAAGGCTCAGAGAGAGATGGTCTTTGGCTTTTCCCTACCACAGTAAACGAGTTGTCTCCACCTTCACAATTCTCTTTTTTAAGGCTGTGTCTACATGGGGCCATTTTAATGGGACAGTAGGGTTGCACTGAAGTCACAGAGTGCTCTCTGAAGGCCTGACAGATAAACAGATGGCAAAGAAAGGGAATTCCTAGACACCAAGGAGCTGTAGTCAGTAGATACACCTCAGAGGAACAGCATGAAGTATGTCCTGAAGTACATGCAGCTACGTCCAGTTGACATTTCTCCTATATACACTGGAGAGAAGTCTATTATACTGAAAATTTTGCCTTTGACACTAAAACCATCTGAAATCAGATCCTTAACTCTGGAGGAAAAAGGGTACTTAAACATTGATATCAAATTAGGAGAAATCCAGCAAGAGAGACCTCTTTGGTTAATGATCTGTCTTTAAGAGACTCCCCATAGATTTCCAGAACACATGCAGTAGATTCAGCTGCTTTCCTTCATTCTTGGGGGGGGAAAGGGGGGGCAAAAAAAAAAAAAAAAAAAAGAAGACATAGCTAGAGTTAGAGATCCCTCTTGTCTCTTTTTGTTAGGGTACAGCATATCTGTTTGCTTAGGACATTATTTTCCTTTCATCAAGAAGTATGGTTTTCACAGATACACTGTTTACATGGGCACAGGGGCAATCTCTGTGCATTTTCTTCCACCCCTACTCACAACAGAAAGAAAAGAAAATTGCATAATAACAGAATAGCTTTCACCACTGCTTTTAGGGCTGATCCAATATCAGCATTTCTCTTTCAAGAATAACTCCTACTCTCAACATCACACAAGTAGAACTGCTCTTTATTCTTCATTAAACATCCAGAGGGCCAGATACCCTGCTGGAGTGCATTAGGGTAGTGGCCACTGAGCTCAGATAGAAAGAACTCATTCTTCACCATGGTTTCTTTCAGTTCATTGTTTTCCACAGATGAAGCCTCAAATGCACCTGCAGAGAGAGATTCCTAAGCTTGAGAGGCAGTACCAGCTCCACATCCTTCATTTTCACACCTATTTCTTTAAACATTTATTCAGGAGGACAAAGTCTTAAACTACTTGATGACTTTTTGTAAATCAAGAGCACTCCTGTTTGGTGACTATTCCATGGCAATAGAAATTTGACCAAAAGGTTTGGTAAACAAGAGTACGTGAGGAGTCCCAGTGGTTTAGAGAAGGATGGAGAGCTCAAGCTGTAAACTTTGCATCTTAAGGTTTGCTACAAATAAATTTATGCCCTGTGAAGTTCCTTCTACTCCTTATATGGTGTTTCAGGACATGTCCTATATCCACTTAAGATTTTCATTGATGTTCCTCAAATTTGTAATAGAAAGATTGCACTGAACAGTGACACAATAGTTCAACCAGACCCCTCTGCTTCTTAACATTTCTGCAAAGACTGCACTCAACACAAATTTGGGAGCACTAGCTGTGATACACAGTGAGTGCAATCCACCAGTGGCCAGGCAGAGATAGCCAGCCTCTCTCTCCAAAATTATAGCAGTGGAGTCTTAGCTGCACTCTCAGGTGTGTTATTCAGATCAGGGGTAGGAACAACCCATAATAACTGCCTGGTTCAACTAATTTTACTGTAATCACATCCCACATCGTCTCTGACGTAACTGGGTACAAGCTGTCAGCAAAAATATGCTGACTCCCTCTTGCAGTGTTAATTCTGCAAGCCTTACAGATATTATTTAAAAAAAATTAAAACCTGTTAAAAAGAACATGTCTTTTGTCTCCATTAATAACAAAGGGTGGAATTCAATGTCATCTTGATGCATTTGTTGCCAGAAGAGTTTCCTTCTAAAGTATAAAAAGCCACTGAAAATCAACGTTTTTCATTGATACAGCACTGATACTAGAGAACTTTAAAACCTTTTGCCATGCTGCTTCTCATGTGGAGAAAGTGGCTAACTCTGTCCATATACACACAGGTAAATGCATCAAGTTCTGTCCATAGCTTGTGCCTTGGGCTGCAGCAAACAAGCACTTCAATTTATAACAGACACTGGAGAATATGAATATTTTCTTTACTACTCAGCTCCAGGAAAGGATAATTACTGCAAGCAAAACCAGATGAAAATCTGAGAATATTTTATGATCCACTTTCATTAAAAAAAATCTCTATTAGCCTTAGAACAATGGGGCCAAATTCACACTTGGGGTAACATCACTGACATCAGTAGAATACTACAATTAATTTGGCCCATGGGATCTACTTGAAAATATAACATACTGTCACACGGATGACAGCCAAATGCTGTGGAGGAAATCTTTCTATACCGACTAATTTGGCTTTAAAAAGACAGCACAGCTGTACAAGCAGTAATCCAGTGGGCTGGATCTTCAAGTGCAACTCTGCTTACATCTGCACTATAAAGCTCAGTTGTAACTACCTGAGAATCTCTCCAAGTGCCTTTCCCAGACCAAATGGCAGATCACAGTATAAATATTATTCAGCACCAGAATGATGTCTATGTGACACTCAGAAAAATAAAGAGAAAGATACTGGGAGGTAGAATTTAAAAGCAACCAGGTAGCCAAAGATCTAAATGAAATGCTGATATCCCTTGCTAATCCTTTCTTATCCTGGCTCCTCTCTCTCCCACCAAGCAGTCTCCTGAACCATATTAAGCTGCAGGGAGAATCAACAAGGAAAGCAGAAGGCTCTTTTGCTGTTTCTGTCATCATTTATTTATTTTTAAACAGAAAATTCTTGTCCGTTTCAGTGATGACATTTTAATGAATCCATCAATCACTGCAAACTCCAAACTAGAATCCTACATAAGAGAGACCTATTTGTAATACATGACCTAGGCTTATACCTAAGGAAATTAGTTCTCAGGGAGACAATTCAGGTCTTTCATTGCTGTCTCCATGGAATAGTAATGATTAAGCTGGACAGAGCCTTGTGGGTCCTCAAATCCAATCCCCTACACCTAGCATCACTTTATCCCTGCGTTGTTCCCTTGAGTGCATTATCTAATCCTTTGCTGACTGATTGTGACCCACCTTACAACTTCTCTTCCCTGGGCAAGTTTTCACTGTGTGTTGCCTAAGTAAGCTCTTGATCACCCTTAGAGGTCTTCAGTTCCCCTGTATCAATGATTTTTAGGGTGATTGGATCCACGCTATCTCCTCTTTCCTTTATTATTTTAAGTCTTTCCAACACTGCCTTTTGCTTTTCTTGATTTCTCACTCATTTGTCCTGTACATCTCAGTGCTGCAGGTTCTATTTCAAGGGTAGCCCAGCCAATGCTGCATCACACCTCTGCCACCATGCTGGGCTCCTCAGGGCACATTCATAGCCAAATCTTTGGCTTGTTTTGCCACTGCTATATGCAGTAAATTCCCCAATTTCACTACATTATGACTCAATTCTTTGGTTCCCTTTTTATGACTAACAGACCTGTTATGAGTTGCTCTCATTACCTTTGCACCATTTCTCTCAGGTTGACATTTCATAGTTCCCTTATGCCTCTGCTTTCTTACCACAGCACTGGTTTTCTTTGCTACTTGTCCTGTACCTACAGGATCTGAGCTTACTTCTTATACCCAGATTGAGAGGATTACTTAACCAGTTGCGTTGAGAGCATTCTCCCTACCAACTCCTCTTCCCCAAGACTCCCCCCAGTGACACCACTGAGACACAAATCCCTAAGATGATTTTTAAAATAAAATTTGACTTAGAGAAGATCCTGACTTCTGAGCTCTCCACTCTTCACTGACTGTTATTTTGGCTGCTGGTGATTTAAACTTATGTACACGATTTAAATGCATTCAGTGTGCTGCATCCATGGACAAATCCATGGACAAGTATCCCTGCTGGCTTCAGAAGTATTAAAGAAAGCAGTTGCTGCTCCCTCGTGGTCATCAGCATCATCCCTGTTCTGAAAGTTACCATGGCCTAAACTTTGCTTCTATTTATGATCTTCTATCTACTGTTTGTCTACAGAGATGTTTTTATCTATGCTTTTGGTTAAGTCAAAGTGAACCAAGGTAATGAGGACTCACTACTGAAACAGCTTAAATCAAGCCATGTCTGCAGCCCCACATGATGACTCGACAAGACTCACATCGGGACATTGTTACAAACAGCAGTTTCTAAAGCAACTGGGCAATCCTGAACTCCACATTCTTTTCCATTTTCTTTTATACCACTTGGTAAAGTGTTTTCACTGACTACATCTCCTGTTAGTACTGTCTGGCATGACTGTGAAACCGTTTTAAAACTTAGGTGGCCCCTTGATTTTCAAAGAACAGAAAGAGACCAGAACACTTGTATACAATACAGAAATCAAAACTTAGATGTTATCGCACAGCTGACTTCCTTCTGTGCTCACCATGGATGGCATCACACAGTAAATCTGCAATTACAACGTGAATGGCAGTTTCAAAACCTTTAGAAAAAAATATTTTCATATATTGGGACCAGCACAGAATGAATACTTTGTTGTCAGTGTACCTTTAATCTTTTGAGGTCCCTTGACCCTTAGTATATTCATTACCAAGATATTTCTTTTCCCATCTGTTAAAACCCAGCATGAAAATCAGACAGGGCTTTTGTGCCCATTTCTCCCTGTTTTACAGTTGAAGGCTGGCTTTACTCACTGTTGCCAATTTTAGTCCTGGAAGGCTAGTATAACAAGTGGCCAAATGGAGACCACCCTCCGAGAAGAATCTGCTTTAGCTGTTTGCCTCTCAGTGATCAAACATGCCCAAATTTCCTTCACAGAGCTAGTTCTGAGGAATTATATCACTTTTCATTACCTTATCATTTTCCATTTGGACTGGAACAGTTCTGTGGAAAAACTACCGGACCATCTGTATCTTAAAGCATTGTCCTCTCTCTGTTGGAGTTGTTCTTGACCTGTTTCCACAGTATCACTTATCCTGAATAGAAGACAATCCTTGTTCCCATCAGCTTTCCTTATTTTCTTTGCCACTAGTTCACATCTAACATTCCTAGTTATGGAAGAACAAGGCATCTCTGCTTTTTAGCTCCACATTGTTCCTCCCCTGTTCTAAACAACCAAGAGACCTGTCTGCTGTCATGGGCACCCATGTCATACTGGTGTGGTGGGATCTCCTTTCCTGCTTGTCTGAAAATCAGTCTGTCTTTTCTTTCTCCCTTCATTCTCCCCTGGGGAGTCTCAATCCTGGCTGTCTCCACTGTCTTGTCATTTTGTCTTCGGGGGGTAGTTTCCTTTCCTTTCTTCTTTGCCTCTGAATTGTTTTCCTTCTCCAGTTGAACAAATTTGTTGTTCAGCTTCATCTCTCCTGCACTAGCTAATTTCATGCTCTCTCCTGCACTTGGGTAGGGTTCTCCCATGGATATCCTTTCCCACCTTTCTGTTCTCCAGGCCTTCTTCTTCAGAAGGTGTTGTGCTCTAGTGTTGTTTCTGCTGTCTCCTCAGGATATTCCTCAATCACATCTTTGAATTCCTGTCTGAATTTCAAGTTACCTCCACTTGCCTCTTTAGCACTCGCATAATTTCCTCCATTACTGTGGTCAAATTATATTTCATACATATGTACCTTCCATCGTGTGCCACACCGCACTGATGTGCAACTGGGACATTCTACAACCATGCATCATCTTTGTGAACCCTTTCCTCTTTTGTCCATTTCAAATTATTCTTCAGAAGAGCCTAACAGAGTTAGGTACCAAAATTCCACTGATACTAGGTACTAGGTGCATTGGTTTATAATACATGTTAGAGAAACAGGAGACTATCACAAGCTATTAAGCAATAAAAATCCCTGCAACATGATCTGTTGTGGTTGGACATTTTATTAAAATCCTGGATAGTCATTTGCAAAAAAGCTGACATGCAGAGTTTGGATTTAATCTTCACATTTCCACTCAAACTGTGGCATTGTTTGAACACAACAGCTTTGGGATCCTGGCAAAAGAGTAAAACTGTCCGAGCTGTTCCACTCTGGTTTGAATTATCTCTCTTTTTATTTATTTATTTTTAGCTTTGAAGTCTGTGTACTTTAAAAATCAATGAACATCATATTAACAAGCAGACACTAATTACATTTTAACAAACTGGAAAAGCTTGGCTACAAATCTTTGAAAAGATAAATTCACATTTTAAAAAGCTTCCTAATCCAACTGGCATCATTGTAGTAAGACACCGACAAAGCCTGCACAGAATGGAAATGTTAAAAGAATCTGTTTTCCAGAAATTTTTTCTATGATTTATAATTAGTCTTCATCGTTTTGCTGTCTCATACACTAGGTCTGGTAAACAGAATACTCATGACTTTTACAGGATTAATGGACAAGTTCCGAGATGTAGAAATTAAAAGATCACTCAGATAATAACAACACTTAGCTCTTTTGTAGGTCTTCTCATCAGTTCAACTGAGTGTTTTACAAATAAATCAGGATCACTATCACAGTTTTACAGAGGGATAAAAATAAGGCAAAGAATGCTAAAGTGTCTCATCTGCAGTTACTTAGCAGAGCAGAGACAGATCAGAACTTGGGTGTCTTGCAACCAGTTTAGAGCTCTGGTCCATAGGTTACAGTGGTTTGCTGAGCAATTTTTAAAATAGGGGTATTGGAGCATGCAGTGGGAGTCAGAGAGTTTGTATCAGGATGTTCTGCAGACTGGGAAATGCCAGAAGTGTAAATAGAAGGTCCAGGAACTATGAAAAATATCATGCCTCTTCTGACCACTCTGGCTAAAAGAGTAGCTGCATCCTTGGTATTAGGGTTTTTTTGAAAAGCAGCTCCCACATGAAAGTAGGATCCCCAGCAACGTGCAAAACAGTTTCTGTACAGTGCAGAGAGCCAAGTCATCACGAGGGCTGTGTGGTAACAACAAGGGTAGAGTAGGACACACACAGGATACTTGTGTCAGAGCAAGCTCCAGGAAACACACAGGGGAAGCTATGCTTTTGAAATGTCCCCAGTGATTTCATCACTTCTGTGCAATTCCAAAACAGCTGCTGGAGAGGTCAACAGATGAGGAACCCGCTTCAGACGAGAGGCTATCTGCAGCACAATGAAAGCCACCCGGTGCCAAGAAACACTTACTGCAGTGCCATGAACCATTTAGGGTCATATTGGACCCAATAGGCTTAGCTGTCCACTTTATGCTGTGCTTTGAACTGGTAAGATAGACTTGCTGCTTGCTGTGCTGGGAGTGGAAAAGGAGCTATTGAAGATAAGGACAATAGACATGACAGTACTTCATAGCATGAGAGATCAGTTCTCCAGGAACTGGAGTATATATATACATTGGCCCATTCACAGGATACTAGAGTCAGCTCACATTCATAGCAAATTCTTTGAGACCATTTCAACAGAGGTCATAGAAAAGCAAGCTTCACCCATCACATCTAGTACCATTGCTCCATGTCACACATACCAAAATTTCTCTGTCTGTTACTGCAAGTACTTGACTTACTTGTGAGAATCGATTTTCTAGACTTTCTACAGTGTCCTGCTTTCATGGCTACACCTTCTGGTTGAGCTGATTTGCCAGAAAGAAACTCATCTGCTGGAGTGACCTACAGGCCATGTCCTTCTGTATCTGCAAAGAAGAGGACATATTGTCATGCCTGTCCTGGAGTCACATCAGTTAAACCTGGCAGAGCAGCACAGGCAGTTGTCACCATACCACAGCCACTCCCAGCAGTGGCATCCCAGCAACGATGCCCAATGAGGGCATCACAGTTGTCAGTCATGCTGTACATGGTTGTCACTAGAATGATGTCTGAACAATTTTCAGCATCAGCACTGTTCTCTATAGATGGTGGCTCCAGCATTACTGCAAACCTGGTAACCCCTGCAGCACAAGTTTTTGAACTCAGGTATACTGATAACAATTAATACTTGTTGGCCTTGGCATAGCATCTGGCAGAAGTGTCTCTCCAAAAAAGATCTACAAAATGAAATAGAGTACCAAGTATCAGGGATATCTGCTATGGCACCCTATATACCCTGCCTTCTGTTCATAAACAAACTGGAGTAGCACTTGGGGTGCAGTATTTCTCTTTGCCTGCTTCGCAGTCACTATTTTGATATTAAAGACCAATTTTTCCACCTAGATGGTTAAGAAGATTTAATAACTCCTGTAACACTTGCACAAAAAAATTTCTTTGCACATAACTGGATCTAGTCTAAGTCTCCAGGTCCACCATGTCTCTCCAGATCCTGTGCCTCTACATTACCCTTTGCATTTGATTAGCATGTGATATAAATGGATTTAACATTGCTCCCTTATGTCATTGTCACTGACATACTACGTATGTGGAAAGAAACCGCTCACCTCTTAGGTAGCTGCTGAGCAACCAGTCTGATTCAGACCCCAGACTCCTCTTCTGATGGTGCCAAATTATTATTTTGTGTGGTCACTTGGGTGTGGTTTTGGGACCATCCTGACAGGTCTGAAGTTCTGTCTCACTAATAGATAGAGTAAGAATCTCATTATCTTGTGACTGGTCTGCAGTGAGCACAAAAAACACCGGATGTGTAAGTAAATGAAGGAAACACACAGATACCTTTTTTGAAGGCCTCTGGAGGCTCAAACATTCAGCTGCCAATATTGGAATGACATCTGCCATTTTTCAGCTGGTGGTGTGGTTTCTTTAAAAATTGGTACTGATCTGTGTTTTAATTTAACAATTAAACTCTATGCATAAATAAAAAGCAGATCATATATTAGAGAATCTCTATTGGATTTTGAAGCAGGCTAGAAAGTACATAAACACCTTTAGTGTAGATTGCTTTTTTCACAGCATTACTTTGTTCCCTTTCTCAGCAGGACAGGAAAGTACGTGATGCACCTTCAAACACACACATTTTTTTGGAAAAAGAAAAAAAAAGAAATAAAAGAAAACTGAAATCCTACCTTAAATAAATCCACTCCCATATCTTGGTCCCCTGTGAAAAGCAGTGGCTGTGAAATAGTCCAGAGACATCAGCTTTCAAACCCCTCTGAAATAAATGCAGGCAGCTCACCTCATGGTGACAGGTTGCTCTCATGGTTGCACTCGTTTTAAACCAACAGTATTGTCTTCAAAGCAAGATTTAACTGGATCTACACTTGCATGAGTGATAGATCAAGCCCATTCTTGGTTCAACAGCTTGGCCAGTTCAGATTTGGTTCAGCTTAGAAATTTAGCACCATCAGTAGGAAACTTTTTTTTGAACAGGAAAGATGGAAGTCTGCAGAAGCTGATGCGGATACCTGGAAAAGCAGGCAGAGTGAGGCAATTCCTAAAAAGCCAACTGTTACACTTCAGGTCCTCTGCAGCTGCCAGTGTGCTTTCCCCTAGACCCAGAGGACAGAAACCAGCAGAACAGAGAGAACAACATAAAGAGGCAGGAGAAGTGGATGGGGGAAACACCTTGACAAGTTTGATAAGCTCAGGAAAGGAACGCTTTCTAAAAGATGAGGTGGGATAAAGGTACAGGAAAGGGCAAACAATTCAGATACTCTGTCAAACAGACAACTCTTAAGTCTTCCCATAGCATGAAGGTTAATCAAGATTTTATGTACGATAACAAGATGCTGGAATTGCAGCCTGCTAACAAAAAGTTAGTGTATTCATACTTACATTTCCACTGGATTAAAATATGACAACTTGAGCAATTTTTATTTATTAAAGGCAGCTCTTCTTCAAAACCTTCTAAAACAATTACAGAGAACTCCATCTCCTGAGAACAT
Organism: Haliaeetus leucocephalus; assembly: GCF_000737465.1. Classification (NCBI taxonomy): domain Eukaryota; kingdom Metazoa; phylum Chordata; class Aves; order Accipitriformes; family Accipitridae; genus Haliaeetus; species Haliaeetus leucocephalus. The sequence goes on from NW_010972886.1 coordinate 12,407,552, forward strand.
GCATGCCTGAAGATGGAGTATATTCTAGGAAATATGTGATCCTTATGCTAGATGTACTAATTCCCTAATAAGTACTCCATCAGTTTTTTGATTAAGCTAGCTAAAATAGAGTCTCCAAGTGCTGATCAACTCTAAATCTATTAAAATTGATGTAAATCTGGAAAAACTCCACTGAAATTACACTGGTGGAAAAGCCAGTGCCAGACCATAACTAAGCCCCATGGGGAAAAACCTAAAAGTCTGAAGTTCCTGGGAGTTTATTATTACACCAGTGGAGCAGGGATTTCTCCCTAACTGTTCCCCAAGCCCAGGGACAGTCAGCCTGTAGTTTCTCTAATGTGTAAGGGATGGAAGAAATCAGACGAGAGCATATAATAAATCAACTGACAGTCTCTGAAAAATAGCTGTCCTGTCTCCTTAATATGAGAGAGAGTAATGTTCTGAGGGCAGGAAGAATTTGGCTTTAAACAGAAAACATTCCCCTATAGGGGGAAAAAAGTGATCATTCTGTTGTTTAATCAGTCTCAGGCCTCTCTTTGAGGGAAATAGCATGTTGCCTGCAACAGCACGTGTAATAATGTTTGCTGAAACATAAACTATGGCCGTATACCCCAAGATGGTAGGTCAGAAGTCAACTGAGGATCTGGCCGCAGATGTTCGACAAGAGAGACCAAAACGCAGTATATCAAATTCAGTACTTTTCCTCAAGGAACAGGTTGCAGAAATTTCTCAACCTATCTCCTTCACAGTAAGTGCACTCACCCTGCATGTAACAAAGCTGTACATCTCAAATTGCCAGGTTAGTCAAAGACAAAGTTCACTTATCCTAATTTCTTCTTGTCCTGTGCTTGAGTATTTTAGTATTTATACAGTGAGTTTGCTTTTATCCACAAACACAGCTCCCTTGAACCTCTGCAATGTTTTTCAAGTCTGTCTACCAAAGCGAAGAATCATATGACACCATTTAGTCCTCCCCCAGCCCTTGATATATGTTTCCTAAAGCCAACATTTGATATTATGGAATGTGTTGTAATCAATTCTTAAAGTTATAGCACCACTGGATTTTTATTAACTTGCACAACAACAACAAAAATCCAACAAAAAATGGGCCCTCATAACCAATCAGCCTTGTTACAGCCTGAAAGCTGCTTTAACAAGCAGGGAGTAATATAGTGTAATTGGTATTCCACAATTTAATTGTTCTGTTCTTAAATCTAATATTGCAGCTGTGGGTTAAGTTTACACCACAGCTTTCAAGAGAACATGAAAGTGTGGTACATCTGTGCAACAGAAAGCTAAACATCTCTCATCTGATGTGTTTACAATGACATTTGATAGCGTGGAATGGTTTGGAGTTCATTCTTAAAGCTGCAGAACCACTTTTCAACGCTGCAGAAAAGGGAAAAAGCCTCCAATCTCCTTCAGACAACTCAGCCCACATAAACCTGATGATAATGCTGCTGCAGGCATTGCAGGGAAGTTGCCGGCTGTAACAATTCCTTCAAGTATCTTTGAGCATTTGTCACTCAGGCAGTGGAAAAGGGGACAAGGACATCTTCCCCCTCAGTTGATATAATCAATTATTTGAAAAACAAACCAGTCAAAAGTCTGCAACTAGCCAAGTAAAACAACCCCTGACATGCATAAACCAGACAAGAATATGTCAAGAAATGTTATTAAGTGGATTACTTTAGCACATTTAGAAATGGTGGAGTTTTCAATTTAACAGGTGGCAGAACTGTTTACGGCATCTTGATCTTCACATTCTGTATAACTGACAGCTTCAGAATTATGTACTTGTTAGTGAATTTATTAAGCCCATAACTAGTTCAAGAAACTTAGGAATGGGCCCATAAATGTCATCTGCAGTTTGTGAACTGCAAGTATCTGACTGTTTTGATCAAGGTTTTTACGGGAAAGTTAAATGGTTATTAAAATTATTTACTACTGCTACACAAAAAGGGAGCAAGCCTGCTGAAGAGCTTACACTGTGATAAGATGTGATAGGCTGTGGGTCAAATGGGTTAGCAGAAAAGCATTTCTGTTTATGTCTAAGCCCAAATTTTTGTACATTATGAAGCTTACAGTGTATTTAAATAGCTGAGAAAGGGTCTGAGGAGTGGAGGAGGCATTTTCCCTTTCCCATAATCTGCTGTCTGAAATACATGATCTGATCAGGCTACTTTTCTTGTTCTCACCATGAGCCACCTTCTAATATTTTCTGTCCTTGGAGAAATGCATGATAGGGCAACTTAGTTAAAGAGGTTACTTTCTGCTTATTTGTCTATAGCAGTCCACACCAATGTCTTGATTTATGCTCTTTAACAGATAAAAGCAATCTCACTGATGAAGCTGAGCTATATTACCATACTACACTGGAATAAATTCAGTTTTTAAACTTTATTATTTCAGTCACAATTAAGACTATCTGAAGCCTCTTCATAAAAAGGGGCCATAACAAAAGCTGAACATTAGCAACTCGATCAATGGATGCATTCATTCTGCATCAAAAATACCATAAGAAGGACAGATCTCCTGGGGAGGCAAATCTGTATCGATATTTCAGTCTCTTGAATACAGAAATTTGATACAATAAAATGCAACACCTGAGCTTCCCCTCCTTTCAATAAACTGCGTAACAAAAATTGTCCTTAGAAGGGAAGAAATGCATTAGTGTTTTTTAGTTTTTGGGTTTTCCCCCTTTTCATAGCAACATAATGTTCTCTTCATGGGTGGAAAACTTAATCTTCAAGTTCAAGCCTAGTTTCTTCATACAGTTCAGGATGAGATGACTTGGAATACCGGGAATATTTCAGATGTAGAAAATCACCCAATTCATCCAGAGCATTCAAAACCTGTAAGACCATTATAGTGTGTCAATTCTCTTAGAAAAGAAATGAAGTTCTAGTAACCTCTACTGCAGAACAAGAAGATCATAAAAACATCAGTTACAGAAAGTTTGAAGGGCAAACAGGCAAATTTTGCTTTCATTCTCCTGTAGTGAACATCAATGCAGTCATAGATGTACAATAGCATCTACAAGAACAGAAATTATTCCTTCAGTAGGTTATGGTTTATTAGTAGGTATATTAATTGAGGACAGATGAAAAAAAATGACCTTTTTCTAAAAGCACAGGGAGATAATAATCCAGACAAAAAGTTATCTTTGGTTGTGCAAAAAGGATGTGTAAGGCAAAACTTCAATATTTCCCTATAGATCCCAAAGACTCGAGTTGCCACTGCATTTTCTTAGATGAGACTCAGCCCACAGTGCTGATCAGAGTCATCATAAATAGTCTGAACAGTTTGAGATATTTTTAGTGCATTCCATTATCTTCTTGTATTAATATCACAGGCCTAATTAAAAATGCATTAATATTGTAATGCAATTTGCTGAGCTGCATCCCTAGCTCTCAGCAGATTCAGAAGTAGCCAGGGAACACTATACCATAGAGAAGCAGCTCACTGTTTTGCAGCATCTGATCTACATTCAAAAGCAGACAACCTTTTGGCATCAAAGCAGAAAACAGCAATTTTGATTTTGAGCCTGTTTTTGTTAAGCCACTAAAATGAGCTCAAGAACAAAAAGGAGTAATTTAGCAATGGTTTATGCAGAGAGATAGCTTCAAGGTCATTAAGGAAGTTATTCTTGGGAGCTTGCCCTTTCATGGATTGTTCCTCTTTTTAGTTCCAGGCTGAGATTCAAAACAAATTTTGCCAAAGGGAAAAGTTTTCATTGTGCTTGTTACCTGTTGTTACCCTGGGTTTAGGCACATTCACAAAATGTTTGTCCTAAATCCTTTCCATCTGCAAGTAATTAAATTCAGGGCATTTCCATTCCCCCATACTGTAAGAACATTTAAAGAATGCCACAAGTACTACGGCAATGATCCCACTTTCAAAGGCAAAAATACAGTATGTTCAAGAATGATGGCTGGGGAGTGTTTCAGACCTTCACTGCTACCAGGAAGCAGCAATGGGCAGGTAGCAGGAAGTGAAGATGCAATGATGGCCTCAAAATGTAATGGGCTTGACATCTGGGGGTAGGGAGAGAGGAAGAAAATCAAAGCAGTAACCTTGAGAGATTAGTCTTCAGATCAACTTCATCGCCGATTGCTAGTTACATAAGCCAAAATCTACACACACAGAAAGCTGGCAACGACCAAGACAAGTACGTACCTATGCCCTGTTCCGTGCAATATTATCTTTATGGTATTATACCTTGTTAATAATTACTGCACCTTTACGAGCAGCAGGAATTTTACACTGCACACATGTAAGGCAGATTTTTCCATGTTGCTTGAGAGGGGTCTACACTGGTGTGGGAACTGGTCAGCCGGGCAGGGGTCTGGCCTCAAGCTCCACATGAATCTCAGGATGCAAATGGAGAGCCAGGGGCTCTCTGCAGGCACAGGTGCTTGTCTGCATGAAGGAATGGCATCTTTAACTCGAATGCCTTCCATGTTCATGGATTTTTTGCTTTGACCATCATACTTGTGCAAAGAGAGGAAAAAGAAAGCCTGACATTTAATGTTAAGCCTCTGTGTTTCATGCCTCTAAGTTGGCTTATTCTGAGAATGAAAGAATGTACATCAAGCCAGGCCAAAAACACCTTCGGCAAGAAAGGGAGATGGAAAATTTCAAAGAGTTTATTTTAAACACATTTCTGACTGTGTTGGAATGGAGATTTAAGATGGAAGTCTTAACATACTCTTAACAGTATTTCTGATATCAGAGAAAGATACAGAACTGAGACAGGCCAGACAGCACCAGTTAAACTTCATTAGGTTCAAACAGTTCCAAACAGTTTGGTATTTCCACCTGTACCCCCAAGGCTGTCCCATATACTTCTGCAATTCAAGAAACACGTGGAAATATGGAACGAAAATAAGGTTATGGAAAACTCAATTTTCAATTATTTCCATATCATTGCAGGTTTCCTACTACTATGATAGTTTTGACCTAGCATTTAACTTTTGTCTTGCTGTGCTCTTCATGTAGGTCTTTATTAGTGCTGACAGATTTGGTCACTATTAGAAATAGAAGAACAAAACAAATTAACTGTCCCATAATTAATTTTAAAAAATAAAATATATAAGGCTAAAATGCCTTTAAAGATGAAGTGGCAAGGCCAGAAAAACAAATGTAAAAATGAATTATTGGGATTGAAAGTAACAGACACACAGCTTCTCCCAACCTCCTTTGCATCTGAAGTTAATTTCAGCAGGACATCTGCTGTGCTTACCGTGTCTAACATCTCCCGTGTATGTGCAGCTGACACACAAAACCGAGCCCTGGATTCTGTGATAGGAGTAGCTGGAAACCCAACCACAACCACCCCGATATTTTTTTCTAACATGCGTCTTGCAAAAGCCCTAAGGAGAGAAGAAGAAGAAATAAAACAGAAGTAAATTATCTCCAATAAACTGACCACAGAGAGAAAACATTCAAGTATAATAAAACAATGGGTAAAATGCTGCCTCCAATTGAAGTGGATGGTAATATTCCCATTGAATTCAATAACAGCCAGAATTTTACCAGTAGGACTGAGATTCTTTGCTGCTTAACAGCTCATGAAGCCAAGTGGTTGTCAAATACTAGAAGTGTGATGGCAGAGAGAGTACTGTAGAACAGACATGATTCAGTTATGTCAATGAAAGGCTTTGAGTGCAAATCAAAATGTGTGGGCATTCACAGTCCCTAAGCATGGAAGTTGGGCTTCTGGAAGGTATGAGAGCTGGGTTCCTGCACATCAACAGGAATAAAACAATTTGTGTGATGGCTTCTTTGTTCTCGCAATTACTCTGCCAGTTTAGGAACCTTTTGCGTGGTATGTACTAGACCTAGAGCACATAGCCACCCTAATCTACTTGTAAATACTCCCTACAGCTCAACCCTTACCTTATGCTGCTACTGACTTCTGGTCTGCATGTCCAAGTCAGTGCACAGGTGCTGCTTGATAGGTACTGAATGGTAAAACATGCAAAGACCAGTCGAAGATCAGATGGGGAAAAAGAACATCCATCCAAAACAATTCATACATCAAAGACAATGTATCTCTTCTCATGATTACAAATTAAAAAAAAAAAAAATCCAAATTCAAAATACTATCAAAAGTATTATTCCAGAGCAAGTTAAAAATGGATAGGAGAAATTTTAAAAATTCTGAATACTGGAACAGCTCAAAACTAAGTCCAGGGCCAAATTTAAAATAGAACATAACTAAATGATGAATTCACCTAATGATGTATGTTTCTCTTGTGAAGCATCTACCACACATAACTACACTTTTCACAGTGTACACCAAATAACCTATGAACTTGGATAGTGTTTATTTTGCCAATAGTTTGGGTTTTTTTCATACTTACCCTATCTTACCAGGCATATAAAGGAGTAATGGGACAACAGGAGAATCATCATTGCCATAAATGATGAAGCCCATTTCATGCAGTCGTCGTCTGAAGTACCTTGTGTTTTTCCCCAGCTGGTGCACTCTTTGGAGGCCTGCAATGAGTCAGTCAGGAGAACAGTCAGTGCAAAGATCATAACCAGAGTCTAGTAACAGGCAAGAAACAGGGCTGTGGGTAACAGTTCAAAAAAGTTTGGCTGAAATGGATATGTTGCTATTTGATTCAGAAGAAAACCATGGAATGAGCTAAATGCAACTATGTTGATTATTATGGCATTGTAGGACAGATGACTGATACTGCTGTACTTGTGAGGTGCTTTCCCACCAGCAGAAACAGTATGTCTTCTGGGGATAGATAGATGAACAATTCCCTTTATTGTATTGCGCTGAATAAAGCCTACTGAATGACACGCACCTATAGAGAAGTAGTTATATGTCTCTGTGGATACAGGACATGTAAATAGAGTATGGTCTTTTCAACATATTCATTATAAAGGGAAACAACCAATGTCTACAGATGTTGATATAGCTGTCAGCATATGCATACCGTTTCTCATTAACAATTTTCCACAGGGGTCCTCTTTTATATTAGCTAGTTCTGTGCATACACATTAGGCTTTTTTTAATTATTCTGTGACTGCAGTAAAGCTTAAAGTAGAAAATACTACATTTTGGGTCAGCTCAAACGGATGCTTTTGTTGCAATTTTTTAGACAGAGGAAAAGCATGCAATAAACTTTGTTATCACACAAGGTCTGATCTTCTGCAGAGTGTTACCAACATTCAGCATAACTCCAGTTACTCTAATATGCACCTACATATGTAAACCCTTGCTCAGTTTCTCTGTCCTCTTATCTTGCTGTTATTACCTCAATATCATCATCTGACAACAGACTTTAGTCATTCAAGACTTTCAGACACAAGTTCTGTTCTCTGCATTGCTCCTGGCCTCATTCAGTCAGGAATGCACTGATGTGTCACCCAGCAAAACTGACAGGAATGTTGAAAACAATTATTTTTAATGAAGGAAAAAGACAAAAAACAGCAGAGAAAAAATGTGCTTGAAAACTCATCTGTCTTTTCTTTTGCAGTGTCACTAAGGAGGTGGTTTCTGACAAGTGCTGTTGGTTCCCCACCCATTGCATACAAAAGGGAAGAGCCACACTCAGCATCCCTGTAGGTAAGAGATATAGTATGTCCTTTCCCCATTCCACCTGCACTATATTTCATCAGCAAGCTGATATATGTGCTGCTCTTCCAATGCTAGAAGGTGCTGACAGGGATGGTGCCACCTACCCCATACCCACATGCTGCTCTTTCCCACCCCCTCCCCAGTACCAGTCCTAGGTTCACACAGCCACACGATGAATTAAGCCAGGTCCATCATCTGCCTGACCTTGCCAGAAAGAAAACTGCCAAACCAATGTCAAACAGATCGGTTCTCTAAACCTAATCACTGTGCAGCTGCTTGCGCCTGCTCACCAGAGGTGGTGGGAACATGTGGTAAGACTGGGATTTAGCAGGACACATCTCAGCTATGCTCTTAACTTTCATTTTCCTGCCATTCATCAGCCCATACTTTCAATATCACTTACATTATGTCACCAGACATGAACACTGAAGCCTCCAGTACAACTAATTTCCTCTTTTTCTCTTTGTTTTTAAGGTGCCTTTGCACAGATGTATTATGTTTTCACTCTCCATTTAGTTTTTCATCTTACTTTACTTTTTGTTCACTTCATTCTTCATTTGCTACTTTCTGCTGTCACCTTTCTCTGACTGGATGCCTGTTTCCTAATTTCCCATCTTCCTCCTTGTAACCACAGTGGCCAGTTAGGCACTCGTATCTGCTACATACCACCTTGGGCAGATTTGTCCTCAGACCACATTCTGTCCCACCACCTGCTGTGGCTTTTCTTCCTATTCCCTCTTGGCTAAGGTGGGGATCGGCACACCTACATAAACCTCTTTTCCATTAATCATTTCTGAGCGCGCATAGGTTTGAACAAGATCTACTGCTTCATCTGTTCTGTATCTTCCTGAGTCAAGGTTCTGTCAGTGTTCTGGCTGGGAAATTTATAGGGAAACTGGGACTTGCTTCACAGTGATCAGTATTTTGCTGAACAAATTAAAAGATCTCATAAACCCAGTGTATTTGCAACTTTATGCACAGAACTGCCCACGCAGACAACCTGTTAGTTACAGTTTCAGTCATTCAGTTTAAAGCATTCAGTGGAAGAGATCTGCTGGGTTAGGAAAGGCCACAAATAGTTTAACCATCTCTCTAATGCTGCTAAAACAAAACCAGCTGTGCCAGAGCAAGGAAAACAAATGAAACACAAAAGCATCCTACTACAAAGCTTTCCAGTCACTAATAAAAACAATAGTCTGTGGTATTTCCAAAAATATTTTTGGTGTAGTAGATCTCAAAGAACCAGGAGGAAATATTGAGGAGGAGGAGGAGAAATGGGGGCAGGGGAGATGGCAAGGAAAGGGAGTTAGAGAAGAACCACCGAATACTGTTTCTGAACTCTAAAGAGAGACTTTTTCCCTTGTTAGAATTTGTAAAGATGTTATTAGCACATCCTGAATGCCCAAATTACAAGGAGGAGGGTGGGAATTGACCTGAACTGGGGGCTCAAAACCACTGCTGCTTCTTGCTATCTTAGCAGCCCCTGAGCTAGTTTCCAAACTCAGTCTACAGCATTTGAAACTACTAGATTTTCAATTAGGGAAAGTTTTCATAAATGCAGATGTTCTTGGCGAGTGCAGTTGAAGACTTGCTGCCTTCTCCTTTCTATTCAGCTCTTTACCACAAAGCTGGAAACAAAGTGTCAGCCATGCAAGATTCCAGGCCGCTCAGTATTTATCAAACCATATGCGCACGGCCCAGAGTTGATCAGTTTGTCTCTACTTATTTTAGGTACTGGAAAGTTAGACTCCAAGGCAAGAGGGGGAATCCAGCAGAGGAAACATTAGAGCTGAAAGAGGAGTTTCAGGCAACCCCCCAAAAGTCAAACACCTCTTCCGATCTTCCCTCGCTAGATCTATATCCTCAACAATTTTGCGATGGGACGGATCCCCTTTCGAGACTCCCTATGGAACTAATTTCAAGCCAGCCAGTGCAAATGCAAAAAAGCCACTTTAATGTTTTAGCAACATCCCAGAATAGTAATTTCATTTGCACGGATGCATTAAAGAGCCAAATAAAAGATCAGAGCACTCACATATATCTGGAGGGAAAAAAAGCACATTAGGAGACGATTGCTACACACACTGTATTTGTGGGTGGCTGGCTGGGAGGAACCTATTTCTTTATCAAGTGTCAACACTTTCCTTTCTCATGTTAAGTTTTGTGGTCAAGGACCACATACATGCATCATATACACAGCCATCTTATATGCTGTCCTGATAAGAGCAATAAAAACCTTGAAGTTTGTAACTGTATTTCAACGCTCTTTTTCATTTCTTTATGGGATCCTCCAATGTCAGATAAGGAGGCAGATCTGAGCAAAATGTTTATTTTGGTCTCATTGGCCCAATTTTCCCCCCACACTGCAGATTAAACCAGTGTAAGAGTGATGAATTCACTTAGAATCAGATCTTAGTCCAAATTCACTGTGGTATGTTTAATCAAAGACACCGCATTTAAAAACTATTTTCTTTGATTCTTGAGGCTCTGATCTTGCATCCTTTACTGTTTATTGAGTGAAAATCTGCAGAGTTGGACCCTTGAGGCAAAACGATCTATCTAAGAATTTACCTGTGCAGCACTAATTAGAGGATCAGGTCCTTAGTAAATATATTTGTTCAAAAATTCTTAGTTTGCAAACTTCTTGAGGATTTACAGTCTATGCAAATAGCTTAGAGCACAGCACGCAGGATATCCAGATAGTTATATTCCATAAAACATGTGAACCACAACACAGCATATGTTCAGAGAAAACAGCCTGGATGGGGAAAACTGACCCTTAGCTAATTAAAACTAAGCCCACTAATGCTCCAGAGTTTTCAGTGAAGGTTGAGCATGATCTTATTAAGAGCTCTACATCTTTTTATTAGCTGAATTAAGAAGGAACAGAAAGGGAGAAAACTGAACAATAAAGGATTCCTAAATTTCACAAGTTATCTTCACATTGCTTGGACCATACAGTGATACACAGCCAGCTTACTGGGATTTTGTTGACATACAGGATTATTTACCTGGATGGTACAACAAAACCAGATTTACTGCATCTGCAATCCACCTACTGCTGGCAAATTTAGAGTTTACATTTGTTGCACTGCTTTAAAAAGATTTGGTTTACTGCAAAGTTCTAAGGTGTTGGCAATTCTGGGAAAAATGCTGATTGTATTTTTATTTGACACACATTATTGCATATTGCCAGTTTTAGCTCATTAATTTCTGCAGGCTTTTATAAGGCTTTATAGCTCAAAATTAATATGGTTTAGTTTAAGGAAAAATGCAAAGAGGAGGTGAGAGAGAGAAATGATAAAAGTTAGTGGCTTGCTCATAATTTCTTTGAAGCAATGAGCTTTTTAAGAGAGCCACTTGGAGTAACGGACTTGGTAGATGCTTTGTCACATGCCAGGCTATGACTTCAGACCTGCTTTCATTGAGGAGCTGCTCTGGAGTTTGACAGCGGGAAGGCACCCTGACTACATGTCTGAGAGCCTGATCTCAGGCAGGTGTTACCTGGCACAGCTGCACACACTTCAATAGAGTTTTGCTATTTATGCCAGCTGAGGACCTTATCCTGGCAGCAAAAGAGGTAGTAAAACTATCAGCTTTCTGAAACAAAAGTTTGTTTTCCTCCTTCAGAGATGTCTGCTTTTCACCCCTGCAAGATTTTAATAAGCAGAGAAGCTGGCTGCATTCAATTCCTGCAAAAACATTCTACCTTTAAACTCTTCCTGTAGGCTTCTACCCTTGGAAATTCTGACTCACTATATTGAAAACAGGAATAAGCAACCTGTAGCCTTTCATATCAAGTTCTCAGGTGTATTTTAATTGAAGGAGAGCTATTCTTCCTGACCCCGTTCCAGGAAAGATAATCCCACACCATACTTTTTTTTGGCATGTGGTGCACTCTTCAAGACACAAATCCACCTGCTTTAATCTTCTCCAGCTGTTGTTTCACAGAGTCTTTCTAGATAATTAGTTACACAATCAAGCTTTTACATACCGGTGTCACTGTGTCTCTTCAATCTGTGTTCCTTGGATGGAGAACTCCACTCCCTGCCCCCCTCTACTAACAACTAGATAGTAAAAAGCAAACTTTCATAGGCTGAAAAAAAATTTGGAAAACAATAGCTCTTCCCCACTAAACTGTTGCAGATGGACAGATTTTCTTTTTTTCCTCTGGTTCCATTATGAGAGTAACACACATGTACCTCCATGTGTATTAAATCACAAATAGAATGCTATAAAACTGGGGTGCCTAAAGGAAATATGTTCTCAGATAAAAAATCTTTATAAAAAAATAACTTTGCTATGAATTGGGGAGAAGTGAAGACATTTTCTTCTACAATCTAATGCCAACTAGAAACCTAGTAATTTCAACTTAATTCAGCTGCTAAATAAGCCCTTAAGGACTTATTTAGTCAGTCCAATTTTAACTGTGAACTGCTGCAAAACACTTTCCAGACCAGGTTAAGGGAAGAAAAAGTGGCAATTTCAGCTGAAACAGAAAGGAGAAAAATTGTACAAATTCTGTCATTTTTACCTTATTTCTTGAATAAGTCAGCTATGACTATCCAGCACCTTATCTATATTCAGATATATAATGCAAACATTCAGTGTCCTGCACGAAAGCGGGGACAGAGCAGCCAGCCTTGGCTGAGCCTTATTTACTCCCAGCACAGGTGATTAATCACAAAGCAGGTCAGTCCCGCTGCTGAAAGCCAGCCAGTGCACAACGTGCTCCATCTGTATCACATTAGGTGTTTCGGAAATGCCAGTGATCTAAGTGCGTTAGAAAGGGCACTTCTCTCCTTTACACTCCTCAGGCTGATAACGGCACTGGATTCCTTGGACAGTGGCAAGCAGCATCTGGAACGGAGGAGGGATCTTCGTGCTCTATCCTGGCAGCAAAGGCACCCTTAAAAGGTGACTGTGTTGCTGTCCTTGGGGAAAGCTTAGCTTGCTTTGCTGGGGACAGGCTATGAGTCACATCCAAGTGTGATCGCATCCCTCCTCTGCCTGCAGTTAATACCTATTTGTGAATGCAGGGGACACCTATCCATGGCTAGGGTCTGCTAAAGGACTACAGCACTGGTTTAACTTTGAATATGGAAAAAGTGACTTCAAATGAGGTAGAATTTGGTCAATTCTCAGAGCTCTTGCAAATCACTGCAAACACTATTACTCCAAAGCCTCTGCTTGTTCAGATCAACTGACCCTCCACGGATACCTTTGGTTTCCTTTAGGAGGTGGACCGCATGGCAGGTGGTTTCACCGGAACAACGCGTCTTACTCATTTTGAGTAAAGATGACAGAATTTAGCTCTGTTTCATCAGTCACTGCTGGGAGAACATCTGTGATGTTCAGGTTAGACAAATAATTATCATGACAGCATATTATCATCATTAGCATCTTCACTGCCATAGTGACTGGGAGCCCTAGACATGGAGCCAATGCTGTGCAAACAGGGAATAAATTTGCTTAAGTGCTTTAAATGTAAGCACATACTTATTGGGACTATTAACTTAAAATTTAGCCAGGGTTCAAGCATTCTGCTTGATGAGGACCCAAGAGAAGCAATCATCTCAGAATGAAGCAACAAAATGAGAATTTGAGAGGGAACAGTAAAAAGATGTACTTTAGTATGACTGATTCTGCAAGCTGTTTTGAGCAGGTTCAAGGGGTCCGTCACTAAGTAGCTTGCAGTATTAAAGCTTACAGCTATAGTTTCATGAACAGTTCAGTCTGGCGCAGATTTATTTTGCTGCAAATGGGATCGTTCCTCTCAGCTCCAGCTGCTCAAGTCCTGGCACTGGGATTCATGTAGCCATATGGTAGATTGGCTTGGGGAACCAGTTTGGCTGTAGGCTAACCATTTGTGGGAGGGTCACTTATTTTTCAGCTAGATGAGTTCTCTGATTCAGTTCATTGCGTGGCTGCACGAACACTAATGCTGGCATAAGGAAAAGGGGCACGAATAAGAGGATAGGCAGGGGGGGAAAGGCAAAAAGGAGGGCAAGACTGCCCTTCCTTGTACCAGTGCTGGTTTATACCAGGTTGTAGGGATGTGAAACTAAGGTTTTTGAATTTACAGAGGACCCTGACAGGCAAAGCCAATGTTTTCAAAAGATTGCTGAGCACAGATAGCAGTGGAAAATGTTGGAAGCTGAGCATTTTAAGAAGCTGGTCCTCCAGTTATACAAAAATCTAAGGCAGACGGAAATGTTTTAAAAAGGAACCTTTTAAAAACAGATCTTTTTAATGCCAGGCCAAAACAGAAAGCAGCATTCTGGAGCTTCTCACAATCTGAATGAGCTCAAATGCAAGAACTCAAAGTCTGCTAAAAACAAAAATGAAAACTAGTAGTTGCAAAAAGATATACCAATCAGCACAAATGGCAAAGTAAATTAGCATTTTAAAGAAACACTTTCTATCTAAACAACCTCAGGAATTATCTTTTAAGATAACAAGGACAGTAGATTCCTGAGGATAGGGTTTTAAATTTTTCAGCATCCCATAAAAACATACTAAAAATGCCTACTGTTCCTGGTGAATTATTGTTTTCCATGCATGAAACAGAAAAATGATGCCTTTGCAAATGCTGCAATTTGCTTTTTACACCACTATAATCTATTATTAGTCATCAAGAAAATTGCTTTAGATTTCCTAGCAGTCTTAACTCTGTCTGCCTAGTGGTTCTATTTTTTACCTATCAAATTTAAGGGTAAAAATATGCTTTTGGTATTCTCAGGCAGAAAGAGAAAAAAAAAAGGTCCAGGGTCACAGCTGGAGGGGCTGTGTTGCATGGAAGTAAGTGTACTTGAAAATTTGTGCAGGGTCCAAACACTCTGAGTCAACTACAGTCTCATCATGGGGATAAAACCGGTAAGGCAGCTGCCGAGTTTCCTGAGGTATCTCCAGTGGGATAATGAGAAGCCACGAGAACATATAAGGAATATCTATATTATGAATTATAAAGAGTAAATGGCATGGGAACTTCTGCTTCCCATATCTCCTAATAAATGAGGAGAGACACATTTGAGATGAAAAGGCCACAAAGGCTTAAGAGAGATAAAATGATTTTTTTTTTTTAATAGACTATATGAACTGAACTGTGGAACTTGCTGCTTTATGACATTAGTAAAGGAAATAGAGCTGCCAGAAGTTCATATGCTTTTGAACAACTTTATTATAGGAACTATGATAGTACCTATGACATTATGTTACGAAGAATAAATGTGTCTTGTTCTACAAGCTGTTATTTTCAGAGAGTCCTGTGAAACACGGCATTGAAAAACACCAGGACTTGTGCTCTACTAAAAACATGATTTTACATAAAACTGGAAATACATTTGCAATTTTTGTTGTCATTCTCTGACTCTTCTGATGCAAGTCACTCAAGAAACAAAGGACTTGGTCATAGTGACCCCAATCTACCCCTCTCTCCTGTGCATATAATTTTTGAGGGAACTACTATCTTCTCCTAATTGACCATTTTTTGTGCTTCATTTTCTCAAGTCAGAGCAGAAAACATGGCAAAAGAAGGAAACTGTAATAGCTGGCTGTGGGCTCTGCAGTATCCTCAGGGGCTCTGCAGTATCCTCAGGGGCTCTGCAGTATCCTCCCAGTTACATTCTCATGACATTAATGTCTCACAACTATCACAAATATTGATCTGGGACATACCCATACCTTGATAGATGGTTTCTGTGCGAGATACCATGTCTTCTCTGTATCTTTTTACTTACGTCAGCGCAAGGCTTTTAAAATGAGAACTTCCCATCCAAATTGGAGTCTCCTGCTACAAAGGAAGGTAAGCAGACATCTTGCTAGTACACTTCCACAGCAGTTTGCTGACCAGAGAAGAACAAGGAATGTCTGAGGTACCA
This sequence comes from Haliaeetus leucocephalus, assembly GCF_000737465.1. Classification (NCBI taxonomy): domain Eukaryota; kingdom Metazoa; phylum Chordata; class Aves; order Accipitriformes; family Accipitridae; genus Haliaeetus; species Haliaeetus leucocephalus. Next base: position 12,423,032 of record NW_010972886.1, read on the forward strand.
GAACTGGTTCTGGAGAGTCATGTGTTTGCTGCAGTTTCTTGCAGACACATTTCTCCCTCTTCATCTCCTTCCCCACAAAAGGCCCTTTTTGTTCACAGCGTCTCCACCCCATCTTCTCAGCCTCTTATTTTGGTCCTAGTCTCCATCCTTATCACCCGCTTGTTATCTATTCCCTGTTGTGTCTCCTTTGCTTGTCAGAGTCTCTTCTCTGTTAAACCTTCCTGGCTTACCTCCCTAAGTGTCTGACAGTGCAGGATGGATGCAGGTGCTCAGAGCCCCAGTCCTCTGCCCAGGCTCCAGGTGGGGGATGCTCTGTTCAGGCCCCACAAACTGAGCTGGAAGATGCTCCTTCACTCAGTGGATCTTGAGATTTGTCAATGTTAATTTCAAGTACAGATTTTTTTAGAGACTTGTAACATCACAAGGCTCAGATGGTATTTCACAGACATGGCAAAAATTATAAACTTGAGTATCACAATCAAAATCTTCATCCCAAAGCCTAGAGAAACTGAAGATCTTCAGGGGGAAAAGGATTTTTAAAGTTGGTCTCCCCCCCCCCCCCCCCCCCCCCCCCCCCCCGATTATCAACCCCCCATATGTATATCTAGCCTTCTTCTGAGGAAGGACTGAACCTGTGTGTCGATATGAAAAAATTGTAGCCTGAAACTGACACTTGCCATGGATATTTCCAGCCAAACAGTTTAGGTTTCATAAAATTATTTTTAAAGTGCTAACCTGTTCCTTCCTTGTAATGAAGCCACAGCCCCTATGTCCATAAACATCTATTCATATCCTGCAGTTATTTATCCAGTATACTGATCCTGTCTTGGAAATGTATACCCTGATTCCTTTTCTAAACAACTATATTCTTACTAACTGAAAATGAAGGAAGAAAATATGGGAGATCAATCATTTGGATACACACCAGGATAAACACAAGCAGTATCGCTGCATTTCTGGCCTCTGGCATTACTCACTATATAATTCCACCTATGCTTCTCTTTTCTAGATCACCTGCTTAACAAATTAGTGGAGAATAACTAGCAAGAAATTGGAGGGAATGTAAAAGCATCATATCTGGAAAAATATAAAAGAAGACTGTGTGAAGTGCTAAAAAAAATAGAATAAAGAGTTTTCAGAGCAGCAATTTCAATGACCAAATCAGTCTTCCTTCTCTTAGTTTTCTATTAGTCTACTGAGGAGTCAGTCATGAAGTTCAGATGTAAGAACATGCTGGGTTAACACATTTGTCACCCCGTTATTTTGAATACTCTTTTCAAAAAGCACCTTCTAGTTAACAAGGATCTTTTTAGCAAACTCTAATTTCATTCTTTTCCAAAACATTCCCAGTATTTTTTGCAAGGTACTCTCCCCTACAGAAATGCCCTCCGGAGGACAAGCCCATCAGTGGACATCTCCTATAAAGGATTCCCCAAATCATCCTGTGGGAAGAGAATGCTGTTTGAAATAAATTGCAAAATAAACTCCTTTTATCAATTCAACAGGCTTCCAGAGAGCAAAGGGTGCATACCACCCTGTGGCAACTCCGGTTCACTTGAAACTTTTCTGCCAGGTGTCTCTGCTACATGGCTCATGCTCTCACAAGGACGGCTCACATGCAGGATTCACCATTTTCTATGACAGTGGACCAAAAGAATGCAGCCAAGGCTGCTGTTGTCCTTGGACACAAAAATATCTAAGAAGACACAGTGCTTTCTTCTTTCTGTTCCCCCCTCCTTTCTAAGCCACCACCTTCCTCTTTCTGATGCCAAAGCAGCATTGTAGTGTGGTCCAGCATAACATTTTTTCCTGTGTTTTGAGTTGTGTTTTTTTTTTTTTGTAGTCCACAAGACAGCCTAATGAAGGGAGACCCACATGAAAGAAAAACAAATAGACTAAAATAATGAGTCTGGCTCAGAAGGACAAGAAACATTTTTAATGCATCATAGCCAGTTTGCTAGCCTTTGTGCAATACTCTTAAGTTGTGATATACTATTTATTTATTTGTCTTTATATTAATTTGCATTTCATATTACAAGACAAATTTTAAAAAAACCTGACAGAACACCGATTTATTTCATAAAGGATTTGCAGAAGACTTAATAAGCACTTACTTTGTGCAGAAATACAAACATCGTGTCATTAAACAGCACTGCTTCTGGAAGAGAAAGGCTGCAAACTCTTAGCCCTAAGACAGTCTCGTCTTGAACCAAGTTCTCCTATTAGCCTGCCCTGAACTGCATGCAGAATCAGGCTAGCTGAAGACCATTTTTAAGAGGCTTTGAATGTTTGGAAATGCTCTGCGTGTTTAATATTTCACTCGCGGCCGCTGTGAGAGGCTGCAGCCTGTAACTGCAGGGCAGGCCCAGTGTAAGGCCGCCCTCTGACGGCAAGCTTTCCCTACAGCTTAGCGCGGGGAGCAGCAGGGGATGGCCTGCACCCTCGTCCCCAAGGCCCAACCACCACGTCAGAGCTGGTCTCTTACGTTGGACCGGATGTAGGCACCAGCACACGCAACCTCGACCTTTCAAACCGCAAGTCAGAAACGGTTGTTGCGCTCTGACTTCTCTGCCAAAATGACAAAAGCATTGTTTCCTCATCGTCCGCACATCGCGCTGGAGTTTTGCTGCACTTTGTCATTGCACTCGGCAGAATTCAGTGCTGGGACTGGATTCTCTGTCCCTCCTTTGGTACACTAGGCTCTTGTAAATTCTGGCTTTGCTGAAGGGCTGTGATAAACGTCTTAATAGCTTCGTGTCTATCATGGTTTGAAACTTCCCTCTAGGGCACTGCAACTGAATAGTGCAGAGCAGTACCTCACTTGCTCTCATATACCCTTTTTCCTTTCTGTTCCCACCTTACCCCGGTCATATCTCTCAGGGAGGGCTAATACATAATTATTCTGTTAGTCCTACACAAGGTAAGGGAAAATAGCACAGCACAGGGCTGCCGGACCGGTGTAAAAGAGATTGCGATTCAGAGCAGAACCTGTATCTTCAACTGCATGTTACACAATGACATGATTCTCAGGCATTCCTGACAAAACCTGTACAAATTCAACCCCCACCACTCCGAGTTAGGATTCAAGCCCTAGAACATTGAATACATCTCAGTATCACTTTGATGCAGTAGCAGATAGATATGTCACAGCTATTTTGCTGCTTGCTGCATAGAAAGCATGTTACGCAGAGGACTGGACAGTAGCTGCATCTGCAACTTCAGGAAAGGAATATAAATAAATGTAATTTTTCATAAAGACACCAAGTAGTCAATTCTTTTGGGACAAAATGTACTTCAAAATTAGCTTTAGGACACCATAATTAATGCCTGGGTGAGGTAGGAATTATTATAATCATCTTCTCATACTATCATTTAACATACAATATCTGTTTTGAAATTCTGCACCATGCTTGAGTTGCTTGCCATTTGAAGGTTCACACTTGCAAAGAAGCTAAACTGACAGCATCTAGGCCATTAATGAAGGTTTATCCTTATGAACCCCTCCTACAAAGCCAGACAATCCACACAAAGGGCAATTTGTGTACTTCTATTTGTTGCTGCAAAGCAGAGTGGTGGCAACTACAGAGCGAGAATTCCAGAATGTTTCCATCCCTGCTGCAAGTGGATGAGTGTGGAAAAAGAAATAGAATTGATAATACTTACAAGTATGATAATTTGGATATTAATTTTATAGTAAGAATTATTTCCTTTGCATTGCATTACCATACTACTTTGCTGCTGGATGACATTTTGTGTATGCCTGTATGCAGTAGATGCTCTGGTAGTAATTGAAATAAGTGCAGTTAAAGAAGGCGGCTTACCTTGTGTTGTCCCGTCTAATCCCATGAGACATTTCATCGCCCTGATGATTTGCTCTGCTACGGGTGGACACATAGATGTAGCGTACACAGCACTGTGAGAATGAGTTCGTAAAAAGTCCACAAGGTCCTTACACAAGCAAAATAAAGCATGAATGAGCTTTGAGCTGGCCAAACAGCAGATCTACCTCTTAACTACCGCAGGAGTGAGAACATAAAAAAGAGAAGAGGATGTTTCACCAGATATTGGTTTGCTTTCTTGGCTGCTACTTTTAATGCATGGCCTGAAGAAACATCAGGCAGGTGCAGATACTTTACCATATAAGTAGAGCAATTACAGCTGAAACAAAGGTCTGGAATAGAACAATGTTTACTTCTGTGCTAAGACTTACTATAAAGGAGCCAAAATCATTTAAAGACCAATGAACAGCTGCACTTAAAATACTACTCAGTTCCTCTCTGGGGATGAAGCAAAGCCTACATGACATCATTACAGCTTCTCTGCCACAAGATGTAACCCAGGAAAAGCAACCTTACTGGGATCTATCTTTGGCTATTAGCATATAAATTTCTTTCAGTTGCAACTTCCCATCAGTGTGGCAGGGACAGTCATGTTAGAGTCAATATAGTTGCTTTAACATTTCCTTGTGTAACTAAGAGCACAATCTGTGCTCCTACAAAAAGCATTGCTATACTGTAGGCATGTCTAAAGCACCAGTAACTCCTGAATCCAGGGACACTGTAGGAATTCAGTGCTTGATTAAGACCATCATTGTTATGACAGCTTATATCTCCCAGTGCAAAATATCAGAGTAACAGTTACCACACTAAAAGCTGAATGCATGTTAGTGAGAAAGGGATGAGACCTGCTTGAAAACTGCCTTTGATAAAAAATATTGCCAGAAAAAAACCAAAAGATAGTAACGCAAATTATTGCCAAAAAAGCTGTATGAGTCTATGCCGTAAGTCCAATGCTAAGGGTAAAGATTTACCTAAGCTTATACAGGTTATGCACTGCTATATTGCAATTGTAATCCTATTGATCAAATAGCTGAGAAGGCTTCTGTGCTCTAGCTGACACAGAATAAACAGTGCCCCCGTGAGTTTTTGGCTGCAGTGAATGTAAGTGTGCTAAGTGTATTGGGCGAGCCGCTGCCACCAAGGCCTGGAAGCCTGAGGCCAAACTTAGTGATACGCACAGGTGTGAAAAGGGCGACCCACTTTCATTTAAGAAAACTTCCAAGGATTAGATGATGAATTACTTTAGACTGCTTTTCACAGGCCTAGGCTTCGTGTAATTTCTAGCTACATTAACTACATTGTCTTTGCTAAGAGTTAAGCCCTCAGATACAAATTCAGGAAGCAAAGGAAACAAAGAAAAGTGGTTCTTTATGTATTATGATAGCCTGCTTTAAGATCTCCAGGGGCAAAACTAAAAAAGACAGTAAGAAATATACACTTTATACTTTCTTATAGCCCATTTATTCTACTCAAGTGCTACCCTTATTAATTTTACCCTGACAACAACCATATGGGCTGTCTAAAAAGGCTTCCTATGCATTCAGCAAACTACTTAAGAAATACATTCAGCAGGGTATGAAAAGGGTAAGTAATCAGCAACCACTTGATATTTCTGACAAGCACCAAAACCAATGACATTTCACAACGGTGCCGATTATGCTTTCTCTTCTTCTACACCCCCGGTTAAAACAAACTCAGCTCTACTTTTTGTTGACATCTGTTGTTGCCAAGATGTTGTTTTGTTAATGTACACACAGCAACTGAGGACATGGATTTTACTATTGCAAAAGGTCCTCAGTAACCTTCTTACTCCTTTCTCCTAAAAAATGCAACTATGACAATCCACAACTGTTCAGGAATTTTATTATCAGCGGATGAAACTGTGGCTTTAATCTCTCAATATTGCTCCACACACTGTTTACAAATGTGAAACAAAGTAACGAGCAGTCTGCATGCAAATTAATGTAGTGAAGTATATTTAGCCAACCACAGTGTGTCTAAACATTTCCAAGACAAACAACAGTCATCAGGGTGGCACAGAAATACCCAACCCAAGCAAATTACATAATATGAACATTAGACAAAAATAAGAAAGTCTGACTGTTTGATGTGCATTTGGGATCCAGACAAAAATGGTACTAACTTTAGAATAATGCTCCTGTAAAGCAGTCTATGCGAAAAGATAATGAAATATATCATACATAATAAGAAGGTACTTCCCCCACCTTGATGTTACAATGTTTGTGTTTTTCTTTTACCTTTTTGCCAGCTATGTATCCTCCAGCTGCGCCAAAGCTCTTTGTGAACGTTCCCATTAATACATCAACATCATCAGGACTCATACCGAAGTACTCCACAACTCCTCGTCCTGTTGCTCCTACAGCACCGATGCTGTGAGCTTCATCCAAGTAGAGGTAGGCTTTGTATTTCTTCTTCAAGGAGACTATCTCTGGCAGGCGCACAATGGACCCTTCCATGCTGCAGATGGAGAGAATGATGGATGAACAACAAATCTTGTACTCTCCTTCTCTTTAAGATACTGCCAGAAAATATAGGCATTAATTGCCTTACTCCGTGAAAGACCTTCTGGAACCTCAATTTGTATTTACAGTTCAAAGAAAAATTGCAATCCTTTCCCATCTGCAGGGGAGTATAAAACAGTCAAACAGTTTTAGAATTCAAACAATCAAAACTAGTCAAAAAGTCTTTGAACATTTGCAAATATTCAGCATGCCAGAAAAGAAAAGGAAAGCTATAAAGCAAGGGGGAGATACTCAACCAAAGCAGCACATTACAATTCACAAATTATTATTAACAAATATTGTAAGGAACTGCTATAATTCAGTCTGGTCCTTGCTTACTTCATCGTCAGCTACTGTGGCAATATTTGGGGGTAACAGCTCTAGATAAAATGACTCTGGTGTGGAGGAGTTGGGTCTAACATACACAGGATATGGGCCACATGAGATGCATAGATGGTGTCATAACTCTAAGCATCCCCAGTCTGCAGAGTGGACAGAATTGGGGATTAGAAAAGGGAGCTCAAATCAACTCTTGCCAATTCTTGCTCCCAGTATCTACTATTTAGGAAACGTAATCTGCTACCTAGTACTCAAAAAGAAGAAAGTTTCCATTCATTTTCTTTTTACTTTCTCACAGTCATGCAGGAAAAGGAGATATTCTGAACTTGCGCTAATGGTGTATTGAGATTTGCAGAAATAAGAAAAGATGATAAATCTTTTGTATTGTTGGCAATCACGTCAGTAAGTCGGAATGCACAGAGGAGGTGTACAGCAAAATGAAAGCCCATGGAGGTAAATAAGAAATGCACTCTAATCCCATAAAGATTAAGTATCAATAGTATTGCTGTGAAGACTATTATGTCTTGAGAACCTTAGTGAGATGACTACAGCTATGCTTGGATATGCTCTGATGCACTCAGTATTCATTTCATAATGAGTTAAACATGTTCTCTTCCACTAGCTCTAGTGAACAGGTCTTTAAATGCTAAATGCTTCCTATCAAACACAAAGTGAGTGTGCTGTGTGCCAGGAAAACCACTGCTCCATGGCTAAGGCCCACAGCTAAGGTGTATCTGACTGCAAATGCTACAAGAGTTTCAGCTAAGCAGAAATGTCAAGTCTGCTCCCAAAGAGCATGTACAAAAGAGCAGTGCAATCAACACAGTTTCTTGGCTATTTTTAGATCCTGGACCAGTAGTTTTCACAGATTGTTTTATTGCCACTCCAGCTGCACTATGCAGCTGGAAGTTTGGTACCACAAAAGGAGTAGGATGTGCTTTTAGCACTTGGGAAATTTCTGACAATTTTAGTCCCTCTTCATCCTTTGGTCTCCTGAGTAAGCTTGGAAACAGCTTGGTCTCCAAGTTTTGAAGGAGATCTGCCCATAGGCAAGTCTCCATTCGTTTGAAAGAACAGCACGGGGGTGCAGCCGTGGACAAGGGTTGCCTGTGCTGTTCATACTGGGAGGTTCAGAGAGCCTGGCGGTGTGTGCCTGGAGGGATATTTTTGGCTGTCAGGTGACTGCTGGCAAATCTTGCCCTTCTGTCTTGCCCAGCCATAGAAGACTGCAGCAAAGATGGGTTGGCTTGTATTGCAAGCTCCTGAGGACTGGGCTTTCTCACTTTTCCCAAATGGCAGTTGGCATCGGGGGGAAAAGCAACTTGAACCACCACAGTTATTTTCCTAATGAATACAAGGGCAGAGCCCACAGTTCTCACACAGCCCAGAGTCAATGCATTAGCCAGCTAAAAATTATACCGAACCGCTGGGTGTGCTTGGGCATGCAGCATCGTACGTGCTGGGATGGCAGCTTTTGGCTGCGTCTAGTCAGCCTGTAGGTTGGCTATATGGTCAGAGAGTGAGAGTGGTGCCAAGGAGCACTTCTGCAGAGGGAAACAAATAGGCATCCCATCCTCCACCTTCCAGCAATACTTGGGCAGACCAGCTAGGCAGAGAAGGGTAATAAGAGTTTTTCCACATTTACACAGACATCATTAGGCTTAGTGGTTCATGGAGATTCAGATGGGAGAGACAGCATTTAGCTTCAAAAAGACAAGAGTAAAAATGGTAAATTAAAAATACAGAGCATGATTTGCTGCATATTTGTGGAATGGAAGCAAAGTTGTTGCTGAATCCCAGAATACAGAGCTGGTACATGGCTGTTGCAAGATTTAACCATTAAGAGGATTTAACAAAAACTTTTCTTACTTGCATGAGTAGATTTCTCTTTGAACCGTAAGCTGTTTAGCAAAACAAGGCACTTGTATTCATTTTCAGTGTTGATTTACTGCTCTTGAAAGATGCTGGCTGACATAAATATTACAATAGTGACAGATCCTAACATGGCCTTGAAGTGTCCATGTAGTAGATAAAATGCTGCTGGTTTTGTGTACGTTTTCTCTGCTGCCATTCAAACAGGCCTCAGCCCTCCTGATGGCAGAGACAAGAGCTGTTTTGCTGCCTACTCTGTTCTTGGTCTCTCTTTTGACCCTGGAAGATGGTTAGTGATATGAATACCGCTCTGTTTAGAGTTGCTCCAAGATAAAGCTCACTTCACATAACACCTTGGGTAGCCCAAATGGAAAGTTTACCGAATCCTTCTGTAAATATTGATGTCGACTGAGTTTAAACCAGGAAGCCAGAAGTGAACTGTAATCATTTTATCTCAGTCTGGTTGTGTCACTTTTACAAAGCTATTGATCTGTTGCCAGATCTGCTCAAGCACACAGGGCACATCGAAAAAGCTGGGTGCAGACAAACGTAAGCTGGCTCTGCCCAGGCCAGATATTCTCATTACGTGGTATTACATCCTGTCTTTTAGCAAAAATTATGAGTTTGGTGGCAGGGATCTCCCTTGTTCAGCAGGCAGGCACAAAATCTTGCTTCAGTACACAGTCAGGTTGAATCTACTTCCAGATGTGAGGAGATAATCCCAAATTTTGGGATCACTGAATTTTGAAGCTTGATTTGATCCCTACCAAACCACTGAGATTCTTCCTGATGCAGCTGATGAATTGTGGAGCCAAGTGCTTTGAGAGACAGGAGGAGTAGGCTTGTGCTGGTCACTTTGCTTGGTACACGGGCTCGCTCTTGACAGCATATTGACAGTTTTTGTCCAGTTTATTTTGAAACTTCTCAGGAAAAGAGTTTTCTACATCCTACTATGGTACCAGTTTCTTTTTTTTTTTTCTGTAGGGAAAATTAATTTACTGATATTCAACCTATTATCTTCTTCATAATTGCATCACTCAACATCTCTAAACATGCCCTCTAGTTCCACCATCCTTTCAACATTTGAAAACTTTATCTGTTCCCCTTTCAGGCTAGTTTGTAATTGGGAAAATCCCTCCTTTCCTGACCTGTTACTCCTAAGCATATGCATTCCATTTTAATGTTTACTTTAGGTATTGTTTTCTTACATAAAGCTTGCACATTCATACAATAATCTGTTTTGTAGTTTAAAGCAATAGTTTTAAGGCAACCTTCAAACCCTGCCCTCAAATACAATCCCATACACTGAAACGATAGAAATGTTAACATTTAATGCTGGTCCCTGGCCAAAGACATTAAATGTTACCCCATTCTTTTCTGGAAGTCTAGTCACTTAATCCCAGGAAATAAAAAATAACCCTGATAAATTTCCTATGGTATTGGCATTGAATCCCAACAAACTTCTAATGTACATGAAAAGGCACTGGACAATACCTAACTGATCAGGGAGCTGTTTTCTTAGCTGGAAGGGAAAATACCCAAATTCAATTAAAATCAGGGAAAAACCAAGTGAAAAACAATCTGTTTTGATCAGTTTCTGGTGCCCCATAACTCCTGCCCTGGGCCTTGGTCTACCTGACTCCTAGGTAAATATGTGTGCAAGAGAGCAGAAGCCTACCACAAACCATGTAAGAATACAGTAACTGATTAATCCTGAACTGGAAATGGTGGATGCCAAGGAAAACATTAGCTGGAATTTAAATAATAGAAATATGATGTAGCAAGTCAGTTTAACTTGTGCCCTGGACACTGCCAAAACTTATGCATGCTTTTTGTACTGAGGATTGATGGCTAGATGGTCTCTCTCAGTTTGAAACACAAATGGAATATATTTGCTCCTAGGCTAGTCCAAGTTAAGAACCAGCTTTAACTAGTAGTTACATTTACTTCTGATGATTTTTGTTTCTCTTTAAAATAATAGAGACATTAAGAAGCAAACAAACATATACTTATTGCTATTTTTTGATATGTAGCTTGAGTGCTTCCCAAGTTGAGAGGCCAATTCTGCCTTCAGTTGTAACGAAGCAAAATCTGTGGCTTATGGTTTCAAACACAAGACTGATTTCCAGAAATGCTCGTGTTGGCTAACAATGACCCTTTTCAAATTTTGCCAGCTGGTAATTCCGGGCTTATGCTCAGTGTAAACACTTAAACATACTCCTAATAGAAACAGAAGGCAATTTTTTTTCCGTACCATCGGCTTCTCCATACTAAGACTATGGTGTGCCATATAACAATATTTTTTTTAAAGAAGGAAAGCTTAGTGTTTCTTTTGCATCTCTGGAAAAAGCATTTCTGTAAAAATTTGCCAAGCCAAACTTGCAAGTCAAGATATTTTAAGAATGGCTCTGACCAAGTTATTCAAATTCTCTATTAGTTGTCCCTGAAGCATAACCTAAGTCCTTTAAGGGGAAAAAAGAAAAAAAAGGTAAAATTAACTATTGTAAGAAGAATACATTAACAACACTCTACCTCCTCTTAAATGCTCTAGATGAATTTGGCATCTGTCAAATTTTCAAGAAAACTAACATTCTAACATTAGCCAATATGGGGTTGGAAAATTTTAGTCTCTTTCGAAAATGATGGGCCAAGAAAGGAGAGAACCTGCACACAAAAAAAGTGAAAGTATTTCTGATACGTCTTTCTCCAGCTTTTCTTTTGCATATGAAATGTTATTAGGTACTTACTGGATTAGACTACATGGCCTGTGAGTCTGTTCCCAGCAGTGCTGCAAGGACAGATGAGATGCGTGCGTCTCGGGTTGGTGGTGATGGCAGGGATACAACACGGTGGGGTGTGGTGGTATTCTCCCTCAAGTCAGAGCTGACTTGCTTTGCAACCAAACCACAATCTTCAATTTCTGATCTGCTTAGACTATAAAAACAACTAACCAACCAACCTAGCTACTGCTAGGGCTAGTTTCCAATAAGACACTATTAGAGACCTGAGCTTTGTTTTTCTTTTACTTTATGCCTTTCACAAGCATGGACACTCAGGACATGAGTGGTCTTAACATTATTTAGCCCTTATGGGACAGAAGGAACTTTATGGTTCCTTTTTAGTGAGGTTCTCTGAGGTTTAACATGTTTTTATTTTGCATTCCAGCAGAAGGTTCTTCAAACATTTAAGAACGAAATCTCCTTTGAAAATGAACTGCAAAACTAGAGGAAAACTCTATATCAAATATACATCTGGAAACATAGTTACAGTTATTATAGTTACAAATATCTGACAGTGGGTTTGTCCCACTGCTTGGACCGATCTGTGCTTCTGTGTCACCAGTCTACCTTCTTGCTCCCTAGTGGTCAATATCCAGGCTAAAGGATTTAAAAGTGAACAAAGCTCAGCAGCTGGAGCATTTTCTGCAGGCCATGTGACCGATGGGAATATTTGTCAGTAAAATGTTGGTGGTCCGCTTAATTTCTGCATGATCAAAGTCCTTAAATCTGAGCTTTCTTTTAGTAGTGCCAAGCTATGTTTATTTGCAGTTTTGATCTGTTTATTCTGGTTGAAAGGAGACGTTCAGCATGCTTTGGATCAGCTGATCTGCTGCTGACCTGTTTCAGCTCTGAGTGACAGGTGTTTAGATAAGGACTGATTTGTTCTCTTTGCAGATGGAAGATGTTAGGTAAAAAGAAAGCACTGACAACTATGAAGGTCTGATGACATGAGATTGTAAAAGATCCCTTATGAAAAAAGCCAATCAGCTCAACTATGCTAGCATTTCTCAATAAAATGACATAAACGACAGCCCATCCAGACTGGCTGTATTTCAGCTACACATGATATGATCCCTACATATAAAGTTTAATGTTGCTTTCATAAACCATGTCATGTCCTGTGAATGAGTGGTTCTGGTTCCCTTCTCTCTGGTGTAGGTGTCGCTGCTCCCCAAACTATCCTTCTCCCACTCCCCCCTGCCTTGTCATCACCACATTAGCCTTGCCTAGATCCCTGCAAACCCTCTTACTGTCCAGATCCTTGCTTCTTCAGCCCTTCCCTCTTATTCATGATCTCTGCCTCTCCCTGCTCCAGCTCTTTGCCCACCAGTGGCTCCCCCTCCATGCCCTCCACCAGCCCCATGGCTGCCTCCCCAGCAACCTTCTCCTGACTCGAGTAGTTGCCAGGATGAAGCCCAGGATGGTGAGCCTGGCTGGTGCCTCTGCTTTGCTGCTCAACTTTAGTGATGGTTCGTCTTTCTGGTTGGGTGTAAGGTGCACCACACTAGTGAACTGGAGCTATCGGACTAGGATGCTCTATAATTACATGGTATTATTGATGCTGATATTATCTGATGGATTCTCAAAGGCACTTCTCTCATTCAAATTCCTCCAGGGACTGGGACTACATGAAATATCATTGTATAATTCTTTGAAAGCCATTTTTAAAATTGTTTTTCCTGTTAAAGTGTGAGTCCAATAGATAAAGCACTAATTGCTAGAAAGGTACTGATATCAGTTGGCCTATGTTTAGCTTGAGTTTTTAGATTCTGACAGCTGGGTAAGAACTGGGCATGCAGAACTTAATTAGTTCTGTGTAGTTATCTTTTGATCTGCCCATGCATAACAAATGACTCCAGAAAACTCAGCTTATTCACTTAGCAAAACTTCTCACCTACTATAGCTCCATGAATTTTATCACATCTGTGACAACATACACCAGCTGATGATCTGTCTTGCTCTCACAGTACATCTCCCACTCCACTGTGATTTCCTAAATCAACATTCAGAACAACGTACAGGATCTAACCGGAACAAGTTACACCAGGGGTCAGACTGACGTAATGGAAGTCAACATATTCATAAGATCACAGAATGTTATTGTAACCTCCACTCTCATTAGGATTTCTCTCAGATACCTAGAGTCAATGTTCGCTTCACTCAATATATCATTCTGTCACGAGAAATGATAAAGAGTACTCATGTTTCTAAAACACAAACATACCTGTAAATGCCCTCCACAAGGATGAGAATTTTTCTCCATGCTCTGCGGCTTCGAGGCTGCCCATATATTATTGCATCCCTCAGCAACTTCTCAAGGCTCTGCATATCTTTATTTAAAAATGAGAAAAAGGAGGAAGGAAAAACATTGACAAAGATTTTTCTAATGAACTTGTGATTTTCTAGTGGGCTTTATTTTTCTTATACAGAAAAAGACAACATTAAAAAATATGTGTCCTGAAGACAAACTTCCTTTATTAGTAGACAAGACCCAAGGATTGATTTAATTTGCCTGAATGCAATCTAGTGACAAGGAGAGTTACAAAAAGCTTCCAGTTATGCACCTTATCTGGGAACCTTCTAGAAATTATTGGCATATGTTTTTATTTAAAGGCAAAAGGGAACCACTTTGCTTACATACTGAGGCTAATTGCCAGCAGTTCTCTGTATGGGTTGCTGATAATCATAATGTCTTCAAGGCTTCCAAATAGCAAGTTTTTGGTAGCTTTCCAACATCACTGTGGGCTCATGAATAACATGCATTGCTTCAGCAAAGGTTTGGATCAGGCTGCGTGAAGCACATCAGGATGGCAGCAAGAGAAATCTTGTCCTTCTCAAGAAGGAGAGTGAGTGAAAGATTGCTGATGAGAGAGGGAGAGAGAAGTGGATACAAGCACGTGGCATGGATACACTAATTTGGTGCCAAAATGCTTGGCACTGGTGGGACTTTGATATAAGGAGGCCTGGAACAGTGTTAGAAACTTAGCTGCTTTCTCAAGGGCTGAGTGTGGGTAATCTAATAAAATTCTTGAAGGAAAGCCACTGAAGTTTTGAAAAACGTGGAAGAAACAAGAAAAAACATCACAGGAATAAAGGTCAGACCAAATGTAACTCTCAGTGCAGAGTTGAAATCTAACCAGCATTCTGGTGTCTCCACATGAATGAGCACTCTCCAAAATGAATTATTCTGGTACTTTTCAGGAATGTGGATCAACATTTCAAAATGTTTTCAAAGAACCTCTTACAGAGACTTGTAAAACTTGAAGGAACACTGCAGGTCAGCTCAAATTGTGGGTTGAGAAAATCAATGGCATTTTTTCACAATATAACCCCACTGTTTCAGCAACACATCTTAATGCAGTTATTATAACCTTTTAAAATAGTACAAGGCTAATCTGTAAAATACAATTGTCCAAAGTGAAGAAAAAACACCTCAGATATATTAATATTGACCTATAGTTTGGTTTCTGCCTGACTGGAACTGGGCCATTTGCACAGTAACTGTCCATTGTGAATAACCTATGACCTGAGAGATGGCCAGGTTATGAGCTGAACCTTTCTATCCTGATACCTCACCTCTTGCTAGCACCATTTACTGATGTTGGTAAAAGACAAATTTCTCAGAAACACCCGTGCCACTCTGCACCTCACTGTGTAATCTCTTGACCTAGCAAGACCTTGCTATAACTTACAAAGCACAAAACATGCATGAGAAGTTGCCCCTCACTTCAAAGCTGCAATCATCTGCACAGCATAATGAGCTCCAAGATAGAAATGTTATTATGAATAATGCGATGCAGACAGCACAATTTCCACTAGATGGCAATCAAGGAAATAAAAGTTCTTCGGTGCTTTAAAAGGAGAATTTATAACCCAGCTGAGCATTTGCAGCACATGCATATTTCATAGAAGAGAGCTGCTCACCTTCTCTTTTGTTTTGAGTAGATAATATTCAGAAAAACTTTTGAGTTCTGAGCATTAAAGGACTCCCGAGGATGACAGAAAGCTCACTCAGTCACATGAAGTAAAATTTGTGTGCCCCCTTTTCTCCACTGAATTATTTCTCTACTGATGTCATTGTTGTCTAAATCCTTTTGGGACCTTTGAAACCGTCCTCTGAATCACACAGGGTCTTTCAATTCAGTATGCTGTCTACATGTCACATTGGTTCTAGACTTCAGGAAAGTCATTTTGCCCAGCCCTCTGAGCTAAAAGCATGGCTTGAAGATTCAGTTGTTTTAACATACATCCACATGAGAAAAAAGAAAGGAAAGAGGAGACGATAGAGAGAAGTGAAACGTATACAACCCTGTCTAATAGAGCTGTTTAAAAAATACATGGATGTGAATAGTTCCTCTATCCAAACTAGTGTGGAACATGAGTTTGCAGGTAGGGAAGAACCTCTCTGAGGGATGAGCTTGCCTAACTTTACACATGACATAGTCCTGCTGGAGTACAGGCTAAGGACATGTCTGTTTGCAGGATCAGGGCTATCTCACTTTGGTTTTGATGTCTCATTCTAAAAAACATATCTGTGTGACCCTTTCTTAGGCCTGTAACAATCAACACATAATTTGTTTAGGTGCAAATGAATTTTGCTGACCTTTTTACTCTGTGCTTGTAGTGCCTCATTTGGAAAGGGAAAATTGGGAGGAAGAGAAAATCTGTTACCTTTAATCTTCCCGCCAGGAGGCTGCTTCTGTTATTCAAAGTGAAGATGCAGTGCTCTCTATGTGCTTGTGCTTAGACTTTCCAGAAAGTGGGATATACTGAACATCAGGAAAAACAACAGTGCAACCCCAGGTGACTTTTGGATATCAAATTATTTGCCCATTAAATATAGTTAGACTGTGAAACACTGGGACACTGAGATGATGAGTTGCACGAGTCCATCTTGAATAACCAGTTATGGGGAAACTAACTGTCCTTCCTTGTTTGACCATCCCCAGCCCAGGCTTTTCAGCAGTAAAGGCTAACAACCATTCATGAGCCCAGGAGATGGTGTTAAACATTTCACTTAATTGATTAGTCAAAGCACGACCAAATCTGTCCTTGTCTCACTTTTTACCTTCTCCTGATGGCATATTGTCTGTATATGGAGGATAAAGTTTCCTAAGTGGAGACAGCAGATCTCTTAGTTTTTTTAGAATTTATCATGGACTTGCATAATCCTTGTTTGGGATCCTTCAGAGTTACTTCAACAGAAACACCAACACCACAAACTGCCAGTGGGCCAAAGTGAGCCTGGACCTGGGTGGGCAGCCGTGTGTCATGATGCCTCCCGCGCAGGTGGGACTCCTGGCTCCTGGAGAGGCCCCTGCCCTCTCCCAGGCACACTCAGTGCCTCTTTGCTGGGACACACGGTGGCTCCACCCCTCATCCTTACATTGCAATGCTGGGGTTGTCATCACCATTCCTCTGCGTGGGCTGGAAATCTCCTGCGATGTCAGCTGAATCCTTTTTAATTAAAATAAACAGGCTGCTACTACCCTTATCACATTCTTCTTTCCTTTGCCTTGTGTTTGCCACTCTCGTTTTCAGTTTCTCCCATTTTGCACTCTCATGCAAGTTTATGCAGGCTACCTGTCCCTTTGCAACCTCCCACGCAACCACCTCTCTCTTGCTGCAGCACATCTGCTGCAGCATCTGCCTCGTCCTCTCTTGCTCTCCCCCTATTGGTACTTTTCCTGGTCACTGTCCTTTCATGGGTGACTCAAGTGGCTAGGTCCAATGCTGTCCCTCCTTGCAGATCCCTAAAGCAACAAAGGGAAACCACTGCAAGGGTTTTGTTGATCTAAACAGTAGCTGTAGGACTGTAGAAGGCGGTTTTTGTTCTAGTGAAAACCAGTCTTTGCAAAGTCCCTGACTACTGGCACAGCTCTGAACAGCAAAAGGGTCTCTAGAGTAATTTCCCCAAAATCACAGCTTTAAATATCTTCATTTGGAATGGGGTGGTGGGAGTGGTGATTACTGCAGCTACAGTAACAGCCTAAGACTCCCCCCCCGCTCCTCAATAAATATATATCTCTGTGAAAGTAAAGAGCACTAGCTCAGGAAAGCTTCCTCTTCACACTTGGCAAGTCAGAAATGGCTTTCTCAAATCAGAGAGGGCAAATGCAGACACAGCATGCTAGGAGCAGGATATACCAGTCTCCTCTCTGTGGCAGCGTCTATATGTATCACAGGGAAATACATGCCAAACTGGATTAGGCTGCAGTCCGCCTATCTGGTGCAATAATCTTGTCTCTGATAGTGGCCAGAGGCTTCAAGGAGGACAAAACCTTGGTGGGTCATGAGCCTTTCATCCTGCTCTGTAATAGCTATAACACTGCCCTCCCTTCTTAAATTCAAGGGCCACTTACACCTTTGGAAAAAAAAAATATAATTAAGGAACAATCTTATACTAAGCCACTGCAAACTCTTTGTTTTTTTTGTGACCAAAGAGATTTTTCACTATTTTTCACCTGTTCCTTTATCTCTTTCATTTTCCCCTCTATTTTATTTGCTTGCTTGCTTGCTTGCAGGCATGCGCTTAGAGTTTTCCACTTGTTTTTCCCCTTCTTTCTTTCTTTTTTGCTAGAGAATATATTTGCACTGAAAGGTGAGGCTCTACTGCTGCCTGAAAGTTCTTTCAGTGTCAACTACAACTCCTCCAGGTAGCTGTGTTTTCTCTTTAAGGTGTCGTCACAGCACACATATCTGAACTCCAAAGCACTAATTTGAATGAGTAGACTGAAAAACACCAGAGTTGGATTAACATAGATTCACAACTGTTGTCCAAGTAGGAAATTATATTTTAAGTGGAAACCTGAAGAGCTCATACCTGCATGACACACTTCTGTCATCAACAACTTGATTTGTGAGAACCCCCAAAAAACCCTTGCTACTTTCACAACACTCTAAAAAGGTAGGTAAGGAGGAGCTAGGAACGTACTACTGTGATCCCAGTTTCAGATGTGGGTTCAAGCACCAGATTAGAGGCCAGATTTTCATCTAACCAAGGTGCTTGGTTCTGCCTTGCAATTGCCTGCCCTCCTTGTAGTATCACTTGTTCTGATTGCATGTTGAAGTGCCCTTGCAATGAAAAGAACCAAAAATTTTTTTTTCTATATGGCCTGATTTCTGTGCAGTCATGACATTCCCACACACTGCTCATGCAATTGCAAGTCTAAACCTGAAAATGTGACTGCAATTGAGTTGCTTGATGCTGTATGGGAAAAATGTAGTAGAATTAGAAAGAATAAACAAATCCTAGGCCTTGTCTAGCACCTTCTTATACAGGCTGATATGAACAGAATTCACTTGGATGTAGTTAGTCAGTAGCACACTTATCTGTCCACTGAATGAACAAAGATAGGCTTTCACCTGATACTGGTATAAGACCCAAAACTGCTGCACCCGATACCAATGTAAGACCTAGAACTGCTGTGACAGAAAACCCCCGATAAAGTCACAAGCTGATTAATGGTTAGTTATTTGGTTTTGCTTTTCAAGTTTTATTGGAAGGGTCAAGGGATTTTGGCTAATATTTAACCAAGATAAAGGTCAGAGGTTCTGAAAAAGTGGTTTAAAATATATGGTATTAATAAAAGAGTGTCTCAGAAATAAAAAAGAGCAGGTGATAAGTCAGTCTCTCCCTGGGCCAGGATATAAAAACACCCAAGTCTGTAGCCCTTATAGAGCTGAAGGACCCCCATGCAGGTCACTTGGGGAGGGTGGGACAGGCTCCCTGGAGCCAAGGCCTGGTAAGGGTAACATCAGACACCTTCTGGCACAAAACTGATGAAGGCCGGGCCACTACTGCCACAGAGGTGGGGAGATGTTTTAGCCTTCCACCTTCCTCCCACTGCATACTTGTTGTTGGACTGTGCTGCTGGCTGCATTTCAAGTGTAGAGAAGTAGCTCTTTTCTAGCTCCCTAACTAAATAACTGCTTGGGAAATGGTAACTTAAATCGTGCCCACACCACAGCAGGGGAGACAAAAGGCAGATGCTTTATGGGCAGGTCAAAACAATTTCAGCCCACTAAAAACACTACTACATAAATTCAGGACTACTCAGGTCCTAAAAAAAAAAAAAAAAAAAAAAAAAAATCCCCCTACACCCATTCCTCAGAGCAGGGGCTCCAGGGAATTGAGCTTTGCTGTTAGCATCCACAAAAACTCACGAGTTCCTGGACAGAAAAAGTCCCTTAAAGGCCAAATACTCTGTGGCATACTGGTATGACCTTGGGAGGGTGAGGACTAGCAACAGCGCTAATGAGAGCCCACAAGAAGGGAATGCCCTCTTCAGTAGTTTTTAGTTATAGGCCTGAAATGCATTATTCTCCTAAATTTCTGTCACATAGTTGACCTGTAGGTGTGTGCTTATGCATTTCTTTCAGCCCAGGCCTGTAAATTCCTGTCTGTTTACAAGGAAAAGATTGTTTACTGGGAGGCAGGATGCAGGGCACATTCCTATGTTCAAATAAAAATGGACTTATAGGCCCACAGCACATTTTTGTTCTATTATTCACCTTAAGGCTTGAAAACCTTCTCATACACCTGTGCAACGTTTTTGTCAAAAAGGAGAAACATCCAGATGCCTTTTATTTTACTTAGGAGAAGCATAGAGGTCTAACAATTCCATCTCTTCTGGAAAAAACTATTCAGATTTTTTTGTGAAAAGTGTAATGCCTAGGACAGCTACCCACTTACTGAAATAGAATTTCATTAACTTTTGTAAGAATAAGAACTATATGATACATAATTAAGGTAATACATAGAGATTAGTTCTTGGCTTAATAATGAAATAAACATAATTATTTAATTTTGTGTAATGACAAACAGATCCAGTACTACAGATGATATGCTTTGAAATAAAATAACACAGTTTTACAGAATTAGCTACAGCATAGCCTTTGAAGGATTAATGTGCTTCAGTAGCAAGTTTAAAATGACAGGTTTACTCCCTTTTCTGTGAAATATATTTATCATACAACAAAGTTTTCTATAATTTTTCTTTTAAAAATAGTTCTTCCATAACAGGGGGAAAAAAGGGAAGGGAGAGAGATTTACAATACCAAGCTTGTTAGAAAGGGAGGTTACTAGCACACACCTGTGCATGTTTTTTGTATAATATTCAGGAAGTAGCTGGTTTAGAAAATATACCATTGCTTCACTAAATTGTTACATAATTATTTCTCCTCATTTTGATAACCATTTATAATAACTGCAACAAACATTAACACCTCACCCTTCTCTCAGTGTCTTTTATACACATGTGCAACCAACGAAGTCAGAGCCAAAGTAAATATATTCTAGGCAATTTTATCAAGGGTATTACACAGCATTTCAAATGAGGCTGATGCAAGCAACAAGGAGCATGGAAAAAGGTCTGTTTCTCAAGCTGCGTTCTAATAGCGAAAAGGTAACTTCAAAATCTGTTGCCGGATTTGAGTTTATTTTTGTTTCTTCTGCACAGAAAACATGTCTCAGGCACTAGTGGTGGTACTGCTTGGCATCTCTTTCATTGTCTTTAGTGTAGAGCAATACTGAGTCAAACAGTATGTGTGTGTAACTTGGCACAGCTCCAAAGGAGATGAGCCAACTCATGCCAGCACACAACTTGGCTCCATACATACAAGTAAGAATTAAATGCACATTAAGCCCTAATCTTCTTTGGGATAGGACTCAGATTTATTCTTTGTTTCTGCACCTTGCTGGATAATCATTTCAACTGCTCGTCAAAAGGCCCCAGCCAATGCCCAGGGCCAAGCTCTTTAAAGGCTCATTGATTTCCTTATATGAAATGACATACATCAATCCCCTGTCCTTGGAAAGAAGGTGCAAAGTTTTCTATTCATCCACAGGGCCAAGACAGCATAAAGAACCTTACTTGTGCATCAAGTAGTATGACATGGATAATGGCTTAATTCCCCTGTTCATAAGCATGACAATGACAGCACTAACATACTCTGACAATTTGGGCATGCGTGTGCATGCCCGTATATATGCTATATATCTACACATTAGCAAGAACAATAGTCTGGGAGCGTAAGCAACAGCTCTGATCTAACAAAACGAACAAGCACCTGCCTAACTGAAAAGAACCCTCCCAACACAAGCTGGAAGTTTTGGTTATGTGTGTTATTAATTAATTTGCTGTACTGACTTGTATTACACTACTCCCTGACAGAGCCACAGAGAACAAGGCTGTACTACACTTTGGGTGAAACTGTGCATTCCACAAAGCCAGTGCTGCTGGATTATGCTTTCCACTGCTATCCTCCCCCAATACACATCCTATTTTCTCCAAAGCAAACAGCACATACATACATTTCTGCACATGTGATTTTAAAAGTTGTTGGTGATGTGTAACTCATGAGTATGATAAAAGAAATATTAAAAAGAAAGAACTTTGTAACCATGGAAGTAACATACTGAGAGACTCACTGTGGGCCAAGAGAGAGAGCATGAATGTGTAAAGTTTCTTCACATGAAGCGCTCTCTAAATACAACTTAGGTTAAGAGTCAAGGCCTACAAAATTGTGATGACAAAAGGCGACACTCGAATTCCAAACAGTATTTGCCTAAGTTTCCACAGTTTCATTTTGAAAATAAGTTAAGGTGATGTCTCAGAAATTGCATAAAAGACTGACTTTGGCAAATCAGAACTCTAATCTAGAAAGCAATGACTTTTTCCAAAGCAACCTGGATGGGCTTCCACTGATATTTGCTGAGACCCTTGAAGGGACTGTCTACATTTTCCAGTGCTGGATTAGTGCTTTTTGGACAGGTCACTATTATTTTTAGGTTCACACATTATTCAAAAAAAGTCAGCTTTAATTTATCATAAGCACAGCACAGGCAGGTTAGGTATCAGATTCTTGGGAGTGGAATGAAATGCATGCAGCATTGATGGGTGGACAGGCTGAGAACATTTGGATTGGGGTAGTGAGAGGTCATCCTGCAAGATATGGTGCAAACCTAAATTTGAATGGGATAAGGCACAGAACAAACTAAGGAAGTGAACCCAGCTGGGGTATGCTAGAGGCTAATCTATAAATAATTACTTCTGTAAAAACATTTGGGCTCAGATGACCTTTAATTCTTGAATGCTCTTCAGAAATTACTTCTTGCCCAAATTATTAATAGATATTAATTATAACAACACCTTATACTATAATTATAGTGTGCTTTCATTTCAATGGATCCTTAGGCCTTTTACAGTATACGCGTAATTCATTTTTGCTCACCTCAGGGCTGAACACAGCACTTAATAAAGAGAAGGGATTGCATTAGCTATTAACAAAGGTGATCAGACCTCTTTTCTTGTTCCTCACCACTTCTCTAGCTTCTTAACCTCTGTTGCAATCACTGCCTGGTGGCAGCAATGGGGATGGAAAGGGGAATTGCAATGGGGAATAAGGGAAAAGAACAAGCTCTTGTCATCAAAGCCAGTCACAATGTCTCTGACAGTAACCACAGCAGCATTAACTAAATAAAAGTTAAAAAGCACAAGTATTTTAGAAGGTAATTACATGATTGCAAAGTTAATGTGTGATTTCTATACTAAAATTATATTTCAAAGAATATTTGGGATGATGCTCATGATATAACCATCTCCATCTTTGGTATAGCCCCCTGGGAATTCAGGGTAACCCTTTCAAAGTAATGCCACATTAATCTAACTCTGGTTGCACTAAACCCGCTAGAAACAGAGGCAGGAAATATGGAGTATGTTTTTGTGAGTATGTTTGTACTATTTTGGCTATAGTGACAATAACAATAAAACCTTTATGACAGCACAGAATCATTCAGCATGTCAAAAAGACACCAACGAGATTAAGACACTGGATTTTGAAATTAAGGTCCAACCTGATGACCCAGATCAAGCACAACAGCAATTATAGTATCACACTATTAATTTTTCCGCATCAGAAAACAGTCATAATATTGAACAGTTAATCCTTCTGCCTGGACAAAAGTATTATCTGGCAACTGACAGCAAAGCAAGCATTGAAAGGAAACATTCTTGACTTTAAGGTGTGAACAACTCTGTTTCTAAATATTTCCAACTTCAATACTCACTATTATGCTTGAAGATTCTAATAGTAGCACCTGAAAGCCTCGCACCAAGAACGAGAGAAGTGTGGTTCAACTCATCACTTAAAATGAGGCAGCCCTGTGGAGAAGGAGTACAATAAGCATCTGCATGAATTGGGAGGCTGTTGACATGTGTGCATGTGTGTGTCAGCATAAACGTGTGTCAATGATATAGCATTGCACCAATTAAGCCATAAGTAGTAAACACGAACTGGATTTTCTGCCACTTTTCTGAAGGTGCCAGGATGCACTGCAAAGGCAGGCAGAAACTGTGGGATCAGATTCTCAGGCATTCCCGGGTGGTGCAAAGGGGTCAAGTATTTCCTGTAACTGGAAAGTAGTGAATAACCCTAGTAGAGATTGTCTGCTTTATAGTAAAATCAAGTGACATTGCTTCCTCTATCACCTGTCTACAGTCTACTTTGTGTTGCAGGGAAAATGCAGTCACCAACCCATATATAAAGACTGCATGACAGTAATGTAAGGAGGAGTAATACTGAGGCTGGACTGATATCATCACTTTGGGCTGCAGAAATGAGATCAGGACAGATCGATGCCTCATAAATCCCACCTCCATTAAGACGTGAGTGGAGCCTAGGCAACAGGCAGAGTCTTTCTCTGGTAAATGCATATACAGTTCACCTGTAGTATATTTTTCATTAATTATCTCAGTTGAAAACTTTCTTTTTAGAAAATAAAATAGAAATGCAGGAGAAATAACTTTGTATATTATATGTTAACAGGAGCCAGGATTCACAGCTGAAATTCATGCTGGAACCCTAACTTAGCTCTGCTTTCTATTACACATCTTGTGCTGTGGTTTCATTACCCAAAAGGCTATACAACATTAGGTAAATACTTATTTTGCAAACACATATTATGCCTAGGTTGAGAGATACTCACACAAATCTGCCTAGATACTAGAATGCAGAACTAACATTAAGAGTATATGCGTCCTGACACGAAAATGTAGCTGCTGGGCTTAATTATAGAGGAAAATTTACGAATAAGTCTCCCCAACATAGGGCAACTACATAATAGCTGAAATATATATAATATATTACAATACTATATATTATTAATATATACTAAATTATTATAGTTATATTCTATATAACACATATAGTAATATCTTTCTTTGTGCCACTTATATCTAAATATCCCACCTCTGACAGAGACCTGAATCTCCACATGAGGACAACTAAGTGAGGGAAAATTATTTTATAGCTAAGCAAGGGACAGGTATCTTATGCTGTTATGTAGGTCTGCAATTTCATAAATTTACCCTTATTAATTCTCTGTATCTGTTCCCTTTGAAATTGCTGGACAACTTCTCCAGCACCATTGCAGATTGAAGTTCATGTTCTTCGCAGCTGAAGCAATTCTCCCTGACCAACCCTTGTGTACATATATTTCAGAAATCTCTTGCAAAAGCTGGATTCTTCTTCAATAGTGACTGAAGAAGTGACTTCCCCTCTACACCAGTGCTTCAGAAGAAATCTTGATCATACACCACACAGCGAATTCATTCTGTCTCCACCAAGAGGGAAATACTGTTTCACACTTTCATGACTCACTTCACACTGTTTCACACTTGCATGAACTAAAGAGGAGCTATCCACTTTCCCAGCTAGCAGCACAGTGTATCTGCTTGTCAATCACAACTTCTGACATAACAAGATGATGGATTTTCATGCCTTTGTGTTAGGTACCCCAAATTGGAGATGAAGTCCCTTCAACACCAAATAAGAACCCAACTTTTGTCATATGGTCACAACTTTAGACTTGCATTTGCTGCCAGCTTTCTTTGCAGGACTGTCTGGAGATTTGTTCATCAGGAATGCTAAACACTGTGCTTTCTCTTTTCTGAAAGTGTTGTAAAAAATACCCTAATCATCATGTTTCACCACAGGCAGTTGGGCAATATCTCTGCAAGCAGCCCAAATACTTCATCCTACAACACCTGAGACATGGGATGCAACATTTGCTTACTTTTTAGGGAGAAGTAACTTCGTTAAGAGAAGCTAAAAAACCATATCAGTCATCCTTAAATAAATGTTAGGTATGTGTGATAGGAACACTCAGAGCTAGAAAAAATGATGAAGAAGCATATTTAAGGTCACAAGGTCATCAGCCTTATGACTCATGCATTCCTGATACCAAGCTTTGTTCCTTGATCAAGCCTTTTCACTTAATGCATGCCCAGAACACTGCAACAGTTGTTAAAACAATTAATAAACAATTATTCTATTTGCCTCTTAAGGAAGTACTCACCTTCCCAACAAGGGCTGGAATATTCATCGAGTTAGTTGCAAAGCCCATGCCAAACACCATAGCATCTTCCACACCAAGGAACTTGGCCACAAGTTTCTCTAGTTCTACATGTTTGTCTAGGCTGCCTGCAGAAGTAAGCACAGGGAATCTTAAATCTCATTAAACTGTGAAAGTTATTAATTCTAAGGACATGAAACATAAAAAAGAACAGGATAGAACTGTGTCATTAAGCTATATGACATTAAGACCTAAGGAAGGTTTTCCATTGGTATCTTGTGCATGTGGGATAATGCAAGAGAAAGCAAACCAACTATAACTAATACTAACAAATACTGTTGCTGTTAAGGTAGCAAAGCAGTTGCTTTGGGAAAAAGTTTCATTTTTCCATAACAACAACTTTTGACAGTTTATTCTCAAGAATAATTTTTTGCTTTTTTCTCCCCCTGCAATGAGGACAAAAATACCTCCTTTTTATATGAGATGTGGGACAAACATCTTAAGCATTCTTGAGTTCTCTCTGGATGTGAAAGCAAAACCCGATGACAAGAAAATCCTTCCATTTTTTCTTGGATGCCTATGTACGTGTACAAAATCCTTAATTATGATTTTTATATGGATAGACAAACAAAAGTGTTCTCCACCTTTTTCTGCTTTGGAAGGTAAAAGCTATGCCACTCTCCATAATTGATGATAGCTCTCCTCTTTCCTCCCTCCCAACAATCAAACATAAATGATAAGGCAACACTAGAGAGCCTTCTTTATCACACATTACTTATCTAATATTGGTGCCTGGAGTCTCCAAACAAATAAGGTGCTCCAGCTATCCAACAAAAGCAATATCTTTCCCACCCAGCTCACAATGGAGAATGACAAAATACAAAAGGCAACAAACAAAAGAGTGGTGTTAAGAGATTGAGATAACAAATAACTTTGAGCAGTAATGAATCATCTCAACTTGCTAGCTCTCTAGTCTTTAGTTGCCTGGCTGTGCATTGCAGGTACCAAGGCAGAAGGAACTTTTACAGGATGATCTGTGAGGAAGAAAAGAGAGTGGCCTGTGGATTCTGACAGAGCATTTCCCCTATGAATAAGGCTGTAAGCAGGGAACAGAAGAAAAAAATTAGGAAAGTGAGTATCGTACCTCACTTGTGCTGCACAAATTGATGTCACAAGATAGGCAAAGTGAATTACAATTGATGGAAACAAGAAACCTGTGTTCACTGTGATAGGCAAAAGGCAGATGAATAGAGGAAAGCAGAAGCTTGGCTAGAGTGTCTTGACAAGAATGATTAGTCAGGAAGATGATCTTACTTTCATCATGGAGGAAAGCTCATAAAAAAACCCCCAACATATAAAAATGGCAGCTGCACAGTTTCAGCAACAGTACTAACTCAGATGGTTACAGTGAGGTAGTGTTTTCATTATTTTTTCCTCATTAAATATCCAAAGTAAGAATGGCATTCACTTGGAAACAGAATGTGAAAAATATCATGCAGGCAGGTAACTCTCCAATAGCCAGGGAGATAAGGAGCAAGGATCATGTGGTTTCTGGAAAAACCTGGATTACATGGACAATAAAGAACAGTGGTGCCATGATTTTGCACAGAGCCTGCCTGGGTTCTGCTAGACCTAGCCAACTCCAGCAGAGCTTTGGGAGTGTCTCTGCACTCATTGTATCACATTGGATGTACATTGAACTGGGTTGTCTCTGGCTCTGTGCTCTGATAAGTTAGGTAGCATGATGGAGAAAATTTGGCCCTGCAGAACCTCCAGTAGATGTAGGCTGACTCTGCATGAAGCTCTTTGACGTTGGCTAGTTTTTGCATTTGTAGAGCCCGAGATACACAAGGATATGTGCTGGCTCTGCACACAGCCACCACTTAGTAGCCAAGCTCCATGAAATACAAAACCACATAGTGTTTCAGAGTTGAGCTGCTCACTGGAGATGTGTGTGAGAATCTATGTGTTAACTTGTAAGCCCAGTAGGTCTCAGGGTGTATTTCTATGGTTCAATATTTTTTGCATTTTGGGCCCAGTTAGTCTTCAACCTGGCTACAGCAATCATTAACAACTGAGGGTTCCAGCATGGCCAGCTGCTCTAGTGTTCCTTACAGATGTTATTTTGTCACTTGAGGGCTATTGGCAAGCAAACAGAACATGAAGTCTGAAATGGAAGCTTGAAGCCAACCACGCTATACTCACAGCTTGAATTAGAAGGGGCATTTGTGAAATTTGACCTAAGAATTTGTGAAAGCATAAGAAACAAGCAGTGTGTGCTTTGCAAGGCAGGCATTTTAAGGCATGAGAAAATTGTCCCTAACTCTTGCAGGGGTAAATCTGATACTACTGGGGTGGAATTAAATTGCTTTTTGGGGTTGCATCATATGTTTTCAGTTTTTACAAACAAGAGAAGCCTGACTCACTGCAGGTTATTCTGTTCAAGCATCTATTAGATGAACCAGAAAGGAACAGCACATTTTTGACCTATTTTTATTGATTTTGTGATGGTGAAGAATGAGACATTCTGAAAGTGACCGATTCCTACTTATTATTTACTAATCCTAACAGTGAATGCAGATTATATTGTATATCGTTATTGCCTACAAATCCTGGAATACAAATTGGAATCAGTGGGTTTTGGTTTGCAAAACCAAAACCTGAATGACAAGGATTTTCAAAATGAGCCCTAGTTTTGAATTATTTTAATTATAATGGCAATATTGTAAGTGGTAAAAGAGGTGTGGTGGAAGCAATACAATACACATCAGTACTGACAGTGGGAGGTTTGTGACAGTGATATACATTGAGTAGAGCTGATAAAACATATCAGCTTGCATTTTCCCAGGTTTAAAGCAAAAGGGGTATTTATTTAATAAATTATGCAATTATTTAATCATATCAGAAGATTTCTCCAGTATGAGTCATTCCTTGGACATCAGATAAACTGCACCAATTATATCACATCTCTCCACAGGAGGAAACAAGGGGTCAGATATGCTCTGCTGGAATGACGCTTGTCCACTAGTCATCCCAGCTGGTCACAGCAACCACCCCAACAAGCATAAAAAGAACTACCAGATAGATGCAAATTTGATCCAAAGGAACTTCCACTGGCACAAGCCGCTACATTTCGAGCTACGTAAGAAAGGCAGTAATTACACTGGTCTTCATTAAATACAACCTAAGGAGTATCAAGTCAGGTTATCATGGCCCTTAAAATGTCTTGTATTGTGCTGGATTCAGACCAGCATCATGATCTGGTGAATGAAAAGTGATATACTAGGTATATTTTTATTAATACACTGTATACACAGATACCTTCTATACTTGCCCTATACATAGACATTAGATTTTTTCCCCATAGTCTACTTGCTCTGATTTTTATGCTGGCTACAGCTTGGTTTGACCTGAGAAATGAGGATACAACTAAATAATGTATGCCATCTTACCAGGAAAAATTAAGACAAAAGGGAAAAGAGAAAGCTACCTGCATCTTTAAGAGACAAAATGGAATACTTTCTTTTGAAAGTTATTCCTTCCTGCTGAACAGTTGTATGCAATAGAGTACAGCAGGTGTTATTGTGTTTCAAGATTACATAGGTGTTATGGAAAGTAAAATCAAAGATCTTGTCAAAATTGGACTTTCACAATGTTAGCCACTTCCACAGATTCCTACACTTTTCAAAGCAAATCTGCCCCTTTTCAAAATCTGATGACCCAGGTCTCCATTAACTTGCTGCTGCAGTCTGGGGACAGGGAACATGAAGTACACCGTATTTTGGCAGGCTTTCATAGGCTTATGATGCTCTTGGGTTGAAAGTCACTGTCAGTCTACTAGACAGATAAAGCTTGAAAATGCACTTCCCGTGATCCACACAGCTCATTATTTAGCTTTGACACTTTCAGCTTGAACAAGGTGGTTTATGTCACTGGTTAGTCTGCCCAATACAGTCTTTCAGGTTCTTACATGCTAATGACATGTACTGGTTAAACTGCCAACACTGGCAACAGTATCCTTTAATAGAATTTTTTGTTTGGAATTCTGAGACCCAAAGAAAACAGGAAAATACCTGCTCTCTTCAAGTTAAGAAAAACCTGGAGGAATAAACTGATATAAGCAACAAGTCAATGAAAGAAAAAAGATTCCCATAAAAGCCACTTCCACATATGAGCAGCAACTGGGAATCCTATGGATCACTGATGTGACTCACCAAGGTGAATAAGAACCATTACGCTCTGAAAATGATGGTTTGTCAGAGGTATTGTTAGGAGGGTGGGGAACAGAACAAACCACCTAAACTTCCCTGCCACATTTGAAACTTAAGGTCACAAACTCACTCTGGTAAGATATTTGTCAGAGATGAAAAAAAAATCTTACTGAAACACATACACACTTTTACAAAAGCAAGATTGGACGAGTTATTACTAGAAGGATGAAGAAACAGAAGATAGAAAGTGTATTATTTATTTATACCATTCTACAAGAGTGGATGATGTAGATGGTCTCACTGTCCTACAGAGCCCACTGCAAGAGCAAAGCCTAAACTTGTAGAACGATACATATTGACAAGAGAGAGGGAGAGAAGGACACAGTAATGTTACGGAGTTGCGTGGTTTAACACTGCATGTGCATAGAAGAGCCCCAAAAGAAGTGGGTTTTGGGAAGCATTTGAAAGAAAGGAAATGCTCAAGCTTTCTTAATGTTGCAACTAGCAGATAGGGCTTTCATATCACAAATATGCTGCGGGTGTCATAGATATAATGATGTACCTGTGTAATTCACTGATTCTCAGAAAAGAGCAGATCCATTTTAACAAAGCTTCTGGTTTAATTTAGATCTTCCAGTTTTGTCTCCTTTTCTCCTTTATAAAAACACAAGGCTAAAATTTAGTTTCAGTCCAGCCTCTTCATGCCAAATCCTGGATGGCAGCATCTTAAGTGTCTGAATATTTGTATGTACTTAGATAACATTATATACTGGAGATATATTTAGATTTTAGACAGGTCACACAACCCTTGGTTACTCCTGATGCCTTCAGTTCCACCTGCCAGAAGATGGACTGTTCAAAGCTTAATCATGCATTGCAAAGTATACTTTTGCAATGGTGAAATACCAGGAAAAAGCTTGACCCTTTGATCATAAGTTGGATCAGTTATTTATGAGAGGGTAGGCACAGAAAGGAAAATTATGTTAGTAGGAGATGACAAAGAGGGAAAATTCCTCCCGTGAACTGTTTCCTAATTTATAGCATACCCTATCAGAAAGTAGCCAAGATTATGAGATATATATATATCACACACACTAATTCTCATTTATGTGGCTGTATTTCTCCTTAGGCTCCTACTTGGAAACTGTAAATTATGGGAACTTTAATTCTTTATCTCTTTCTCCTAACTGAAAAATGGACCATTTATTTCTCAGTACGGTACTGAGTTTAAAATGAGCCCTGACCCCAATTAAAGTGCTTGAAGTAGTATAAAAGAAAGAACGGTCAAATAATTATTTTTACCTTCTTGAAATGCTTCTAGAAATTCATATTAGGCCTTAAAACCTAACAGAAGTAAGCGAAGGGGTTGGAGCTACTTTTGTAGTTTAAATGTTGGCACAGGTTTTCAGGTTTGCTTTTTAAAAATCAGATCACAATCAAATATAAAAACCTCTCAAACAAACAAAAAGCCCTACAACTGAGTGCAAGCTAGGCGTTAAAAGGTAATCTCCTAACCATGCTCTCCAGAATGAATCACCCTGCAAGTGTTCTATGCAGGCTCCATCTTGTCTCTTGGTCCAAGGCATAATCACAGCAGAAGGATTTCAAAAGGCAGGAAACCTGCTTGGCTGCTTAAGTAGCACTAATGATACATTTGCTCCTGTTACTCACTTATATCATCTCCATAAGGAATAATGGTGAGTTAGATAAATAGAGCATTGGAACTACTAGCTGCTTGTGTGACAGCTCCTTCACTGCCCTGGTGTTAAGTCTGGGAGCATTCAGGGCATGATAATCTGCCTTACCTTAAAAAAAGTGTAACTTTACTGATTTTATTATCATCTGCAATCAGCAAGCAGGCAACAGTGTTAAATAATCATTTGCATATTTCTCCCTTATAATTTTAATTTATGTTGCTTAGACTATAAACATAAGAATGACAGGATGGGCTCAGACAAAAGGCTTGTGAGCCTGCCTCTCAACAGTAGCCAACTCCCGCTCTAGCCATTAAAATACATTGATCTGCATGGGAAAAAAAGGACTTCACATTCAAGTTGTAATTCTTTCACTACATAGAGGGAATACATGCCATTTCAAATTGATTTAGATTCCTATTTGTTAGCACTTTTATTAAGCTAAAAAAATAACAGTTTTGAGAGGAAGATTAAAATAAATAAAACAGAAATAAAACATAGTATGGAGATTTTTTGGGGGTGGTTTACATGAAATTCCCTAGTGTTCAGAATACTCCAGTTACTTGAATAGCTGGTTTCCAGTTACTTAAATCGTTCAACATTTAAGAGTTATTGTCTCAGACCCAACATTGATTCCCAGAAAACAAAACTTCCTGCTTTTTCATGTCCTGATTAGTTTCTTGACTTATAATGAACTAGCCAAAGAAATAAAAAAATTTACTTTTTCTGCACCTGCAGGAGAGACTGCTGCTGACAAAAGCTGTTTTAATTTAAATTACACCCATGGTCAGTTTTGTCAGATATGGTAGGTGCAGATCTCTCTGTATCCTCCCTTGACACCTCACACAGTAAATGCAGCATCTTTTCCTCTGGCTTTAGTAAGTTTAACCTTGCCATTCTCAGATGCGCTCAGAATGCTCTTACCATTCTAGGTGAAAGGTCCTGTCATTCCTTCCAGCCTGTCCCTCTGACCAAGAGGGTCATCATTCTACATCTCCAGCTGCTCCAAAATTTTCTGAAGGATCTTACTTATGCTTAAATTTTTGCTGCCAAGATCTTTCAGGGACTACTTCCATCTCATGTACCACACAGAATTGAAAAGTCTTTCACCTCTAAGCAGACCATGATATCAGTGTTTTTTGCTTTCTGCCTACTGTCTGCAAAAAACCACTTTCACACATTCACCCAAGCTACTGGTCTTAGAGGACATGCCCCAAGCATATGTGCAACTCTTTCTTTTTGATCTCCCTTAATGTCTTTTTAATCTTAGTGTCCTCAAAAA
The DNA here is from genome assembly GCF_000737465.1 of Haliaeetus leucocephalus. NCBI lineage: Eukaryota > Metazoa > Chordata > Aves > Accipitriformes > Accipitridae > Haliaeetus > Haliaeetus leucocephalus. Next base: position 12,455,927 of record NW_010972886.1, read on the forward strand.
CACTGAAAACTGCCAGGTTACTGCTTCATTAGTTCCTTATATGCTACCTCTTATCATAAATAATGCCCAACTTTATAAAAATATGAGTATGTGGACGTTCCTGACTCAGGCTGAATTTGTACGATGATTTGCAGGTCCAGTATTAATGATTGTACAGCAATGGCCACAGGCCTATAAATAATAATAAAAATTAATAGTAAACAACTAATTACATAAAATAACGTTAAACAACTAGTATTAGATGCACTGTGCCAAACAAAAGGTCCTTTTTGCCTATAATCTTTCATCTGACAGTGGTCTTGTATCAATGTCTGGGGAAGAATGAAAGCAGGACAAAAATATATATAGTTGTATCCCAGCTTCTAACTAATTTCAGCATAAGGACATCCTGAATCAGAAAATAGTTTTGGTATTTCTAGTAACTATCAATGATCTCTCCTTTGCATGTGGCCAGTGTCCCCTGGAATGCAAAGGAATGTAAAGTTTTAGCATCTGCTGTCTTCTTTGCAATGAGTTCCTCGGGTGTGCCAGGCTCCAGTATGAAGAGCTGCCTCCTGTATTTAGATGGAAACCTTCTAGCAACTTCATACAATGCCCTGTAGATCTTGTAGTAGAAGAGATAATGAACAGCCAACCCTGACCACTCTTTCATGCCACACATGATTTTGAAGATTTCTATAATTTCCCCCTTTAGGCTCTCTTTGAGCCAGATGACAGGCATTTCTGACAGCTGTACACAGTTAGCTTAATAGTTCTTCATCCAGAAGCTGTTTGAGGCCTTTGACGATCCTTGTTGCCCTTCTCTGACACTTTCCAGTTCTGCTAAATGTTTTTGATGAGAACTGTACAGAGTATTCAAGACGACAGCAAACCACAGGTTTATGCAGTAACATACTGAGGTTCTATGGTTGGCTTTCTGTTCACTTCCTAATAATTTCTAGTATTTGATTTGCTTTCTGACAACTGAACAACAAGCTAATACTTTCACAGAACTACCACATATAACCCCAAGATCTTGCTCCTAAGGCATAATAGTTAGCTTGGTCTTAAAAAAAGGAGAATATTTTTATTTGAACTGAAAGTCCCACAAAAGCCTCAGAAATGTGTCTTAAATGACACTGTTATGCTAAGAAAGTGATTTATTATTATTATAATATAAAAAGAGCATGGAATTAAAAATGGAGTGAAAAGCCTTAAATCTTCTTATGGAGGACAAATCCAGGAAGACCAGCCACTGTTTTTATCAGTTTCCTGTGCTTTTGTGCTTAAACAGGAATGGCTGTTCAAGTGGCATGTGCATTATTATTTTTGAGAAAGCATGAACAGGGCTTCACGGTTCTCACTGAAGTTAATTTCTGAACTATGTTTACACACAGTCTTAAGTTACTTTTCTGGGAATGTAGAATAACTGGTTTACATTTAGCAAGGTTTAGCTTCACTGTTTCCTTAATAAAACACAGTTTTGTAAAGATATAAATAATCATGTTAAAACATCCACATTAACTTATTCTGAGAGCAAAATACCTGCAACAACATTCTGATATGACAGCATTTTATACCCACTCCACACTCTGCACAGTTATGAGAGGAGAAGTTTCGGCAGAAGGCCACAAAGGGCAGTTTTACCATCATGTATTCCTTCAAACATCACTCCAATTGATTTTATTTGTTTCTGTGTTTTTCCCCCTCTCTGAAATCTTCTCAAAGTAATGGAATGATCCTTCTCAAAAAGAGAGACCTATCACTGCTTTGAGAGAAATCTTAGTAAAATCCCGAACATGCAGGACACTTACATGCAGATAAGCAGAACAGTACTTTCAAAGTCAATTATCTTGAAATTATAAATATGTTCAAGTGCTTTCTTGGATTAGGACCCCACAGGCAATTTATACCCTTGGCTCCTACAGCTCACTGCATTTTTACTTCAAAGCACTTTAGCTCAGCCACACAATAACAACAAACGTTTTGAAATGTTATCTGCCCAGGAACAAAACATTCTGTTCTATTTTTCTAGGATGAAGATGGCAAATGATAATTAAAAAAGGTAAGAACTTTCATACAGACCCTCCTACCTCTCTCTTGAAAGTATATGTGTATATATACTTAACTTGGATATAATTTTTCAAATCTGCTCAACAGTGAATCAGAATAGAGCTGAAGCAGCACAAGAAGGTAAAGGAAAAAGAAAAGAGGGTATCCACACTACTGATAAGAAGCTATTTTCCTCAGGTCGTTTATACACAGTTCTTGGTGGTAGACAGGCTCTAACAGAGCCAGGGCCAATAAAGTAACTGTTGCTCAGAATTGCTCTGTGGAGCAACCTCTCCTCCACTGACTACACGAGCAAAGGGTCTCTGTTAGCTACCTAGGACAAAATGCTATGACTGCTCATCTACACCATCTAAGCCGTGTCTTAACACTCTGCTTTCCTATTTTAATAAGTCTTGATGTCCAAGCTGCTCTCTGAAATTCACTCCCTAAAAGACTGATACTGGCAAGACTTGTATGATGTTCTTTATTTGTAGCCCATTCTTGCACTGTGAATAGTCTGAATGAAGTTCATGGGACTATTTATTGTGAAAGCAATTCGAATGAATCTAAAACATTGCGCAATCTTTCAAGATAACTTTGAGTACTGCACAGGAGTTCAGACAAAGAGAAAGTCCTAGAAATCTGTATACATTGGCTCTCAAAACAGACTAGATTAAGTTAACCAATAAGATTTTTAATATTTGAAGACTGAACCAATCTTTTCATAAAGGGTTTTTCTGAGAATAAGTCAAAGTCATGCAAGTCCTCCGTATAAAAAATTGCACAAGCAAAAGATAAAGAATGAGGAACACAAGGCATATTCTTTGACGTACTGAAAACAACTCAGAATGTTCTCAGACAAAATAGAATCCAAGAGAAAAAGATACAGAGAAATGTTCCTTCAATACCTGAGATGACTAGTAATGGTGACCACTTTCAAGCATGCAATTCAGGTTAAACAATATATTGCAGTCACCAGATGGGTTACCTACAAAAGGAAAGTAGGGTCAATCCGTAAGCCCTCTCTGAGTGGTGTCACTGGTGTATTTATTATTGGCAAATCAAACAATGATGACAAGATAAGAAGCAGATGACAAGGTTTGCATTATATTTTGACTGGAAATGAGACTTTAAATAAAAACCCAAATGAAATACAGAATTTTTTTCCATAAGATTTCTGGAGGAAAAGAGTTTGCTTTGAGAGACACAGAATGAAAATTTTTCAAGTTGCTGGATGAAAAAAAAAGTTTATAAAAGACTTCTTATGCTGGGAAGCCTCCCTTTTTTTTTTTTTTTTTGTCAGCTCCCAAGAAAGATCAAGCCTGAAGAGAAACCTCCCCTTGCATTTCTATGGCCGGAAATTGTTTTCTCTGAAATGCAGGCTGATTGCATGATTAGGAATGCAAGGCTTTGTGTGAAAATATACAATTGAAGGTAACACTACATGCAGCCTACAAACCAAAAAAGCAGATAAATCATAAAGGACATATAAACCAAAAAAGTCAGACGGAGCCTTCCTGAATTAATTCCTTAGAGGCACACTAGAAATTTCTATGTTGTGCCCATTAATGTCTCATAAAACATTACAATATATTCTTAGAACATGGGATAAAAAACAAATAAAGTATGTAAAAGCTCATTTTACTAATCAGAACACTCTGTATGTGGTAATTGATATAAATCTGTGATGCAATTAAATTTGCCCTAGAACAATTCTTGAAGACTCAATGTTTATTTTACTTCTTTTAAAAAATAAGCCTGTTACCTCCATCATTAAAAATCCCAGGCCACTATATGACACATTTGTTTTTGCTTTTCCAAAAATCAGTAACATTTTTCCTTCTAAAAAAATCCTTATGTGATAATGAATAAAACACAGCATCACTTTTAATAGTGAAACAAGTAACTGTTGATGTGACTAAAATTCTCTAAGTATCCAATTCCTTCAAGATATCTGTAAGAAAAAGGATATAGTTACAGAAACTTTGGTGGCCATCTAGCTGTTTACTCACCCATTTCCTGTCTGGTACTGCAGATTCCTGTCCCATATTTTTGTAACTCTATGGTCACAGTTTTCAAAGCATTGACATCTGTTTCTGCAAAGCCGAGGTAGTTATAAGAACCCATATTGATTACATTCTTGATAGTCCTTCCTGTAAACCTATAATTAAAGCAAATTTTAAAGAATAGTGCAACTTTCCCTCAAACCCCAAACAAAAAGAAAAGAAAAAATGCTGAGTTTTCCTATTTGGGAATTTACAACCCTCATGCTTTAATGTCCTAAAAGTTTTTCAAGCCTTTCTGTTTTCCTGACTAAATACTGCATCCTGCTCAGAATGTTTTCCAGATTCCAAGCTGTAGATGGCAATATACTGGTATTAGGTGAAATGGTGCTTTTATGGATGTAAATAAATAAACAAACAAAGCTAAGACTTTATATAGGGAACAACATACAGACACTATTTTTTTTTCAAGCAAATTGTCAATAGCTTCTAGAACATTATGAGTGTTCACACACACACACAGAGAAATTAAACATGAGGAAAATGGTGTGGGAAACACTATGACACATTCTCAATAAGCTAAAATATAGTCAACCTACACATTGTCTATGTGGTGAATTTCCGTATCTATTTAACTCAGTAATGGTTGTGATACACTGAAGTCTTCAAGATGTAAACTGCTTAAAACTCACTGCCAAAGACTCACTGTGTAAGTAAGAAGCCACATTTATGCAATACAAGAAATTATGATTTAAATCCTAACCAAGGGATACAACAAATTTCGTTGCAATATTTTGACTAAAGGTCTGTTATAAATGAAGCGTAAGCAGTCTTTCTTGTGCTGACACAGCCAAACAAAACCCATTTGCGATAGAGTTCAGACCCTTCCGCACTGCATTTCCGAACAATATTCAGAAGAAAGGGTACAGATTATCAGCACAGTACTGATTTCAGAAAAAAATATGCTGATGTATATTAGTCAAGGACCTAGGTATAAGGGGCTAGATGCAACTTTCTGTGCTTTGCAGATGTATCAGGAGTATTCTTATGAGGCTGACAGCTGCTGAGTGTGAGCTGACTCACCTAAATGTCCAGTTGTAATCATCTGTAACGCGTTCCATGAGGTCAAACTGTGGCCCTGGGACACTGCAAATGGGACGATTCCAGTTATCCCGTATTCTCATATAGAGGTTTCTGGTGTAAAAGTTCTCAAAATCTTGATAAAGTGGCACAAAATCCTGGTTTGAAAACATGCACAGGGTTATGTTGCTAGGAAAATGTCTGCTTCTGTACCCAAGTCATTCCCATTAAAAAGGAAAAACTAATTCATTAATAAACAAAGAGCTGTAACAGCCACATGTTCCTATGTCACAAACAACTCCAATCAGCAAATATCTTACTTTAATTCCCTTGAAATACAGTGTTGGCTTTTTTAGGGGGTGGTTTTTTTGTTTGTTTTTTTTTAAAAAGGTCAACAAATTGGCCTAATTCTCCAGTCCAATATTTGGAAAGTTGAAAACGGAAGAACTCATGATTCTTTCACTTGGAGAAATCAAATGCTACAAATTGAGCATTTTGCTATGTGTGGAGCAGATTGTAAAACTAGGATAAACAACTCATTATATTTCATTAAATGCTGGATATGTTAGATTAAAGCTAGTCCAGTCTAATTGATCTAGGCATTATCGGCCTAGACTGGACATGCAAACAGCCAGTAAAGACAACTAGTTTGGTTGACAAATGATTTCTATCTATGGATTTTACTTGGGAATTAAAGTAAAAGAGATGTGTGGAATCTAAACAAAGTTTTATATGAAACAGCAACATAGCCTTATTAGATACTGGATACAATAAACTGATAAAATAACATGGCATGTAGTTACATATGTGGGACACTGGAGAATTAAATGAACACATAATCCATGGTGGATGGCAAAAAGATTTAACTGGCATGTCTGGAATCAAAATAGCTCAACAAATGGCCAAATCATGAAGTAAATTGAAAAGGATATTCCATTTTCCTCCATTATGCCAGGTGTTATTTTACATGATGGATCAAACTGCACAGAGAAGGAGGAGCAACAAAAAAAGTTAACAAAGTTAGAAGGCAGTTGAGCTTGCTGATGTGCAAGTTTCACTGAGAACTATGTGGGATGAAAAAATTTCTAAGTCAGGACCTGCAAGAATTCAGGCTACATTCACTTTGGGCTGGGGCAATGATTCCTAAGTGCTCTGTGACGAGCAGTTCAGCAAATGTAAGTCAGCAATTACAAAGATGTATCACTATGAAAGACACTTTAAGACAGCCAGATGGGACAAAGAAAAATTTGGGTTTAAGAGATTTGGAGAGATTATATATTTAATAATAACACATTTCTGAGTTTTCTTTTTCTGTGGATTGACCTAATACAGTGAGATTCTATTTTTCTGAGAGTATTCTGACACTCTTAGAACAAGGTGAACACCTCTCTGGGTGAAAATTATGATTTTACATATATACAGGTACGTATTCATACACATGTGTTTAACTGTACTGCAGTGCGTGTCATTCCTCTCATCCCTATGCAATGTTCTTCTCTAAGATGAAAGTTGTCTGCCTTGTTGTTTTGGTAGGTTATTGTACATAACTTGCAAGCAGGGGAAAATGCAGCTGTGGATACATAATGTCTTTTTCATACATACTTTTTGTTGTTCTCTCTCTGCAGCAACGTTACGTTTTTCTAGTCCCCAGGCTCTCATAAAATCTCGCAGGTAGCCAAATATTGTTCCCACTCCAAAACCCAGGAAAGTAAGAACAGCAACATACATTGGTGCCTGTTCAAAGTGCTCAGTAATTGTTTTTTTGTGGAGAGTTCCATTTGATACGCCATTCTTCTGAAAATATAGAAGAGAAACTTGTGATTAATACATTTCATCTCATCAAAGCTTAGATGTTAGACCTCTAGGCAAATCTTTTTCTCTAACACACCAGAAATTAGGAAAGACATTTAGACCTCACACTGTCAGCTGATGCAACCTATACCTGAAGAGGAGGACTTTTAACACTGCAGTTGTTACTGATCACTACAAGTATCTTCCATTTTCTCTCCTCTCCACCAATGTCCTTAATAGCAGGTGTCTTCAACACCACTCCCTTGTCTATTTTGAAACATGAAACTTATGAAAGATTGGCAACATATTATTGTGTAATTGGACAATTATTTCAAAGGTGATTAAATGGAAACCACAATACTCTGTTCTTGTGAGACAGAGCTATAAAAAGGGAAGGGCAGCATTAAAAACTCACCTACTCTGTGCCTGACTCTGCTTCTAGAAGTCTTGTGTAACCCATTGCAGCAACTAACCTATATACAACAAATCCTGTCTAAAATAGGGCACCTTTAGTATGTTGCTCTTCAGCTCTGAGGAAGTATCCAAAACAGCTATGATCCCAGACTTCTATTTCTGTTCTGATTTCACAAATGCTTTTAGTCATATCTTCAGTGACCTCTTCCATACTTCTAAGGCTACTTAAAAAAAAAAAAAAAAAAGGAGAGAAGAGATACACAGACACCCTCCTTGTTGGAATTAGTGACCCTATTGTGAGCAGCTTCTCGAAACTTACAACCATGTGTGGACAAAATATTTTGTCTTGAAAATATTCTAAAATTTCCATTTTCAAATTAAAGCAGCTAAGTTTTTCAGTTGCAATCTTCTCAAATCACCTTATATTCAGTAGGGTTATCAGATTATTCTTTGGAAGAGAGGCAAATCCCTTCTGCAAAATATCATGACATTTACAGTTACTGCCTAGTAACAGCCAACCTGCCAATTAAAAATAACAAAATTTAATCCAGAAAAAATAGTGCTCTCCTTAAAAAAAAAAAAAAGACACAAGACATACATTTTTGAGCATATTATAAAGCAAGACTACCATATGAAGAAGTACCAGTAATACATTGCTGCCTGTGGGGTGGATGAACTAAAAAAGGTAGATTATCTATTTATGTAATGCAGCAAGCTGAAATAGAATAATCATATTAAGAACAACTGCAAATTCACCGTACTTGTCAAACCTAGAGCATTATTGATCTTCATACTGCTTTACTTGTCAGACCTAGAGTATTATTGATCTTCATACTGCTTTAAAATGCCTTTATCCTCAAAAGATATTGATCTCAGTAGTAACTTGCTGTCCTATCCTGGATTCACAAAGTTTTCTTGGGAGAGAGAGGAAAAAAAAAAAAAAAAAAAAAAGGGGTTGGGCACAAGATAGAATATAAAGATTTTGAAGGAAACCCAAAAAGGAAAAAATTGCTGGTAGGGCTGAACAGAAACAGATTTAGACTTTGGAAAGACTTACTGCCCTGCAAGGGAGAAGGAATGCAGGGCTGGCTCTTACCATGTGAGCGTAGACCTTTGAAGCAATGCTACACATGCATTCCTACCTCAAGCTAATTGGTCTTTTAGGGCAACCTATTTACCATGAAAAACATTTTATGAGAATGAGTTAAATACATGGCCAAGTCATATTTCACATGAGCCACAAGAGCTGTGTGCACACAGTGACAAGATAAAGTATTTATTTCATTAAGAATTAAGCTCAGTCATATTACCTGACCTTTGCCATGGGCTAAGAGCATACTTATGGTCACCTATGGCAATTCAGTTGACATCGTAGCTTGTCAAGCTGTGATGGATGTGACAATGCATCTGAGCCCGGAGGAGAGAATTAGCATGATGATTCTCTTTATCAATTTTATTAAGAAACACTTTGTTGTTATATATCTTATTGGTAAAGGAAGAGGGAAGCTCATATCAGACTCCTGCATTGCAAAACTCTTCTTCCACAGTAAAACTAGTCTGTTGTGGAACTCTTACTTCAGCTGCTCCTGTTTTATGCAGTCAGTATGACTTATGTATTTAAACATGTAATCACTGTCACCTACTATCCTTAATACAAACAGATTGTAGTAAATGGTGTCAATAGTAGTAAAGTACTAAGAATGCAGAGTCAGATAGTGACCCATATTCTCCAGTCTATGAATGATGAAAATCAAGAGTCTTCAAACAGTGCAAGGTTAGTACAAAGCTGGGAGAAAAAATTCAAGAAAATACAGTGACATCTTGTCTAAAAACTAAAGTGAGGAAAGCAAAGAGCATTTCATCCATCCCTAGCATCCCACAAAAAAGTAGAGAAAGAGCCTCGGTATATAATCCCAACTTCCAGCAACTGGTGGCTTTGAGATCTCATGAGCCTGTGTTATCATATTTAATAGTCATCAAGGGATAACTATGAATTTGTTCATCATTTTTGAACCCACAAATACTGTAGAAATGAATTGTGAATTTTGATAATTGACTTATTTTGTAAAAAAGAGTATTTCCTTTTTTTTATTATAAAATTGCCTGATAATTTCATTTGACAATTTACTTTGACCTCTGTTGTCCAGCTTTCCTACCCAACCAATTACACAACTCATAATTTTCTGTACTTAAATGACTTCTGCCTCTCCATTTGTCTCTTCCCAAGCTGAAGAATCTTAATCTATTTAATTCTAGCCTAGTCTAGTGTCCTTGTCCTTACACAGATTTAAAAAATAAAAAAATCTGTATTTTAATGCTCAACTTTGTCTTCCTTCTGCAAAGTTCAATAATATCTTTTTGAGATGCAGAGGAAGGGAATTAAAATTGCATACAACACTTGAGGGCACAGTATGGATTTATACATCTGCGAATGATGCTTTGTCTTGTTTTCTTTTGGTTTTTAAAAAATTGTTTACATTCTATTTGCCCTCTTGCCACAGTTCACAGTTTCAGAAATATCTCTTATGATTACAATGTATCCCTCCTCAGTTGCAACAAATTCCTAATTTAGAGCACACTGCTATTTGTGCATTTTAGGATCATTTCCCCCTCCAATTCATTCACTGTTTTTTATTTAGTGACCTGCAATTTTGTCTACTGTTTTATCAGCATTACACACTACCAACGAGAACTTTCTGCAATGCTTGTTGTCCAGAGCTTATTTTTCACTACCCTGAAGAATTTGGTATTGTGAACGCATATTGTCACCTATTTCTCCTCATTCCTTTTTCCACACCATTGGTGAAAATGTGAGAGAGCGCAGGTCCAATAAAAGATCCCTGAGGGACTTCATTTCCTGCATCTCCCTAGTCACCTTTTCAAAAATAGTATCTTATTTGTAACCTCCCCCATTTCTCTGGCAAAAGGGCCAGCTTAAGCAGCAGCCCAGAGTTACTCAGCAATTTTATGTTTGGCTTCCTTTAAAAATCTCAAGTAACTACCCTTCATGATATACTAATCCACATTTTATTGGCTTGTTGTGATGGGTTAACCCTGGCTGGATGCCAGGTGCCCACCAAAGCCATTCTATCACTCCCCCCTCCTCAGCTGGACAGGGGAGAGAAAAAATATAACAAAGAGCTTGCGGGTCAAGATAAGGACAGGAGAGATCATTCACCAATTACCGTCACGGGCAAAACAGACTCTGTTTGGGGAAAATTAACTCAATTTGTTACAAATCAACCAGAGTAAGGTAATGAGAAGTAAACCCAAATCTCAGAACACCTTCCCTCCACCCCTCCTTTCTTCCCGGGCACAACTTCACTCCTGGATTTCTCTACCACCCCCCCCCCCAGTGGCACAGGGGGACGGGGATGGGGTTTATGGTCATCACATGTTATTTTCTACCGCTTCATCCTCCTCAGGGGGAGGGCTCATCACACTCTTCCCCTGCTCTAGCGTGGGGTCCCACCAACGGGAGACAGTCCTCCACGAACTTCTCCAACGTGGGTCCTTCCCATGGGCTGCAGTTCTTCACGAACTGCTCCAGCATGGGTCCTTTCCATGGTGTGCAGTCCTTCAGGAGCACACTGGTCCAGCGTGGGTCCCCCACAGGGTCACAAGTCCTGCCAGAAAACCTGTTCCATGGGCTCCTCTCTCCACAGATCCGCAGGTCCTGCCAGGAGCCTGCTCCAGCGCGGGTTTCCCACAGGGTCACAGCCTCCTTCGGGAACTCTCCTGCTCCGGCCTGGGGTCCTCCCTGGACTGCAGGTGGATATCTGCTCCACCGTGGACCTCCACGGACTGCAGGGGGACAGCCTGCCTCACCATGGTCTTCACCACGGGCTGCAGGGGAATCTCCTCTCCGGCACCTGGAGCATCACCTCCCCCTCCTTCTTCACTGACCTTGGTGTCCGCAGGGTTGTTTCTCTTACATGTTCTCACTCCTCTCTCCAGCAGCTGTTTCTCTCTGTCCCAACTTTTTTTCCTTCTTAAAAATGTTATCACAGAGGCGTTACCACTATCACTGATTGGCTCGGCCTTGGCTGGCAGCGTGTCCGTCCCAGAGCCGGCTGGCATGGGCTCTCTAGAACACAGGGGAAGCTTCCAGCAGCTTCTTACAGAAGCCACCCCTGTACCCCCCCCCCCCCCCCCCCCCCACACCACCCCCCACC
>NW_010972886.1:12467430-12752521 GCF_000737465.1 Haliaeetus leucocephalus
CTTGTTTTAAAAATTCTGCTGGCATTCCAAATCAAAATAGTTTCTCAGTAGTCTGCCACAGAGTAAGTATACTTGCCAGGCACAAACGCAAGGAATCTGTTAATGCAATGTAAAGACACCCAATGCATAAAGGCTATAGATGAAATTCAAAATGAACGGATGTTTTGTCATGGAGTTTGACAAATCTAAGATTTCATTGACTTCTCAGAAATAAAAAACACAACCAGGACATGCAACTTCTGTGTGTGGAGTCTCTGCTTAGCTTATTAGATCATGCTGACTTGTACTCTCTTGATACCAAAGGCCACACTGGCAGCTCTGCCTTATACCTCTGTAGCACATAGTTATAGAGAACCTGTGTCAACAGATTTGGCAGCTGCCTTAAACCACAGCTGCAAATTGGTTTCCAGTAAGACACTCACAGCAAGAGAATTCCTGGGCAAGATTTTGATGCCAAGGAAGTCAACAGGAGTGATGCCAATGCAGTAAAGTCAGCTTTGAGTGCAATACCTCCTAAATCCCCATATTCTGTAGTTACCCAAAGTATTTTGAAACTCTCCCCTAATGAAGAATCCCCTCCTAAACACCTTCAGTTTTTAAAATGGAGAAATTAAGACTAATAACAAACGTAACAGTGCTATTAGAATGGGCATCAGTATAAAATACTGAACATAATGGACACACAATCTTAATCAAAATAGCTTGTTCTAATAATAATGTAAACTAATCTCAAAGTCTGTTAAGCACAGTCCTGGTAACACCTTTATAAGGAAAAGTTACCAAACATGATATTTGCATTAGGAAAAAAAAATAAAAGTTAGCTATGGAATATCATGAATAATACTTAAATATTTGTTCATACTACCCTTAAAGAGAGGAGAGAATTTTTCATTGCATTTAGGTCCTGCAGCCTCTGGAATAGTGCTAGTTGGCATGAGCCAGATTTGTATCAAGGGGAGAGCTTAGAATTGAACAGCATAGACATAGTGTCACGGTACTAAACCTGTGTGCTGGCCCTGATTAACTTACTAGCTAAGAGGTAACCACTTACGGTGGCTTAAGTTAGGAGTAAACCTTTGTGAGTTTAGTTGCATCAAGGAAACTAAGACCCGAGAATTCATGTTTTCATGCAAGTCTGTTCTGTAGAGACAACATAAACTCTAAAGAAATCCAGACAACCCAATCTGCTTTTTGAAATCTCTCCTTAATTAAATATTTTTTGAGCTATTATGGCTACTTCCAATACAGTAGCAGTAGCTGCAGACAGCTATATCCTTGAAATAAACCTACTGGGAGAATGATAAAGTCTTTGTCTTTAAATATAAGTTCCCCACTAGGAAAAAAATCTGATCCAGAATTGGATGAAATTTCATTTTACTCTTCCTCAGTTTAAGAATGTTTCTTCTGTTTCTGGATCAGATTTTATCATGTTGTTGCATACAACCTATTAAAAAAGCCATGCAAGTTGACTGAGATATATAAAGCTTCCAAGATAGATATGTATGTGAAAAGAGAGGTGTTGAAAACTGTGAACCAAGTGACAGCCACGTTTGCTCAATATCTGCCAGATTTCAAGATGACACTGAAGTCTTGAGCAAATTAGGACAGTGCATTGCTACAGCTAAAAACTGATGGGAGAACAGACTGATAATCACTGATGCAGTATCTGATTGCTTGCAGATGGTTTGGTTCTAAACAGATGTTTCCTCCTTAACATTAGAAGAAAACATCTGGGACAAGACCCTAAATGTAGGTGATTTTAGATGTCCTAGGATGTGCGAGACAGCCACATGGTGATGACAGGACCTATAGAGGCCCGTACCTGTCTGGAGCAGAAGCTGAAGATGGAGTACTGCAGGGTTCCATTTTAGCTGTGAGAAGGGTATGGTCTGGCTGAATCCCACTCAGAGCTTGCCACTGGATAGTCACAGTCTAAGGTGGCTGATGTGCAATTCTGTCCCCTATGGATCATTGTCACCAGAAGGCTGGGTGTCAAAGAATAAAACTGTAAGTTTCTATGCAAACCTACTAGGTTGACTGCCATAATTATTACATTTTCCCCAAATCACCATACCTAGGCATCCATTAGAGACTGGGGTATTCTTAATAATTGTGTGCAGTCCCCAGGAAAAGAAAAAAGGAAACTGAAATTATGAAAATCAGAAGTTTCCTATAATGACTATACTATTGACACATTGAAATTACTTCACAAATCTCTTCAGTTACTGGCAATGATATCCTTTACTTTAACCATGTGGTTTCTTTTCTGTTACAACACATTTCAGATCTTACAGGCTCAAGTTTCTAAGATGTAAACCAAAAATGGCTACATGGGGAATTCATAGCTTACTGAGCTATACAGACAAGACTTAAATGAAAAATGTTTGTGCAACTTATACGCCTAGAAGGTGCTAAAATGATGGTTGCAGCCTCTTGCAATGTGACAAAGCCACAAGAAGCTATAATCTTTACACAACACAAACTATAAATAGCAACCAAGCCAAAAAACTTTAGTTCTTAGTACTGTGTCTGCAGAATACTTGTTTAGCCTGATTATTGATTTCTGCTGAAGTTTCAAAAAAAATATATACGTGGTAGTAAGGCAATCGATAAGGACTAAGAGTAAAATTTCCAAGACTGTCCAGGAGGTTTAGGAAATATAAGACACCTTCAGAATAATTTAGGAATCCATGTGCTGTTGAACTTGCTGGAGATTTAGAATTTAACAACTCAGGAACTCTGAAGTTTGCTCCCTGTAAACAGTATTAACTGCTGCTTGTTCTGTTCTGCTACTTGAGGTTTGTATGAAGGTCCTTCATACAAAGACCCTTTGTACTGGGTCCTTTCACCATACTTTTCACAAGCACCAGGAAATGGCTTTGGATTTGTTAATCAACTGTCATCTAAATACTGACTAAAAACTTGCAGCCTCTCTGTACAAATAATCATGAAAGCGTACTACAGGCAAATACCAATAAAGGTATGAAAAGACAGGATCTTCACCTTCCAGACTTGCACCATTTTTTGTCAAGCACAAGTAAAACTCCAACTTATTCACCTTATAATAAATTCTTTTAGCATCAAATAATCAAGTCCTGCAATGCCGGCTGTGACACTAACAGTATGAAAATACAGAAGTGAATGACAAGCACATTAGACATATACTGTTAAATAGAAAACATTGTTATATAATTTGGAAAACAATACACTTACTATACAATTTTCAGACTAACACTTTACTCTGATGCTAAAATGATACTTTGGAGTGCAACATAGGAGGCTGGAAGGATGCAGAAGACTTACTCATAAATAATGTTCAGGAAGAAAAGAAGTTGGTAAAAGTCTAGAGACAGCAGTGGCAAGAGGTCCAAACTAGAACAAAGATGAAATTAGAATGTGCACATTTCATTGTATTAGTTTTGTAAGTTTTTATGCAGATATTTATATTCATTCAAGAAGTCTCTTAGTCTGGTATGTCAGGGTATGAATTTCTAGCCTGGCACACACTACAAGAAATGTGCATTCTGGCATCAGTGAATGCTTATTTGCAACTATTAAGTAAACTGTCTACTGTGTGCAATTTTTGCAAAACCTATAGATCGGCACATCTTCTTCATAACATTTCATCTGGTATGAATTTAGTCCAGCAAGCAGAACTGCACATTGCAGAACTGTCAAAAGAAAAGCCACATATATCTCTTCACAGCACAGAAGCTTAAAGGCATGCACACAGACTCAGGACAAATGCCAGTAGCAAACCATGAAAATGCAATGTGATGATGGGGACAAAAATCTAAGAAAACACTACTTTGAACTGTAGGTTTCAGAAACTGCAGTATAAACCATAACAGATACTATCCAATACCAACTAACTAAGGCACTTACATCAAACAGCACGTGGGAGATTAAAAAAAAAATTCATAGTAAACTCTTCTCCCAATGGCTTTACATCTGTACATTGCAAGCAATAGCAAGAAACATTAGAAAGAAAAAGGAATATGTATGCCTGATACAGCTACTACTCTGTTCACCATCACTCCCAGGAAATTCAAAATGGACTCAACTCAACATAACTAGGAAGGCATGAGGGCAAAGATGGAGCTTAAGAATTTCAAATTATTAGAGACAAAACAATGAAGTTCACTACCCAGAGAGATACTTACAAACACCAGAAGGTAGTTCCTAACCTTACAGCAACTACAGAGTAGAAAGCCAGGCACACTGAATCAGACAAAAGAACTGGATAAAACGTTACAGCAATCCTGACATAGTTCATGGCGTCAAGTTGCAGCAAGCGTTTGCTATTATTTCCAAAGCTTATAGTAAGCTACAAGATTCACACTGCCTGGCCTCATCAGAATATCTCCTGATCATTCAAATCCTATGGCTTTGGCTTTAAGAATAAACAAACAAAAAAGATGATGATGAAGTGGTATCACTTCAAAGGCTGTCAGTTTCTGCACATCACTGGTAATGATCTAATCCAGGAAATTTCTTCCAGAAGTGATTTAGCATTTAGAAATACGTTCTATAGGTCTCATATACATTTTTGATACGAAACTAATTTTTGTTGGGATCAAGACTGTAACTGAATGGAAGGATACCTGAAATTATCTAACCAGACTGTTAGTGATTTTGCCCAGTGTGGATTCTGAGCTAAAATCTACATGAAGCAATCCACCAATTCAATTTCCCTTGTAGTGACTTTGCAAAGAACACTGGAAAATGTTTTAACTAACATCAAATTGCTCTCCCTGCAAAATTCCCTCGTGAAGAAAACACTATAGGTGAACAGACAGATCTTATGGACTAACTTGCATAACTGAATCATCATTGGATCCCAGAGCTTTTCCCATTATATAGTACAACAACTTCAGACAGGGCCAGGATTTTACACAGGTGACAAATGGAAACAGTTTAATAATGACACACATATCCCCTATCAGAATGGATGTGTCCCTGGACTTTCCTGGATCACGCCAAATACATCACAAGCTTCAATCTTAATGTGTTAAAACTTCAGAAACAGTCTCAGGCCATCACTGGTTCCTGAGACAACAGCACCAGTTTTGATGAAGACTTCTGGAAGGCTTAATATATCAGGTCCCTTGTTAAAGTATCACAAATGTAATTTACAGCGTTCACACTTCCTACCTGAAAGTTGCATATCATTAGAATAATTTGCACATTATTCTAATTATTGTGAGAGTTATGCACAGGTTAAGTTAAACCAGTGTGCCCTCCAAGACATTCCTATTATTGCAAGGAGTAACGTATCATATTTTAGAAAGGTGATGACACAGAAAAACATTGCCAATTTTGTTAATGCAATCAGAGTCTTAGCTGGATTTATGCTATCTCTTCCAAGGTAATGGGCTACTTTTAAATGATATTTAAATACAGATCTCTTGGTATACCACGGACGGAGAGGAAAGAAAGAGATATGAAATACCATAATCAGAAAATTACCAATTTAATGATAGGGAAAGCAGAATTTCTCAAGAACAGCTGAGAAAGAGGCAATCAGGATTTGTGTTGCTAGTTTTACAGGTAGGGGAATTAAAAACTCAGCAGGAAGATGACTATTTGGGTAGACAATGTCCTCCTCTGAGCTAGGACATTTTGAGCTTAAGCATCAAAAAAGAGCCCTAGGGGAAAAACCCCCATTCCGAATAAACTCACTTATTGTATAGCACATAGGATTTTAGGACAGAAGAATTCAAGGAAGATGAGGGAGACAGCCATTCTATAAATGTGCCAATAGTCTCACAGCACATCATGGTGGGAATAAAGTTGAGAAAATGAATAGCTTGACACCTTCAAACACAAAAGAAGCTGTCTTAAGCAAGAAGACAGGAATTCATTTAAACAATAGTTAGGCAGCTTGGCAGCAGTGCCATAATTAATTTCAGATGGGCTATACCCAAGCCAGCATCAGAACTGGCATACACGATCAAATCAGTGCACTGTTGAATTTAACAACATGACAAGGGCTGCAACCCACCTATCCTCAAATTATCTTGCGAGAACCCCAGAAAGTTTACAGAGTAACCTGGATCCACCAACTTGTGCCCTAATGCAGAAAAGCTATATATTTTAACAGATGACAACCAATTACTTACTTTAGATTTTTTTTTCCCCATCTAAAACTCTACAGAAACAGTAACATCCTTCTCTAGCTATTTTTTTTTTAATTTGGAAAATAGGAGGAAAAGGTGGTTTCAATGTGTTATGATTAAGTAATGGCCACCTCTATACCTATGAGGAACTCACAGGTGGACTCCTCCAGGATCCCAGAAGTGGTACAACAGTTCTGCAAGAGGCTGCCTCTTCCCACTGACTTCAATTTCTGCCTTGTACAATTGGAAAAAATGATCTGGGACTTGATGACTTCTTAACGTCTACTTAATTGTAATGATATTCATTAACCATTATTAAATTGGCTAATTCAATCTTAGAGCTCAAAACAAAATAATTGTATTCTACTTCAGTTGCTTGAAGATTAATAAAAAATAATCTAAAAATAAATTGTTACATGATTATTTTTTTCTGGTGCACCATACATTAAAATACTCTTTATAAGTTGTTCCAGTAATTATGTAAGTCGTAACACTGACAATGAGAATGACTGGCTTTCTCTCATCTGACCCTTCTGTAACTATCAGGTTTGCAGAAATCACCCTTAAATAAACATTCTTCTCAGGTTTTATAGCAGTCTAGATATAGGCAAAAAGGAAAGTCCTCACTCCATCATGCACTAATTTTCATCAGTAGATCCACATCTACCTAGAGGCAAACACCTAGAAGCTGCCGTTCTTGGCTGAAAATACAAGGATTGGGAAAAAGAAGCACACCAGAAATTCAAGAGACACAAATCAGGTGCAAGAAAACTGAGGGAAAGGGGTGACTGAAGCATGTTTTGTTGGTTCAGCAAAGGAAGACACCTTTTCAAATGCATAGCAAGAAGCAAAAAGTCAGTTGAATTAGCCTTTGGATTTGAACATTTTTAATGTGTTTTCTAAGAAAGCAATGGCTTATGCCCTCATGTTACCCCTCTGTCTGCAAGTACTCCTCTAGTAGCTTTTGAGCTCATAGACCAATTTCAATCAAATCTGATGGAAGAATAGAGGTCTTCAAGATATGAACTTTCCTGAGAGCTTCAGGAAAATCTGACCTTGATAGTATGAAGAGATCCAAATCCATGTGCTGAAGGAAAGACAGTAACAACTTGGCTTTTTAGCGATTCTTGGAGTGAATTACACAAGCACAAGTGTAATGACCCATAAGCCAGCATCTACATAGCTCTGAACGTTCAGCACATTCTGTCTCATGCTCGTCTGGAATATGAGGATGTGGCATGCAAGCTGGGATGTTCTGGGGTGGTAGAAGATGCTGGACATGAAATATGATGAAATCAGGCTTCATTAGACCCATTGCTCATGGAAAAAATAGTTGTGGACATTTCACAAGCCTTTATCTTACCTCCAATTATTTCTTCCCATATTGCTGTGGGGCAAATTAAATAACAATACTGAAAACATTGCTGCACCTTGGAAGTAGTTTAAGTAGACATTAGGGTATCTTAACTCAAAGTTTTCATTTATACTGATCATAAAATGGTAGAAATCAAGGGACTCAGGAAAAGCAGGAAATGGAACAGCAGAATAACAGATTTCAGGAGAGCACAACTGTACTCAGAAATTGCAGGCAACTCTATAGGAAGCAATATTAAAGCTAAAAGGAGTTAGAAAAAAACCAGCCATCTCTTAAGAAAGTAATATGAGGGCAAAAGGACAAACCACTCTAATACTACTAAGCAGCATGCAGGTCTCCAGCTGAAGTACTCCATCCAGCTTTGGGCAATGCTTTTTGAGAAAGAAGAGGTGAATCAACTGGAGGGAGCTGGGAAGAGAAGCATAAAGTCTGGTCAAGTAAGTTATGAGGAAGGAATGAAAGAATTTGAATTGTCTAGTCTAAAGAGAAGAGAAAATCCTAATGACAGCAGCCTAAGAGTCTTCAAACATGTAAAAGGTAACTGCGAGATGAAGAGAATAATCTATGCTCTGGAAAGCATCAACATGCTTAAATCACAGCCAAGGTCATCTAAATCAGACATTAGAAAGAACTTTCTACTGATAAAAGCAGTTAAAGATGAAGCTAGAGCAATGGAGGTGTTTAAGATGGGTATAAACAAACCTCTGTCAGGAACATTTTATGTACAGTCAAAGCTAATATTGTTTAGCAAAAGCTATCAGAAGGCAGTGCTGTTAGTCTCTTAACAAAATCCCCAAACAGAGTGGCACAGCTTATGGGCTAAAAAGTTCCCGAATAGCCTTCAAGATATTCTAGCATAAAACTAGGCCTGGATAAAATTGAGTCTGCCTTGTTGTATAGAAATGGACTAGATGACATCTCAAAATAGTTGATACAAATTTTGCACAGAGTGAAATGCAAGCAGATAGAGAGAACCTCTAAACCATGGATGCCGGAAGAAGGAAGTAGATATACTGAGTTTCTGTTTAAAGTTAAAATAAAATTAACATGACTCTGGCTTTTGGCAACTGTCCATATCTGGAGAATTTAAATTTGTTCAGCACAATTTATAAATCAGTGAACAAACTTCTGGCTAACAAGGACTGTATAGACTTTTTTTTTTTTTCTTTTGTGGCCACACAACCCCCCCTGTTATCTCTACCTCACTAACATCTTTATGTAACACCATTCTACTATACCAGTCCTCTGAGAGATATGATAATGCTTCTCTGACTTTTCTGTTAGGATAACACTTCTGTTCACACACCTGTGCCTGTGCTCCTAAATTTGGGAAGTACCGAGACAGACCAACAGTAGCTGGCAAAGCAAAGACTAGGCAGGACCATCTAGAAGGGATGTGCTGAAGCTCTGATCAACCATACACTGTCCTGAGCTACCTGACACACTTCAAGAATGACAGAAGATGCCTATACACCAATCTCATTTCTCAAATATGACCATTGTCAACAAAATCCAAAAGGAAGTCTCTCTCTCTCTCAGAAAGGAATGTAGTTTTAAAGCCTATTAAAATGCAAAGATTCTAAAGTACTAGTAAAACAAATAGTCTCATATTTCTGAAAAAGTTGTTGTTTAAAGTTATACATGATAAGCAAGTCACAGTAAAACTTCACAGAGAAGATAAATAAACCTTTTTCAGAAGACCTCATGTTTCACCTCTACCCTTCCACATCTGCAAAAAAAAAAGAAAAAATTACAAACCTGAACAGAAGATTAACTTCCTGCCCTTCTATTACGGCTGCTACAAATATATTTGTGCAATGAGGCAAATAACAAGCAATGACGAAAGGTGCAAGTGTCTACTACTGCGGAAAGAGATCTCAAATTTGTTCTGACAATTTTAGTTCATCTAGTAACTACTCTGAGAGGGTGAACTACATACTTACATCCTAACATTTAGCAGAGAAAAATAAATTTACTTCTGAGGAATGTCCACCTGTGCAAAGTAATATATATGATCTCACTAGCACGTCCCATGGTACAAATCAGTTAATGAAGAATTAATAAAGCTCAGTTACAGTGGGGGAAAAAAACCAAACAACCTACCTGAGGTCTCATGCACATAAACAAATTTCAGACATAATGCTTCACAGTGAATTCTGAAACAATACTAATATACTCTGATAACTCCTCGTTTTACATTCTTTCCCATGCCACAGGGAAGGAAGTTCTGCACTCCCCTCATTCTCATATAGGAAATTAATCATCCTAAACTGAATTAAGAAATTTTATGTGCCTATCCTGACAGGTCCCTTATGGACTAATGGAATAACTTTAACCTGTGTAAAAAATCAGTTGATACAAAATCAAGAATGACAAGAGGGACATGCAGATTAACCATCATAATTCAAGAATATATCCCTTTGGGGACCAAATTCATACCAGATAGTATGGCTGTCTCTTCCAACCTCCCTTTTTTCTTCATTTTCATGGATCAAAGCTAATGTCTTAGAGCATAACAGCTGCTGGAAGATAAAAAGTATAGTAAAACACTATTTGCAGTTCCTACATCTTAATTTTTTTTTCTGCATTCTGCTCAGGAGGAAGAAAGTGGAAACTCTTAGAAAAAAACTCAGGTAGAGCTGCCCAACAGCAGGGACTCATGAAATAGAATCCAAGGTCTGTCAGTGGGGGAATATGGCTAAGGCACTGTGAGCTCCAAAGAAAGCACAACTCAGCACTCAGGAAACGAAGCTATAGGCACCAGCACAAGGCCCCAAAGAATCTTCTAAAAAAGATGAATCTTGCTTCCAGAAAAACAGAACTGTCAGCTGCAAAGGCTAAACTATGTAATTAGCTTGAGTTACCTGTTTAAATAATTGCCTGAATTATGGGAGGACCTGACGTTTCCAACATTGTTTCTTACTCTTCTCTTTAGCCAGGAGTGTTTCCACTCCAGGCTGGCAGGAGATCACACATAATGCCCTCCACTGCCAAGCTGCACTCCCTATTTTGCAGTAAGTCAGTCTATGTAGCATGTGATTTCTGCAATGCCTGAAGGCAAGGTCTTGCCTCAGTGACATGCAGGGGCTCCTGGCACACAGCTTGTACAGGAGCTTACCAACTGCTTTCTGATGCTGAGTTTTCCAAAAGCAAGACACCTTGGCAGTACTTTCCCTCTGCAAGAGGTAGTGGCCCTGCAGTTGGACTCAGCTCAATCACAGCAGTGGTCTGGCTTGAGTCTCGTCTACATCCACACAGAAAGAGATTGCAGTTCATATCCCCATCCGGTTATAGAGTCTAATCTCTGAAGTGTACTATAAGCTCTAGCTTTAAGTCAAGTTAAAAAAGAGAAATAAATTAGAAGTTTCTCCTTTTGTATGAAAGGAAGGTTAAGGCAGTTCAGACTAAGCTCAGTGTAGCCATGCCCAATGGAGCTGTTGTGTAGAAATGATATAGAAATGTACAGTGGAAGGCATTGACTTCCCTGAGGGACCTTGAAAGGTACCAACAAAAAGTTATACCCATTTCAGAAGAGTTGGAGAAAAGCATACAGAGAGATTAAATCACTGCATGTCAAATACTCTAAAACATAAATTCTGTGTTCAGGTAGTTTACTTACAGGTTTGCCTTGCCAAATGCATTGCTGCTTCATTCTAACAGAATGACTATAAGCCAAAGCATGGGGGTAAAATCCAGTATCCTCTGTTATTTGTTAATGAACAAAACAGATTAGAAGTTGTTTTTTTTAGAAAGAAAAAACCCTGAACAATGAAAGAGTATCCAAACTGGGTTTCTACCATAGACACATTGCCCTAAAAGGTAGGGTTGGCTAGATCTATCTCCTGTATGCCAAAATTGCTTGAGGACAGCCAAGTAGTAAGATTAGGTCCTACACCATGCCTAGAGAACTTAAAATGCAACTGTCAGGTAGTGCAGTGGTAACTGAAGATATACAGGAAGGTATATAAAATAAAAATATAATTATGCTTAAGGTTCAGATTATCACTTATGTCTTGACTGGACTGGAATGTCAAAACTTTAAAGTACCCTCACTCAGGTGCATTACACCATGTAGATTATTTGCATTAAAACAGAACATAACCTCTGGGGGAGTAAATTCATGTCAAGAATGGAAAATATTTGACATGGGCATTCCTGCGCTGCCAGGAGAAAGGATCACAGACCACAGAATTTTGAAATATTTTTAATTTCTGTGGGAGCTATTCCAAAAATCTGACTGCTGAGTTTGCAAAGCAGAGCTGAATTATTTTGAAATTCCATATATGTCCCTGTGTCTCTGTAGTGAACGAGAGCTAAGTGTTACCAACTTTTTCCTGTGTTACAAACCTCAGTAGAATAATGTGGAAGGCTTGCATTCCTACACAAAACCCTGCAATTCTATCCTCATTTCCTAAGATCCGTCTCAGTCCCACACAGCCCTCAAATCTGCTTCTGGTATCTTAAGAGACATACTGTACAGGAGACCATATTTCCCCAGAAATACTACAGCTGTTTTGGATTTGGAAGGAAAATTGTAAAATTTAAGTATATTCTTGAAGAATGTATGACAAAATGGATTAAAGCACTCTTACTAGCCCAGACAAACAGAACAAGGGTGTTGCAAACAGTTACAAAAAAGGTTATGCTAGAATTTTCCTAATGGGAGTACAGTAAAAAGCTGGCGCTAGCAGCCACAGCAAGTATTGCTGCTTCTGTTTTAACTTAACCTTCAGTCAACATTCAAGTATTTCATTTCAGAGTACTACATGTGAGTCAGTACACATGCTGGCTGTGAACTAATTCATGTTTCTGCGTCTGTCTGCTTGCCAGTCCTATTTCTTTGCTATTTGCAAAAAAAGGAAGGAAAAATAAAGAAAAATCAATTCCCTTCCTTTGAGTTTGCAACTGCTTGCAGATCTGCATCTTCCCCACCTTTTGCCATTCCTTCCCCTTGGTTCCTTGCCTTCTTCCTGGCTGAGATCACCTGCCACAGACTCAGGCCATCCACCTTTCACCTCCTCTTGGCTTTCCCTCTCTAGCCTCCAGCTATGCCAGCACCCCCAGCGAGCTCGGCACTCCCCTGACCTAGTTCTCACAGTGCATTTTGCTCCCTCAGGCAGCTCCACCTCACTCCACCCAAGCACTACTACACTGCTGAATACAGTTTACTCCTACCTCACTCCACCCAAGCACTATTACACTGCTGAATGCAGCTTGCTCCTCGGGACAAGCAAGCCAGACTCTCCAGTTCAACCACTGCTTTATCTCACTCCCCCATTTCCACACTGACTAGCCGATTGTCACTTGTGAGAGCACTCTTTGTCCCTTCTAATACAGATTTTTTTTTCTTTGTCCCTTGACTAATACAGATTTTACTGACCTTGACTTGAAAGTGAGAAGTTACAAAAGTTCAACTATGATTCCTTGTCCCTCGTATTGCCACTTGAATAATTAGAAATTGTGTCATGCAGGTATGTCTTATTCACAAGTACGCTTTTCTCATAACAGATGTGAAAGTGGGTCCTAAACCAAAATGTTTATTTATAATTGTAACCTGCCTAGCTTATGACATACAAGGCTTTGTATCTAGCTGATGAGTAATCTGAATATGCAAAACTAATGAATATTGGATAAATTAGGTATTAGGCAGCTTGAGAATTAATTTTCCTATTTCAAAAGTGACCAGTATCCACACATGAGGACCTATTTCTGGCAGCTTTGGGGACATTATTCCATTCCAATGTCTTGCATGTATGTGCAGTTTTGATTTTTTTTTTCCAATTTAATTGTCTTTTCAAATTTTCAAAACACAAAATGTTTCAAGGTCCCAGCGATGTTCTTACCTACTCAATTGTTAAAACAGTGTTGTTTATGAGCTCTGCTAAACCTTACACGCTGAACAATGTGGGCTGAAAAAACCCCCCAAAATCACAAACTCCTGTTCAGTTTTGCAATGATCTGCCAGAACATGTGAATAGATAAAGAGCAGGTGTATCTGCTTGTTTTAACCATTGCTAAATGAGGCTAATAAAGAAACAAGACTCCAGCAGTTGTTTCAAGTTAAGAAAAAAGTTCTTTGTCGAATAACATAGAAAGTAATACTGATTCATTTGCCTCTACCATGAGTTTCAAGAAATTGTGCCAGAAGATTTATCATCAGACTTGGTAACTCTGTTTTTCATCATGATCTCATAGTAAAAGCTGTTTCCTATTCCAAGAAAGTATAGTTGACAAATACAATTGCCTACACATGACCGATGCCCATCTCTCATATGTCTGTTGAAATATTGCATTGCAAACCCTGTGTGAGTCCTGTGGAAAATGGCTGGGTTTTTTGGCCACACAGCTAAGTGGGCACGTAGCACAGCCAAGAATGCAACACACTGTGCAATAGTGACTACATGTAGCCTTGAAATGTTAGCCATAAGCCAGGAAGGTGTACAGGGATGGAAAAAAAGGAAGATAGGAATAAGCAGCAAACAGTGAAGTCTGCAAACAAATTATTGTCAGTCAACCGTGGTGATTACTTACTGAGAAGTGTCAGGGTGCAGAGGTATTTTAATTAGCTTCCCCAGTGAAGCATCACTCAAAACAACAAGAAAACTAAAGAACCCTCAACTGTCCTCTGCCAGTCTTTTAAACTACATTTTTTGAGGCAGAAGCCTTTCTTGGATATCTGGTCAAAAGCTCTTTAACAGGCTTTCCACACTATTCAATTTATTCTGTGGGTAGCCCTGAAAAACAAAATATTCTAATTATGATCACCTAAATCTCAAGGAAGTAGTCAAAGCTGCCTAAAGTGCCTAACCATCAGCCTTCAGCCCAAGCTTACAGAAATTACCTGTCACAGAATGAGAGGTTTGCATCTGTTCCATTTCTGTCTTTATGCTGACATCCTGAAACACAGCTCCCACTAGAATGCCGTTGCTGAATAGGTGAGATACTTGATTAACAGGAGGTGAACTGAAATCATGCAGCCTTTGTGAAATGGCTAAACACCAGCCAGATGACAATGGTGAGTCTGAATCTGCTCACCTTTGGATCAATGTCCTCTGAAGATGAAGAACTGATGCATGACTGAATTAGAATTGAACTGCTGCAAAACAGTAAGTATAACATTTAACTTGAACTCAAGTTTCCTCTATAGATAGACTGGTAGAGGAGAAATTTCCCATGAGAAATGAGACCAAGATACACTTTTCTATCCAGACTTACTAGCAGCAACTAGAACAGGAGATAGGTCAACTGCTTTACACAATACTGATAACAAGTCACTGGTATTTGAAAAAGTGGGAAGACTTTGATGAAAACCCCTGTGAATGAAAGTACACTTAATAGATACTGCTCCTATGTGTACCAAGTATTTTACAAGAAGAGGACAGAAAATAAAGTCTTTCTCTCAGAAAGTTTACAGACTAAATAAATTCCAGAGAAATGCAATTATAAGATATGCACCATGCAGAAATGAGTTAGAGCAGAAGTAAACAGAGCACTGTGAACTCTGGGAATAATAAATTCTGGGTTTCTACATGTGTTGCATGTTGACTGACTTTGGGGTCAAATAAAGCAACACACTGACAGAAACTTCCTTCCTATTTGGGACATAGACCAAATCTCCTTTCTACTGCAGATTCTCCAGGGTACTGGAAGAATGAGTTCACACTACAGCTTCTCTTTCTACAGGGAATATGCAGAGCTTTTCTCCTGTGCCCAGCTGCCTACTTAAAGGAAAGAGTTGATGATACGCCTTTGTCAAATCTGACTGAAGATGGCTGACCAGTTCACAAGTTGTTAAGGAGTTGACAGACAGATAGTATCACTAAATAAGTCTTGTTCCTATAGGAAACCAACCAACCAAGATTGTATAATGCTACCATGCTGAAAGAACAAACTATGGAGATGATTCTTTTTTTCCCCTCATACAACACTCACCTTCCCTAACTACATGCATTTTTACACCTATAAAGTGTTCAGCAGGGAATAAAAATAAGCATGCCTACCTGATGTTTTAAGAACCTGAATAACTTGTCATTGAATGAAATTTTGTTTCCTGTAAATGTTAACATCTTTAAAACAAAATCACAGGATTACAATGCTTTGTTTCTCATCAGGTATACTGACAGAGTCAAAAAAGCCAAAGTCTCTGATAATAATACTGACAAAATCCAATAAAAACATGCTTCACTTCACTTACATAAACCCATGTAATTCTCAGCCCATGAGACAAATTTTCAAAAGGTCTTCAGTTATACTGAATCACAGATATAAAAAAATACTAATAGTACCTTATCTCTGCAAATTTTAAAGTATTTTCCACATATTGATGGGCAAAGCTGATTTTTACCTTCTGATTTGCTTGATTTAATTATGCTGTGCTGAAAGCATAAAGAAGCTCATGCCAATGTTTTCAAAAGCATCAATTAATTGATACTTTGGGTTGGGGTTGAGATGGAAGCTGACAGAGCTCCATTTTTGATTTGTCACGCTTGGTAACGCCGTCTTGTTCATTACTAGCAGAGAGTGTTGACTTTCACTCTTGCATAACCTCCAGAGATGCTCTCTAATGCAAAAGCCACAGTGATCTCTTTACCAAATCAAACAGGTGATGACAGGACTTCCTTTACATAGTAAGACAATAAAGAGAAGACATTTCTTCTGTCACAACAGAAATCTAGGAAGAGCCAAGACGATAACGAAGTGCAGAGAAAAGCTTGCTGGAAATGGACAGGGGAACCTGTGTGCTTGGGAAGACATTATACATGGAGAGATATGGAAGGATCTTGTAGACATTACTTTATGCTGAAAACTGCTGCTGTAACAACAAGTCCTCTGCAAGGTTTCTACACTGACCACCAATGCCCAAGGGCCAGGATTTTGGGGCCAGCCTGCTCAGCTATCCATCCTTACAATAGACATATGAAAAAAGGACAGCCTCCTTGCAGCCCTTCTTGATCCTGTACATCTCTGGTTAAAGACAGTCATCTTTTGCTGGATTTTATTTCATTAGCTTTCACTGGTGAGCAAGAGATGTGAGGAGGCCAATTAATTCCTTTTCAGGGATGCAATAAATTACGCCTCTCCTGGGACAAAAGTTTTAACCCAAAGTGAAACCAAATTTTATTCAGTTCCCAGAGCACGTCTCCTGTCTCCGAACGCAAACTTACTCATAATTATTTTGTCAAGTCTTATTAATGCACACAGTGTATCCGACATTTCACATACTGCACGTCAACATACCAGTTCCATTAATATACATATGAAAATAAAGTTAGATTACAGACTTGATAAGCTTTCTATCCCCTGAAACCATGTGTAGATTTTAAGAACAAGCAATTACACTTATCATATATCAGCAGCATACTTGTCACAGAATGAAAAACAAAAATATTAACTTTTTTCTTTAAAAGATGTAGATTTTAGTAAATGCTCATTTTTTTGTTTTGGAATCTGTACTTGTTCCTGCTTGGTTATGGGTAAGAATTAGATTTTAGAAACAAAGGTTCTGAGTTCAACTTGAAGACACACTGTTAAGACATGTACTGAAAGCCAAAAATTACTAATAGACAAGTTCCACCCATGTGGGATTCTTCCTAGATTATTTGATAAAGTAATTTCATATTTCTGAACCTGGGATGAGACTGGACTGTACACACACACACAAAGCAGAATCTTCTTGGTAACACCCCTTATATATTCACCGACAGGTGCACCAACCCAATACTTAAAAGGCTTATAAAAATCTCACTATCGGTTCTTTTATAACCTTAAAGAAGTGAAAAAAAACCCCAAGGATGATGGTCCATAGGTGAAGGATAATTGTAATTAGAAGAGAGTAAAAGGGGTGGAGATTGCATGAAAACAGTTTGAACAGGGTTTGCTTCCTCTGTGATCAAAACAAAACAACAAAAAACCAAGAAGATTTCCTCCTACGGGATTAACACACCCTGGTACCTGCTAGAAACTCTCAAACAATCTTGCCACCCACATATGCAAACAAAAAAGCTTGTTTGTATAACAATGATGCAAGGAAAAAATTGCACAGGAAAGCAATGCCTTATATAAAGAAGATACAACATAAAGAGACATGCAGACACATATTTTTGTGCCAAAATAAAACGTTCCCTTTGAGCATATCTGCAGTCAATAGATTGCTGGAAGTTCAAAAGCTCAAACTCATGAACTTACATGAATATGATCTTAAAAAGCTGGGAAATTATATTGAATTTTCAAATGCTTTCTTAGACCATGAAATGCCTTCAACAAAAGCTCAACAATTTTGAATTGTTTTGTTGTTTGGTGTTGGTGTTTGTATAGCACCTGAAACTTTGAGGTTGATCAGCAGGTGGCCCAAGTAGGAGATATATTTGATCAGATCACAGGGCTGGGATTCTTTCAGGGAACAGCTTACAATGAGGTACAATGTGACAAGCATGGGTGGTCTTAAAATTATTTCTCAAGTTATATTCCCTGGCCTCCAAGGTTCCTGTCTAAATCGTTAGTCACTGACACATGGCTGCTAGGACTGGGTGAAAACAGCTGTATCCTACCCTCTTCAGGCAGTGGCTTGGGTGATCTTTACAGATCTCCCCTACAATAGTGTGCACAAATGCCTGATTACATCTACCTTCACCTTCAGGAAGTGCAACCTGGGGACTACAGAAAGAGAAATGTTCCTTTCAGAAGACAAACACAAAGGTTTGTGGAGGCACAAGGAATGGACAGGAAATTGGAATACAGGGACGGACTGAGGCACTTTCTTACAGAATAGCCCCAAGAAACTCAAGAACATACAAATGGCTGCTGTGATTCCACGTGTAGGCTGACAGCTTTGCGACTGTGAGAAAATTAGCCAGATTGAAGTCTCAGATAGCTATATGTGAGTCACAGAAAGGGATATATGGCAGCTCTTCAGACCACATGAATCATCAGCAGCGACAGGGAAGCAGAAACTCAAATTGAAGTTACTAGAGGAAGCAGAGTGCAGCATGATGTCAGCTTAAGTGGCTACGAGTCTCAGGTCCTCACCACAGATTTGTCTTTCCTGTTGCTAAGTGAATAAATCCTCACTTCTTGGTAGGCTGAGGGGGAAAAGCAGATTTTTAGGCAGCGGGGGAAATGCCAGAGCACATAGCAAAGCCTGTGTTTGGCCAAGCAAATGAAGGAAAGGATACAGCTGAGTAATTTCCAAAGACTGAGATGATCAGAACTGACAAGGCTTTGCTGTGTTATACTGGATGTTCTCCCAGAATTTCAAAATACTTCAGGAGGGAGAAAGTCGCCTGGACCAAACAGGTTAAACATTACTTTGTGCTGAAGACATGGGTGCACATAGATGGTGTCTGTCCTGGGAAGTCAGCTCTTCACCTTGCAGTTTTATACTAAAGGTATTTCACTGAATGCTCTAGGTATCTGGCTGAATCAATACATCCTAAAGTGCAAAACAGTCCAGCTCCTCTTCAGTTTGGCACACAATACTGCTGGTTCCTGCTGCCTGCTCTTCTCCTTAAATGACATTTTTCTTCCCAATTCAACATCCATCCCATAATGAAAACTCTCTCAGACAATAGTCTCACAAAACTTCTGGCTTGGTTGCTTTCTAAAAGTGTTTTCTGTGGAAAAATTAGCTGCCAGGAATGGCAGGAATTCTCTGGCTGAAGCCACTGGTCATTGTAAGGAAATTTAATTTCCTGTTTTGCTGGTTAATGCCACAGTCCTAGCCACAACAGAAGTTAATTTTCTTTAAAAAGAAATTAAAAAATAATAATCCATGAGAGTGTTCATATGTCTGTTGGCGGCAGAAACAGACCTGCATATCATGATAAATTAAGGGATCTTTATGATTGTTTAGTACCGTATAAAACAGGATTTGAATCACTACTGCACACTTGCAACAGCAAGCTGTGAAAGGCAGCATGATGTTAACCATTACTTTGGCGAAAATTCAGGTTTTATAGAGACTGTGGGAAAATAAGGGAAGATTGGCAAGGAGGATTTTAAACACGCTCAAGTGACCTGCAGCTGAGGTGTAGAAAAACACATACACCATACTAATTATTGTTTAGCCTAGTGCGTTGGACAAGTAGAACATCTGTGTTTCAATAACACAGGCCTGTGATATACTTGGAGGTACCCTATCGAACATGCTTGAGATTCCTGCCCTGCTGTGGGAAAGATCAAAGCACAGTGGTAAACTACGTCTGCGCAAATCCCTGAAATACAGGTGAAAACAGCAGGTTCAGCGATCGTCTAGCAGAACCAAGCTCCCCGGTGCCTGCATCCCTGCTTGTGTGCCTCTTCCTGGGTGCTGCTTTGGGGATCCCCTGCTTGGTGAGGTAACAAAAAAAAAATTTACTCTGCATTTCATCTGTGGTTTTGTGGTTGTTCCTGCATCCTGCCTGTGCTGGCTTACCCATTTGGCGTAGTCAAGAGGATCCAGGAACAGCCATGCCATAGCTGGCAAAAAAGTTGGGGACTGGAGAGGCTACGATGGTGACTCCCTGTATTCCAGGATGGCCCAGTACTGAGTGGTGGACCCTCATGGCCACTTTCCTGTCTACATGGGCTCCGCCAGAAGCACGACCTGAAATAGATGGTGGGGTGGTTGTTACCCCCCAGACAATTGAAACAGGTATGCATGGATTGCCATGAAAAGTGGGATTCGGATTCTTCTCGTAAGTTAATGGGGAGATTGGGATGGTTATTAGTTACCGGTCTTAGAGGTCTTGACTGTGAAGTTGTTGTATTACAGAGTAAAATGAGAAAATTGGAAAAGGAAGTCGGCACTTTACAACATGCAAAGACGATCACACAAGAAGTAATTATTACTGAAGCAAAGCAGTGCCATGGGCTGCAAGATACTGTAGAACAGTTGATAGCACATATTGCTAATAAATGGAGCGGGGGAGTGAGCGAGTGGTTGTGTGGTGCTTAGTTACAGGCCAGGGTTAAACCACGAGAGTCCTTTTTGGTGCCTGACGTGGGCCATGAAGAGTTCAAGATAACGATAGATTTGATTAGAATGTGCTAGATGAAATTTATAGTTGTTATTGCTGTTTAGCTGTTAATTGGCAGGCTTCTGTGCTTGCCATGGGCCTTGCTTGCCTTACTGTATGTTAGAGTCTAGTGCTCATTAGTGGCTGCTTGTTGCTTTTGGTGCTTGCTGTACTGCTTATAATCTTACTAGGATGTACCTGGGAAAATTTCGATAACAGCAATGGCTCATGCATTGATTATGGGATTCAATCCAGACAGGGTAGCAGTAATGAGAAGTATCAAAATGCAGCTTTTGAGAAGAGCGCCCGCCTCACTACAACACTTGATTATACCAGCAGTCACAAATGCTATGGGTAATGTAGGTGCCCTCACAAATACCTTGAGGGAAATTGGGGCTGTAACTTTGGGACCACCTGTGTGGGTGGTTAATAAAGGAAAACTGGCAAAACCAAAAGGAGTTACATCACAGGTGATGAGGAAACAGTTGTGGAATGATCGTGTACAAGCCAGTCTCCCATGATCAGAAATAAATGGGATTACAACATCAGAAATGTTTCGCCAACGGCAAAAGTTAGTGCCTATGCAAACCAGCCAACTGCCCCTGGCCCCACCACCAACTCTGTGCCCACCCTCCACCCCTGCCTGTCACCTCAAGGCAAGGCACTACCCGGCAAATACCAAAACAGCAGAAATGAAGGTTTGGCAGGTCCCTGAAAACTGCTGCCACTGTAGCCTCTTATCATGAGGGGGACTGACACCCTTATGTTACTTTAACTATAAAGTGGTGGTCTTGGGGGATTTTACATGTGTTAGCTCTGGTAGATACTGGAGCTGAGGTTACTCTATTACATAGTAATATTGATAATAAAGCAGCCACATCAAGATCTGTGACTGGTGGCAAATCTGACCCCTGCCCTCTGAGCTAAAGTTACCTTAATAATAGGAAATGCCACTCCATTTACAACAACAGTGTTAATGTTAATGGTGTTGCCTCAGTTAAAGAATATATCTTGGGTATTGATGTGTTGGCAGGACGAACGGTTGAAACTTTAAATAGTTGCTTCTGCTTTGGGACTTTGCAAAAGGGATTTGCTATTTGATCTGTAATTGTCTTGTGTGGTGGATTCCCAAAGCTGGATCCTGTTGTGCTGCCTGTGCCTGCCAAAGTGGTAACTGTAAAACAATATCATGTTCGGGGTGGGGGGAAGGAGGAAATTACTCAAACCATTCAGACACTTCAGCTAGTGGGAATCATTAAGGAAACCATGACTGCTTTTAATAATCCTATTTGGCATCTTCAAAAATGAGACAGCACTTGGAGAATGACTGTAGATTATAGAGAATTGAATAAAGTCCGTCCCCCCCCCCTCCACCACTTGCAGTTATGGTACCAGACATGGTTACTCTTATAGAAAAAATCAGCAAAAATTTACCACCCTGGAAGGTGGTGATAGATCTTGCTAATGCTTTCTTTTTGATAGCCATTACGTATTTATTAAGTATGTGCACATAATTGTACTATTTGTATGCAGCTATATTTAAGGTCATTATGTAGGCCATGGGGAAAGATAAAACAGGGTCAGTGGGCCTTGAATACCTGGCAGGTTGATTACATGGGTCCCCTGCCCCTGTTGAGGGGTGGCGATATATATTCACTGCTGTGGATACAGAGTCAGGACCATTTTTTCCTAAACCCACCAAATATGCTAATCAACATAGCACAACTGAAGCATTAGAACAACTCATTCATCAATACAGACCTCCTCACTAAATACAAAGTAACCAAGGAACACACTTTACTGGACGTAATGTCCAAGATTAGGCTCAAGAGCTAGGGACAGATTGGATATTCCACGTTGCCTACCATCCCCAAGCTAATTGATTGAAAGAATGAATGGGATGTTGAAAGAACAATTAAACAAGCTAACCAGTACTAAAACTTTACAACACTGGAGTTCGCAACTTCCTAAAGCAGTCTTTTTGTTAAATAGGCAAAATATTCATAATCAAACACCCTATGATCATATTACAACACCTCCAGTACAAAACATGGTGAGGATTGAAATTCTTCCAGATGGTATCTCTCTCAAAATATTAACTACAGGGGAAATGGAATAATTTACACCAATGGATTGCATGGTGGGCCTGTGACCTATTAGTCTAGATGTGAAGATTCATATAATAACCCCTGAGAATGCCATAGGTTCTGTACCCCAACTTCTCCTCTTATTTTACATCCTCTATTGATATCAGATTCTTGAGTTCTTGTATTTCAGGTATCTTTGACAAATGCCTGTGCCTTATCTAGTGGAGATAGCATTGGAACAGTGTTCTTGATGTTGCAAACCTAACATTGAATTGAAGTTCAATCTGAAAAAGTGCAAGCCCATAACTCTTCAATCTGTGTTGGCAATTACCCCACAACAGGTTATCAAACCTGGAGTGATATTAGCTGAAGGAGCTGGAGCAACAGCATATGTATTACTACAAATAGATGACACTCCTGTTTTCTTCCCTTATCAAAGGTTGGCTTGTTATGTTTTGTAGTCTCGTACTACAGGCACATGCCCTGGACACATTTCTGAGATGAACATGTAACTACTTGGATCTGTTTGGCTTGTACTGTAACTAACTCATCTGCCCTTTGTATTGAAAGAGGATTAATGGCTGCAGATCTTTTGACAATGTGTTCAGTTGGCATGCCAACCCCAGTAGCTGTATTACAGTATTATGCTATGCTAAGTGCTTTTGATATTAACGTTCCTCATTGTTATTTTTTCCAAGTAGGTAACAGCTATACGCCAAAGAACATTATACAGTCAATTGGCGGTGGACTATCTCCTTCTTTGACACCATAAACACTACCCTGATTTTGAAGGCATATGTTGCTTCAACAGAACTCATGAATCAGCCAGCATAGAAGACACCATTCAACATCTCCAGGACTTAATGCATCAAATAAAACAATCTACTGGTGGTGCCTGGCTGGCTGAGTGGTTTAATCCTCTGACAGGATGAGTGGAACACCTGATTCAAAGCATTATTGTAGAAATATGTTTATTCCTTTTTCTGTATGCCTCTGTAAACTACCCTGCCCTACACCCCACAAGCCCAAATGGACACCTCCAGCTTTGCCAGCCCCAGCGAAAGTGGTCCCTTGAGTGAGGGGGTGGAGTGTGGTAAAATAACGGAAGATTGGCAAGGAGGATTATAAACACGCTCAAGTGACCTGCAGCTGAGGTGTAGAAAAACACATACACCATACTAATTATTGTTTAGCCTAGTGTGTTGGACAAGTAGAACATCTGTGTTTCAATAACACAGGCCTGTGATATACTTGGAGGTACCCTATCGAACATGCTTGAGATTCCTGCCCTGCTGTGGGAAAGATCAAAGCACAGTGGTAAACTACGTCTGCGCAAATCCCTGAAATACAGGTGAAAACAGCAGGTTCAGCGATCGTCTAGCAGAACCAAGCTCCCCGGTGCCTGCATCCCTGCTTGTGTGCCTCTTCCTGGGTGCTGCTTTGGGGATCCCCTGCTTGGTGAGGTAACAAAAAAAAAAATTTACTCTGCATTTCATCTGTGGTTTTGTGGTTATTCCTGCACCCTGCTTGTGCCAGCTCACAGAGAGACTCAGACAGTCCCTAAACAGCCATTATCTTATCTTTCTGCCCATTATATTAATGAAATTGCTTCTGCAATGGAAGGCAGCCACCTACATCCCTCACTGACATAGCAGGTAGAAAATGTGTATTACCTTACTTGTTTCTGAAAGCTAGACTGCCACTTACAGCTTGCAAAGGTGATTAATTCTCATGCTGAAGGGACATAAGTAGACTGGCAATGGGACTAGCCACTTCATGGCTTTCTTTTACTAATTACCTCTACTGAGCTACAATAAGCTGCTTGCCAGGTAATTACCCACAGAAGCCCTACTGGGTTTCTGCATCAATTCTGTCCATTTTTAGATTGCTGCAGCTGACTCCTACCAGAGAAATGCTGCCTCCTTACACTAAAGGCTCACAGACTCACTTAGACCAGCTGAGGGCCCACCCAGTCTCTGATTCATCCTCGTGTTCAAAGGCAGGTCAACACCAAATTCCCAGCAGGGTGCTCAGGGTTTTGCCCGGATGGGTCCTGAAAGTCTCCATGATGGATGCTCCAGAGAAACATGTCCCAGTGCTGTTATCCGCATCTTGATTTTTTTTTTCCCCCATATATGAAACCTCTCTAGCCTCCAGGCAAAGTATAAACCATTAACCACCACCCTTTGAGCCCAATGATCCAGCCAGTTATTAACCCATATAGCAGTCTACCTGTTGAGACCGTAATGTCCCAAGTAGCATATGAGGACAGTATTGCTAAAGTCAAGGTAGGTGACATTCGTCACTCTCCCCTCATTCACAAATCTAGTCACTTCATCATAGAAGACAATCAGTCATAATTTATCTTTGGTACATCCGTGGTTGCTATTCCCAATCACCTTCTTCTCTATGCTCCCAGAAACAACCTTTGCTAGAAAAGATCTGTCTTTTGAAGACAGGTGGAACATTTGCTTTTCTTAAGTTATCAGGGAACTCCTTTGATATCCATGACCTTTCAAAGATCATAGTGTGTGATACCACTATGACATCAGCTAGCACACTTGGATGCTTCCCTTCTGGTCCTATGCACTTGTATGGGTTGAGATTTCTCAAGAGATCCATGACTCAGTCTGCTTCCACTACTGGTAATTTGATGACACAGAGGCTTGGAAGACTTTGTTGGTGAAAACTGAGGCAAATAAAGCATGGAGTACTTCAGCCTCACCTGTGTCTGCAGTCACTAAGTCAACCACCCCATTCAGCAATGGGCCACATTCTCCATGTTTATTCATTTACTACTAATAGCAGTGAAAGATCTTCTTGCTTCCCTTGATTCCCTTGCAAATGTCAACTCCAGGTGAGCTTTGGCTTTCCTAACACCATGCCTACATGCCACTGCAATGTTTCAAAATTCCTCTTTCATAGCCCATTCCTGTTTCTACTCTTGTATACCACTTTTTTTGCACTGGAGCTCCATCATGGGTTATCTGGTTAGCTAAGCCAGTCTCCTGATACATTTACTTGCTTTCAAGAGTATAATGATAAGCTGTTGTTGTGCTGAGAGGAGGTTGTCCTTAAACACCTGACATACTAGGTCTTTCAAGCCAAAGCAAATCAATGCATGCTTTTTTTGTTAGGGCTTAAACTTCCAGGTGTTAACCGGGTAGTGACTCCAGCCCTACTGGAAACTTACTTATTGTCCAATGTGAAAAATCTCTAGCCTTGCATGTAAAGACTCATGCAACACACTCAAAGCATTGCTAAAAGAGTTTTTGCCTGTTACCTGTACCTACACACTGGTCACATCTCAGTTTGTGGAAAGACATCTTCAACATTTCCTGCTTCCAATGCATTGAGCTCATCACATAGCAAGGTAGATGACAGCAACGAGGGTGTGGATCTGAGACCTGTGATTATTAGCTGAGAGTGCTGGTGCAAAGCAACAAATTTCTGGGGCTCAAAACCAAGGAGAAGAGAAGGCAGGAACTGAGAATGAGGAGGTCATATCTGTGGTGCAGCTGAAGCAACAGGTGTAGTAATTGGTAGAGAAGTCTGAAAACCAATTCTCAATATCTTCCTGTTGTCACTACAGCTATGAAACCCAGAGGGCTTATGGGGATTGCACTTCCCACTAATATGTGCACAATGGAACAGGCCCAAAAGGCTTAGGTGCTGCAGGTGAAAAAAAATTGGGGCCAGCAAAGTCCCCTTTTAGTTTGTTTTTACACAAAGCAACACCAAAAAATGAAGATATTTCAGAAAAAAAAAGATTCTGGTGGTAGATCATTATGGTTGCATAGCTGAGGCTGCAAACATTTGGAAAGGCTGTAGTCTGACCAACCTTAACCCTCCCTCCTTTCTCTTCTCTTATTAATAAGCCTTATCGCATGACTCTAATTGTAGGAATTAACTTTTTTTTTCCCTGCAGCACTCATTAACATTTATATTGAGTTTGCATCCAAAATGTCCCAGTTACACTAACTGCTGCAAAAGCACATGAAGTAAGTGCTATGTATATATGTGAGAGGACAGAGCACAAAGAAATTACAGGGGGCATTTACAACATACAAGAAAATGATTCCTGTGAGAACAGTTGCATGGCATATACCTTTCATGACTCTATTTTTAAACAATCAATGTTTTCTTTAAGATCTTCACTGGGAAGTAAGTGACATTGTAGTGCAGAAGGGAGAGGAAGAAAAGCAGGGGAGCCAAAAGCATGGAAGGGACTGAGACTAGATGCTGGAGTATTGAATCAATAGCAGAGAAGAACAGTTAGGAGGAGGTACAGATGTCACAGGACAGAGGGTAAATATAGTCATCTTCCAAATTTTAGAGCCCCCAAATGCTGGAGGCTATCACATTTTCAGGCTATCAAATAAGTGGGGCAGATATTATTGGGTTCGATCTCATCCCAGGCTCTTTTTTGCTTTCAGAAAGGAGCTTGAAAGCCCTGGAAAAGGCTGTAGTCTTGTTCACTGCAAGTTTCTTGCAAGCTACTGCCATTTTCAGTGCAGAACAGAAAAAAATGAATTTGCAAATAGCTTCATACCGTCTTGGAAGCTCTCTCAGGCACCCAAGGGAATGATCTATCAAAGAAGTAGAATTGTTGCATGTGTACTGTAGGAAAAAAATGCTTCCACCGGACAAACATATTTACTGTTTTAAAAATCCAATGTCCCCTACAATTGACACCCAATCGACAACAATATAACAGCAGAAGAAAGCATCACTAGGAAAACACCTTTCCCTGGCTACTACAGCTACATAAATAAGTTAGCTATTGAATTGTGCTTTGGATAAAGGCAAGTCCAGGTACGGGTTCTGGAAGAACACAAAGCACAAAACACAAAGCCTGTGTTACAAGCACTAATGAAGTGGAAGACGTGGCCCACGACCCGCCTCCCAGAGCTTAGGTCTTACTGTGGCCCAACTTCCAACGAAGCAAAGATGCAGCATGGTTGTGGGGTTGTGGTTAGGCCTGGTGTCCATTACAACATGGGAGTCTGTGCTATCAGCTAGAATTGAGTGAGTCAGACTTAAAATAATCACAGAATCTATTCAAACAAGCAGTCAAATCCCAAAGTGGTATATCTCTTCCCCAAAAGCAACAGCTTCTCTTCTGGTAGGATGTTTCACTGCTTCTTTATCACTCAGCTACCTCCTTTCTTATCCTTGGTATGCCACAGATTGCTAGGAGCAAAGAAAGCCTCCCTACTCCCCCACATTTGATCATCCCTAATTACCTTCCCCAACTCATTAAACAAAATCCTTTCTTTGGAAACCTGGGGGTTTTGCTGTATCAGAATTGCTTCTCTATTTCTGTCATGCACACACAGACACACAAAATGTTCTTACATCAATAAGATGCAAAACACATTGTTCCTGAACCAGTGTTTTCAAAAGCAGTGTTTCCAAAGCCAGCATTTCCTGAAGCCAGTGCTTCCTGTGGGCTCCCTAGACAAAAAAGGTTTATGGAGCTGATTTCTGCAAAGCCTGATGTTCCAGTCAGTCAATTGTGTGCAACTATTGCTACATATTCCTGGCTTAGAAGCCTTCATTGTGTCATGCCCTCACTGCAGCCTCTGTACCACCAGTTGCCTCTCTCAAACCAGAACACGTCTCCCTCCTCCCCTCCATGCAAAGTAACACAGCTGTAACTAACCCCAGGAGTTTCAGAACTGCCACAAGTCTCAAGTGCTAGAACGAGCATCATCAGTCATGTTCCCTGAACATCATAGCACTATATTTCCCCTCCTATGTAAGGTGTTTAATGGTGAATTAATTTACTGAATGGGCAGTAAAGTACATATACATGTGTGTGGGTGTGTGTCAGAGTGTTAGGGGAAATCAGGGCAAGGTGGAGAAAGAGCAAAAGAGGAGGAAAGGAGGAGAATGACTGGAATCATGACAAACCTGGGTCTGGTTCCTGCACAGGCTTCCTTGTGCACCCAGTTGCCATACTCCCTGATCCTCAGAACCCAGCTGTAAATGGGAAGCACACTTTGTGTGCAGATTTAAACACACTGGAAGACTGTGTGAAGTTGCACACCTACAGCAGTAAGCCATGTAAACAGATCAGGTAGGAAGGAACAGTATCTGTTCCTGTAAAATAGGATAAAGCATAAGTACCAAACAGGGTGAGGCAGCTGGGGTGGGGAAACAGACCAGACAGGAATGGGGAGATTCCTACCAGGAATGAGATTCCTGCTTCATACAGGACTCTTGTCTGTTATTGTTTCCTTCTTTCCCAATCTGTGTTTGAAGCAGGAAGAGAGGGGAAATGGTATGTATTTTGGAACACAGTGCTAGACCCAGACTTACCAAATCTGCCTTTGGTAAGTCTCCTGAACTTTCTAATGCTTCACTTCCTCACCACTTCCTCACCCATGGATGGTATTTACCAGTGGTTCAGTGCTTCTTTCATGTATCACATGGCAGGGTAAAACCCCTCCTCCTCCAACCCTACGGTGCTTGTAAACTTCACTAATCTAGCAGGTACATCTACTAACATTTCCTTCATTTCTTTGCCACCCCTTTCAGGTTAATCTTTGTTTCCTTTTTGCTCACCCTCAGTAATATTGTACTTTACTTCTTTAGCCATGTCTTTCCTATTAAGAAGGAAATCCTAATTAATCCCCTCCTGGGAGCCGACTGCTTTCAAAACAGCTCATTTGCAGCAGGTTAACAATAACTGAACGGCAAGGCTTAGTCCTCGAAATTTGCCACTCAAGCTGAAAGCAAGGATTTCAGACATCACTGGGGCAAATAGCTAATACATAAAATGATGAGGGGATATATGTGATATATAAAAGGATGCTAGATTAGGTTTCTGGAAGCAAATCACAAAAAGGACTTTTCAATCACTGCACAAGCTTTTTTGCTTTCCTCATCCTACACAAGCCAATGATTAGGAAACACCCATACCAAGGGAGACACCTAAAGCCAGACAATCATTAAGCATGACACTGGGCGTGCCTTCATTAGAGTCCTAGGTGCGTGAGAGCCCCATTTAGAGAAAGATATGATAGCAGTTCATTTGTAAAACAGCAGAACCCAGAACCCTCACCACAGTTGTCATCTAAAGCTTTCAACAGGGATGGTCAGGTGAGCTCTCAGGCTCCAAAAGCAACCTTCTCCATTCACTTCTC
This sequence comes from Haliaeetus leucocephalus, assembly GCF_000737465.1. Lineage (NCBI taxonomy): Eukaryota > Metazoa > Chordata > Aves > Accipitriformes > Accipitridae > Haliaeetus > Haliaeetus leucocephalus. The sequence goes on from NW_010972886.1 coordinate 12,497,155, forward strand.
ACCATCACACCACACTGTAAAGCCAGCCTTTTTCTAGTCACTACATGACTTTCTACTAATGATCACACCAAGATCCAGAGTTAGGACACTTCAAGACAGATAGTATGTTTCCAGTCAGAGCAGGTATCACAGACAGACAACATTTAAGATTTGGGCTCTTTTGGCAAAAGCATACCTTTGGTTTTGTGGTTCATTCTTTAGGATGCTACATGCCAACTGTTCCACAAAACGTTCACATAAATGGGAAGTGCCGGTTTCAAAGAGAACAGCTTGAGAAAATAGTAAGTAAACTGACTTGGATTTTAAGCAGTACAAGGCTGGAGAGCAGGCATCAGTAAAGTGCAGGCATCAGTTAAACCAACCTTGCAGTAATGTAAACATCAACTAAAGACAGCTTCCCCTGCCTGCATTTTTTTGGTTATACTTGTACAGTAATAAATCACACTTTAAAAACCACTCCACACACACTTTAAGTTGATAAAACAGCTTTCCACTAGTGATTAATACATCACAAAGTCAACTCCACCATTGGTTAAGCTTTAGAAGGAAACTACTACATTTCAGTGTGCATGTTTGTTGTGTTTGATATGAACTAGAGGCTAGTTAGTCCCTGGCACCAACAGTACATTGCATGAACATTCACAACTCTCACTGCAGTTTAAGATGATAGAAAAAAAGCAGCTTCAGGTCCCAAGATTATAAAACTTAACACAAAAGCCTAATCCATACAACCTGTTCAATGGAGACTAAGGCTGCCGTAAAACTAGCTTAAGTAATATTGCAGCTACCTATTTGTTTTCAATATTGAGGCAATTAGGGTAAACAATTAAACCTTACCTTCATTCCTTTAGTAATTCCATTTTTCTTATAGATTCCACTTTTTAAGAGGTTGTTTTGTTTCTGATGATGATGATGTAGATGTCCATTGCAGACAGCACTGGGATTAGCCATCTGTTTAAATTAGTCAGATTCTCAGTTCTTAAGGGTGTCTCAGGTCTTTCTACTGTAAGAAAGACAGTGGGACAAGCAGATAAAGTTCTTGGTTAAAGCCTGAAAGGTATCCAACTGGTCTGTCAGGATTTTCCGGGATGAGAGGAGGAACGATCTTTTGCAATATCTTAGAAACTTAAAATTGTTTCTTTTATACACCTTCAACCCCAGCAAGCTAGAACGCAAAACACATAGCAGGAGGTGTGCTCTTAAAATCTCTGAAAAATACTGCTCATTGCTGGCTATTGTATGACCACGGCTTCTATGAGTCAACAAAACTGCCGCAGCTATCAAGTGGGTGGATTCAGAGGCGGAGACACTTAAAGATATATTACCTCTTAAATATCTCCCAGTGAGGAACATTAAATTTTTTTCTCCTGATTACACTCAACGTAGAGCTACGTTACTCCATTTACAGTAATAAAATGTTTTGAAAATTTAAACAGAGTAATCTTTAAAACTACATGGTTTATCTTGCTAAGAGTACATTGGCTGGAAAAAGTAGTATTTTGCTGACTAGAACAGAAGAACTTTTTTTTCTTTCTTTTTTTTTTTAATCTCTTCTTATATAGGTATCATGATAGACACAACATTAACCCTGCAAGGAAATGGAAAGTGTTTTAGTATTAAAATGCAATTTCATCTAGAGCTAGACTCAGTATATTTGGCCCTATCCTACAGATGCATGCACAGGTATTACTGGAGTCAGCTGTCCTTCAAACTTGGTTTGGCCAGTAATGGGAGAAATGGTATGCTATTATAATTAGCAAGAAATGGACTTTTATAAAGTTGATTAATTTAGTTTTAAAACAAGTCAGGCTTTAATCACATGTGAAACTACTAAGGAGGACTAACATACATCCTTGCTTTTAAGACAAGAGTTTATTGATTGTGGAGATACTCACATATATTGTCTTTGCTGAACAAAATTCTCATGTTTCAGATTTTAGTGGCAAAACATAAAAGTACAAGCATCTCTGGCAGCATTTGATAGAATCCCTTCCTCCCCAAATAATTAAAATTAGTGTGGAGTCAGATTAAAGGAAACTGTATTACAATATCCATTTTGGAAAACAGTAAGGATGAAAGGCTGTGAGAATAAAAATACTTGAAATGTTTTAATTAGAAAAAATTACTATGTCATCTTGGCAATGAAAGGTAAGTGATATACGGAAAAAGCAGCCTACAACTTGAGTATGTGGAATGCAGGAGATTAAATGTTAAATGAACCACTGTGAAAATATACAGGGAAACATGTTGCATCAGTTTTGAAAATATGTCTTAGACATGTATTAAATTGCTATATATTGCTATGAAATGTATTTTCTCCTTTGAAGTGATTTGCGAAGTGGGATACCTTCAATGTGTTGGAAAACTTTTGGTCCCTACCTAAGAAAGACCTGAACTGGACTGTATTTAAAAGAAATATCTGTGCATCTTTCCTTCTGCATTTCACCTCATTTCATTCCACCCAGTGGTGTGAAGAGATTTCCATTAAGATCTGTAGAAAACCTTCAAGATACACTATAGAGTAGCACCACTGAAAAAGCAGTCCATCTCTAACTAGGTTTGATTTTTATATCCTTGGAAAGAAGCCTTTTACTTACATATTCAAATTAATGAGACAGTCATAGTTTTGATCAAGAAAATATCCTGTTAACTGACTAAAATGACATAGAAGCAGTAAAACACCAAAATGTTTTGCTTCACAATTACACCAGATTCACCATCAGAACTCGGGTTTCTTGGGTTTCATCTTTTTGTGTTTTTCCTAGGCAAGAATGCCTCATTTCTGCATGAATCAGTATTTTTTAGGCTTTATCAAGGCATCTGTAAGGATAGCTCCATTACAGATTAATTGTGAATATATAGTGATAGGATACTTTGTTGATCATGATAAATGGCTAGGAGTTCATATTTGCAAGGAAAAGACTAAGATGAGGACAAGCCAGAAGTAGGTGGAAAAAATGGTCAGTAATACTTCCCTGCATAACTATCACCTATGGTACCGTGATAACTGGAACAAGATAATGTAGAGCATGCTCTCTGCACCTGGTAAACCCCTCCTGCCAAGAAGCATTCTTCATTTGGGAATTATTTCCTTGACTGTCACAGCAAATCAAACATATGTAAAACATGCCATCTGCTCAGTCAGTTACTGATCATCTTGACCCTGTTGTGATAAAGGCAAAATAAGAAAACTTACCAGAGTAGTGTTCTTCCCCTTAACAGCTTCCAGTGTCTCAGCTAGCACCTCTGCCAGGTACACTTCCCAACAGACTCAGCACCTTCCAGGGCACAAAGTGATATAATTAACATCTCATATGTGAATTATTCTTTTTTTTTTTTTTTTTTTTTTTCCAGTTAGGTTTATGTAGGAGTGGAATCTCTGATTAGACAACAACTCAGATGATGCAAATTCTGTCTCTAGTCCTGGGCTGTAAGTTTACACTTGTTATCTATTTCAAGGCCCACAAAATACCTGTGCCCTTATATGAATAAAATAGACATGCTATATTAATTTTAGTTTTCAATGTCTCTAACATTTAAGATCACAAAAAAGCAGCACTTAAAAAAAGAGACTACATTTAAATATGAATTTAAATGAGCAATTTTAAAAACCTCGGAGAACAGTTGACCTTTCAGATTTCTTTTAACCATGGTCTAAAAGCCAGAGCTCACAAAACAAATGCCACTAGGGGCTGAGTAAAATTCCTGCCCTGACTCTATTCAGAGCAAATGATTTATAGAAGGGATGAGTCTGGCCAAATACACACAGATGATCTGTAAACAGGACATGGTATTTCTCCTGTAAAAAAAAAAAAAAAAAAAAAAGTTGAATTGTGCCTTTCAGAGCTCCATCTTATTCAAAACCATCTGTTACTCAGGCTTCTACATCTGTATCTATCATGCTACCAATTAGCTGCATCTAAATCTGTACTCAAAAATATGAGAGCCTATGCTGCCTGGATACTGGAGGAAGGACCCAATAATTGTGTACTTTTCAACACCAAAACCACCACGAGCAATACCCTGCCTGTTTTTACCGTTCTAGGAAGTGGGAGGAAAAAATTTACTATGCTGACTGTACAAGAACTGTGTGTATTTAAGCACAGGGGACTGCAGTCCCACTAAGATTATATGTCTGCTTCACTTTAGGCTTGGGTACTGGTCAAGTAACAAAGTTGCTCTTTGTACATTGGTCAGAAGATGGCGAATTTCTAAGGTAACCATCAGACCACACACGGTGTTCTACATAGATGCTAGTAAAGTTTGTAAGACATGGCTACAATTAGTATAAAACTGTAAGAAAACCACCACTGAGTTCCCAGGGTCTAAGTTTTATTCCTTGCTTTGTCATTGTCATGTTAACACCACTGGGTTTTTGCTGAGTCACCTCTTGAAATTAGGATAAAAGTATTTAAATCCTTTGTAAATGCTCTGAGAGAAATTACTGAGGAGTGTGGTGCAAAAATGAAGTAAAATATATACAGTTAATTAGCCGAGGTTTAACAACAGAGAAGAGGGAAAAGGGAGGGGTAGGGCTCTGTCTAAGCAGTCTCTCAGTATTTGAAGAAAATCACTTTTCTGCTATGCACTGCCATTGTTACACAGGATAGGTTAAAAAGGTTGATCTCTGCTGATGCACTCAAGAAATGGGGACAATAACATTTAACCTTCCATTAGACTTTTGGCCCAGTCAGAACGTTTAGTGTCATTAGAGTGGCCACAGGGTCCCCACTTATAATAGCACTACTGGATTACCTACCAATAAAAAAAACCCAACAAACATGTTGCAAGAAAGCATGAGAGCCGATTCCCAGAAAACTGTAATATCCTAGGCCAGGAGGATTTCCACAGGATTCCTGCTCATCCCAGAGAACAGTTAGTTACAGCATAGTTGTGAAATGGTCTTGCAATCTAGTTGCAAGATCTTGATAATTTCAGTTCACGACAGATGCAAATTTACATGCGACGTGAAACAATAAGGATCTACACAAAGACATCTACTAGCTTTATGCTTATTTTTACTGGACAGACAACAATGTCAAACAGCAGGTGAAAAAACTTGGAGCCAAACTCTGTTCCTTTGTTAAAAGTCATGGTTGTAATAATATTTAAATCAGCTGCAGAGCATGCCCCAGTAGTGGAGTACACAGTTAAAAAGCCTTCTTGCTCTCCCGATCACTTTTCTTACAACAGAAGCCCACCTTATGAATTCCGCATACCATTGATGACTTATTCTCCGATTAGGATCCCAGTATGCTTGGTACCTGTGGACACATGGATATTGGAGAAAATTCCTGCCTCGGATATATAAATGACTTAAGATACAGCAACACCAGCGAGGCTAAAATAAATGAACAAACAGCGAGACACCATGCAAGCAACAGCAAGTACCATGTATCAGCTGGCCAGTCATGTCCCTGAGTGTCTTTCCAGATTGTTCCAGACTTCATCAGCACTGTCTGTAGGCTAAACTTCCTAAAAGTTCACATGGAAGAACCCCTAATCCACGTTTGCTGCTTTAAACCATATCTAGCCAATACATATGTGGGAATGAGTAGGGATATCACCCTATACCCGGATGTAAAACTGCACACCAATGCTGATGGATCCCCTCAAGTGCCATTGCACAACTGCGCCTTGAAGGATATAAAAAATGCTTTGAAATTGGTCAGGAAATAATCCTAGAGCATCTCAGAACCAAGATGCATAGCATAGGTAGATGCATGCAACCAGCATTGCAACAGAGAGGACACGGCACAACAGGCAGGGCTCCTCCAACTCTGGCAGGTTCATGCATCATCTGCAGAGCCCTGGGGCTGGCATGGCTGCCTTTTTTCACCTCTTCAGTCTGGGAGCTGGAGGGGAGAGAAGGGCACAAACAGGCTCCCCAGGGGTGAGGTAGAGGAGGATACATACTGAGTTACATCAGGTATCAGTGGCTGGGAAGATCAAACACAGGGAAAATTTTTTCACACATTTTACAACTTTGCTGGGTTGTATGAAATTCTAGAAGAGAAGCTGTGAGATCCCTAGAACAGGAAGGTCCTGGCAACAAGGTAGTCTTGCACCACCTAAAACATAAATTTCCTTGAATTTGCTGCAAAATACTCACACTCTGGCAGGAAAAGCACAGCCGGAAGTGTAGGCACAAGTGCAAGAAGCCTTGTTCAGCTGTGAAAGCTGAACTAGCCCTAAGAACCAAGAGCCAGGGGAGCAGGCAAGGACTTTGAGAGTGCAGTTTGCCATGCTTACAGCTGCTGCACTGGAGCCTGTTGTTGGACCCAATTGTTGAACAGACAGATTAGACTTATATAGTCATTTGATTGCTCTTTATAAAAACCTTTCTGGGTGAAGCAAGAATACCAGTTTAGGAATTTTATCCTGTCACCATGTAGAAATGACTACTGTGTGCTAGGAAGCAACTTTTTTTTCCTATTTATGTAAACTTTAACTTTTGCTCTACAAGTGCGTATCAAGTCTTGATGAGTTTTCCTCAACATTGCTCCTGCTCTGAGGGACATGGCAGTTGCCATTCTGCTGGCAGAGGTCCCTCTTCCACACCTCAGACTGCAACTAAATCTTAAAAGGGATGGAGGACTCTTTAAGGGCTAGTGGATGGAGAAGTGTTGCTTCATAGCTTGAAATGTGGCTACAGGCTTCTGAACTGCATTGGTTTTTCCTAAGAGACATTTTTAGAAAAATCATTCTGGCTTATGACCTACCAGGGTGCAAGAATTTCTTAGGGATCACGGATATAGGTACCTAAGGAAAGAAAGCCTATTGTGAAAACTTGCAGTCTTTACACATAGATTCACACATTTGCAGGGTCTACAAAAGATTGAATATTTCTTTTGGTACACTATGAAGCTACAGCACTCCATGCAGCTGTTTTGCATCACAAAAACTTTAACTGATTTTTTTTCCCCAAATGGGCCTTGAAAATTTGTTGTTATTTAGTATGGCAACAGCCCAGATGGATTTGTTGATTCTTTAATCACAGAGATGGGACATTACTAACCTACTTTCAGGCTCAATACCTCAAGGAGTGACACAACAGCATGATTCTATGGGAATTCACATGCACACAGCAGGTACATGAAAAGAGCACTTCCACAAATAAAATACAAAATTCCACGTTTTTTCAGGCAGTTGGCATTTTCTGCCCTCTTCTCCCTCATCTGATCCCCCGTCTCTAAAAGGAAAAAAAAATGTCTATAAGCCCCCCAAAATCCAGCTGTGGGCAGTCCTGGACAGGTGTCACCTTTGAAACCTGACACACCTCATTAATCCTTTCCAGTTCTTTCTTTGATGGATGGCCCAAGGAAGCTCTTGGGAAACAGCATGAAGCAGGCAGAGACTTGATCTTTTACATTTTCCATCTGAATTTCATCTGTATTGCTTTATCATTGCAATCTATTGTTTTTCTCTTTCCTTCCTTTCAGCAGATTTTTGCAGATAGGCTCTCAGTAATGCACAACAAACTTTTGGCCTTCATCCTGCTTGCCCACAAAATTCTCAGTAGCCTCAGACCCCCCCTCCCCCCCAAACACACACAGAGTAGCCACTGAAAATTTTGAGAATTCATATTGGATAGCACTAAAAAAAATGTTTGCATGCATATAAGGAAGGGAAGAGATTTCCAGTTATGATCACAGGCTAGCAGCAAAGCAGTGATATGTATGAGTATTTATTGGGAATCAAAGGTTTACTTTGATGTGAGTAAATTCACTGAACTGGTCAGAGCATGAAATCTACAGTATGCAGGCATAAATCAATACACCCGTTGAAAAGACACAGAGAGCTAGGTGCCCTGTATGAACACTTGTTAGACCACCCAGGCTGGCAGTTCCATATGCTTCCAAAAACTTTCCTTCAGGCTTATAACTCCTATAAAGACAGGGGTGAATTCAGTTTGACAACTTGATTACACTGACTATGTTCATGAAGGGATCAGAAAATGTTTTAAAAACAAATGACCCTTCTTATCTCAGGAACTGTTGGCTTAAGGGACTGAAGAGAAGTGCCAGTGGAAAAAAAAAAGAATTTTAGACAAAACTGCTGCTGAGAGAGGAATGAAGTGCTAGTAATTTAAATGAAGATAGGTTTCTACTAATTGTTCGCTTGGAGGAGAAAGGAGAGAAAGTTTCCTCACGCCTACGTGAAAGTACTTATTTTCAAAGGGAAGCTCAAACATTGCTGACTAGAGCAGATGCTCTATTTATGCTGCTTGCACACCCCTGGCGCAGAACATGTTCGATATTTGGCTTCCCACCAGCGCTATGTCTCTTGTTTCGTATTTGTTGTAGGCTTTTCAGAACAAGGCTCTCATTTTACATATTGAATATAATGGAGCTCAAATCACACATCCAAGTGCTTATATAACACTGGAAATAATTCATATTTTCTTGAAAAGCAGAATAAACTACAGCACATAATTTTGCTGTTTGATATCAGTGCAACCAGGACTAGTTGTGTGCACCAGTGAAGTTAATTCAAAGCAGACAGCACCTCATGAATTGCCAGACCATCACTGATAACCCAAGTACTTTCAATCCCAGTGGACACATCTAAAAACACCAAACCAAACATGGCATGCATAATATTTCTCATTTTAATGTTGCATTCTATTAAACCCTCCCTGGATGCACTTAGTGTTAATGTTGCAGAGCTACAAGGAGATATATTGAAATCTTAATGTACGTTTCTCTGAGCAAAAACAGTGGCTAAAAGGAGATGCATGAACTAAGCAGAGCTGTTTTGCTAATTTGAGACACTAATGTATGTCTGAATGCTAGATCATCTGACTGTTGGATAGCAAGACCTTTGCTTAGGTGTCTTGTTTCTGTCATTTTTGCTTTTACCACTTTAATATGTAGCTGTTAAAAAGACAAATACAACATATTTCTTGCTAACCACAGACGTCATTCCCTCCTCAATTAGGGTTGAAGTCTCATTCTACTCTTGCACTATAGTAATCCATTATTTAAGTCAGTATATTCAGTGGAGTAACAGCAATGTGAATAAGTTACCAGTTGTGGCAGACATCTTCAATTTCTAACAATTTTTTAACCCTAACTTTTGTCAAAAATGTGTCAGCAACAAGTATAAGTTTTGGTGGACTTCTGAAAAAACACTTTAGATTATTAAATCCATAGATCATTTATTATAGGCTAGTAAAAGATGATAGACTGGCATATTGTAACCAGACCTAAGCTTTATGTATCAGCATGCACACATCACTTTGGATGTTATTCTTGAACTATATAAGGAAACCACACATTTCAAACCTTCACTTATATTCCAGAGCCATTAATGATGAAATGTACTATCTAGGCCGGGGTTTAGATAAAATTAATAAACTATTTTCTGTTTTTGTCCTTTTTATAACCAGAAGTCCATATCTTAAATATCCTAAGTCTGCATTAGCTCAGTTATGTAAATAAAGGAGGCTGTAAGTTTTGAGTAGTAAAAAAACAACACTAGGCTTCCAGGTAGCCAAGTTTCTACTAGTTAATCAGATGTATTACGTTATGAAGGAAAAGCATCATGGTCTAGGATAACACAGTTACCATGATTAGTAGTTTGGGTGTCTTCTTGGCATGTGATTCTTACATATATTTTTGGAGGTCAATTAATATTGTAGGGCTGTGCTTGTCTGGACCATTTAGATCTATTAGAACTTAGCGTACGGTCCTCTGCTGTTTTGCTATCACTACCATTATTTTTGTCCTTCCTTTTGGTATTTTTAGTGTCTATAAGCTGGAAATTAAATTATAATATCCTTTGTATGGTCTAAAATATTTGCATGTAACCATTGACTCTGGATATTTCTCTTGAGAAATGAGACTTCTAAATTCTTCTTTCTTTCCCTTTTGTTTATTCTACCATAAAACTTAAATCCTCAAACCACATGTACTCTGTATTAACAGTCTGCCATTATCATAACCTGATCTACTGGAAATTCAGTCACGATTGCGCTTTCCTCTGAAAACACCTACTTAGCTTTACCATTTTTGGTTGTTATGTAGATGACAATTATTTTATCATTGTTTTCATGATTTACTGCATACAGTCAATATCAGGTACTGAAATATCATAAAACAAGTTTAAAATAATAATTATTCGATACCTTCTCCTTTCCAAAACTTTTAGATGCATTTGAGTCATATTTTCAAGTACTAATGCAAAAATCTTATATTGTTATTGGAAGCTGGGAATCTCTCCTGACAAAGTTAAGTTCTAACAGCCCCATATCACCATCATTAGAAACACAAGCTTTGCTGCAATATTCTCAAAGTGTTACTTTGGGGTTTGCAGGGGAGATGGAATTTTTCTGTCTTTTTCATTTCAAAGAATTCTGCTAACTCTTGAGTGCAGAGAGAAGCGGGTACAAATATTTTTCTGAGATCTTTTCAGATGGACGTACAGAACTGAAATCAGATAATACAAGGAAACACAGAACAAGCTACTCTGCTTGTAGAGAAAAAGTAACAGATACCACTCTGGGTTCAAATCCCCAAACTTTCATATTTGGGTAACTATTCCCACCCTTAGCACAAGAATTACAAGTTTACCTTTTTCCATTCACTGTACAAGATAGTCTTCTGGCAGATAACCTCAACACTGCTAGAGCACTCAAGAGTAAAACAGGTAAACAGTTTATCACTTGTAAAGGGGCCAATTGGAGTTTATCCACATTTCACTTTCCAGTCTGGATCAAACACTTAATTTTATTCACTTTTTATTTACCAAGCAAGTAATTTTACTCTTTTTTTTTTGTTAAGTACATCATTGTGAATACTCCTATTCCTTCCAAACTATAAGTATGTCCCTGACAAAAACAATGTGTTCACCAAGGCACGGAAGAAACTTCATAAAGACTCATAGCAATAAATATCTTACACCAAAAACTTGTATTTGGTATTCTGTAACAACCTGTACCATAGGCCCAACAAGTTTCCTTTTTTGTGGAAAAACAAAATCTGCTTTTCTTTAGTTACAAATCCTACATCTCCTTGTTATTTCATGATGTACAATAAGATGACAGGAAAATGGTTGCAAGCCATGAACATATAAATATACTGTCTGCCTAGTTTCTTAAGCAGTATTACCAGAACTCGTTCTCTGAGCATATCCACATGTCAATCAGCTGTGAGTACTCATAACATTAGGAATTTGTTGGGATTTTTGACATATGGTACATGTATCTGGTTAGGAATCTGTACCCATCCCCAGGAGATTTGTGGCACCTGGCACTTTAATCTCCTTGCATGGATTAAGACTTTATAAGTTGCATAGCTGAAAAAGTTCTGTCACTATCTTATGTCACAGACAAAAAATACCTGACTGGAATGTCATGGTCAGACAAATTCAAGAGTAATACAGAAAATTGGGGCTAAACAAAAAGAATAACAGTACTGTAACTAAGAGCCTGCTGCAAAACTACAGCAGTAAGCACAAGTAAGTCTAGTATACCCTTTTGCTCTAGCTTCTTCCACTTACAAGTATTGTGCCATTACTGCATTCTTACCTAGTATTTGATTGTAAAGTTGAATCTGCAATTCTTACTCCTTAAATGAAAACCTTCATGTAGCTAGACCCAGTGAAGTGAATAGAACTACTCACCAAAGCCAAAGGCTGAAAGAACTTTACAAGCACCAGGTAGAGGAAAACCCTGCTTCTCGGGACATTTTTCTACTGACCTCTTTCACCAGAGTTGTGATCCATAGCCAGGTAATCTCTATAGCTGTCCAAGGCAGATTTCAGTCTACTTTTCTGAGACCTCCTGCCAGTCAGGCAAATTTGTTTGCTGGGCTCCATAATTTGGAATGAGCCAGTGTGGTATTGTCACTGTTTCAAGTCATTGACGTGATGAATAGAGCAGGGACAGCTCTGTGCCATCTGTTCCTTCTCTGTGTCATCACCACATCAATTCAGACAAGTTGTTCTTAGCTACAAACATCTGGAACATTAAGACAACTGATACTTAATTGGAAAGACAAATCTCCTTAGTATTACTAATAAAACTGAACCGAAAGACATAGCTTTAACCTATGTTTAATGATGAAATTTCAGTCACTAAACAGGAAATTAAGAAATGATTTCACACAAAGCTTAAAGGTTATTGGTCACTGTTCTTGTAATGTAATTGTTCGGTGCTTCTAGAAGCATGAGATTTATACAGGCCCAAGTGAGAACTAGTAATGCTACCCAGTTTAAAAAAAAAAAAAAAAAGTAGCATCGCAAAATAGCCCAAATCCATTTTTTAATCTAACAAATGTCTCCATTATGCAATTCTTACTCATTCAATGAAGCACTTCATATGATTAGACCCAGCGAGGTCAATAGTTCTACTCATCCAAGTAGTAGTTATGCTGCAACACTTTTTTATTAGCATTACTAAACTTAGTGACATGATACAATTGAATATTTACCTTCCCCATTGCCAGTGAACGAATCATTTCAAGATGTGACACAGAATTAGATTATTGTGTTAAATGTGACTCCATACATGGGCTATCTATAGTCTCATTTCCGTTGTCATTGCCTAGAGTTTTGTTATTCATCATTTCAGTTCTGTTCATCCTTTCTTTTAGGGAAATACAGGTTGAGAGAGAAAAAAACCCCAAACCTGTGTTTATTACCAGTTATTATGGTAAAGAGCTGGTAGCTAGGTTGCCTTATAAAAACTAAAAATTTTTCATTCAGTTGCCTCATGATACTTTACTATTGTTGACATTAGTTATTTTTACCCTACACAGTCAAACAGATGGAAGAAATCAAATTATTGTTCACTTTACCTACGTAGTGTAAATTTTCAAAAGGTTTTCCAGATGCATTTTTTTCTATTTTCACTTGTGCAGAACTTCTTTTGACTTTTGAGAGTTTTGCTCCACCTACGGCTCTGCAGACTTAGTTGCAATTCTGTCTTAAGCAGACTTAGCTGCAGTTCTTTCTCGATTTCATGCCTCACTGAAGTTAATGGAGCTCTGAAGAGGTATGAAGGGTCAGATGGGAGGATGAAAGGGTGAGTGAGAATTCAAAAATTCATCCTAGAAATTGGTCCCAAATGCAGGAGTGGCAACGTTACAAAATTTTCCCAAGAATTTTTAAAATCCACAAAGTTCTGAGATGTTTTTTGAAGTTGGTTTAAACCTTACATTTAATCGCACTATATAATTTTGTTAACAAAATAAAATAGTGTTCCTTACTTGAGGTTATTTGTATTTAAGATTTAGTGTACAAGTCTGAAACACCCTGCATTTGTTACAGAACATTTAGGAACACAGTCTGGTATTCCAAAAACACTGTCATGTTTCAGGAGCTAGGACTCCCAAGAGTTCAGCTCAAAGCTGGTACATAATACCAGTGTGGCAGTATATCCCATCCCCCTCATACTGCCAGCAGGAAACAAAACTTCTCCAGGAAGGGAGAAGGGGAAGGAAACCCTGGAGGCTGCAGGTTGAAATTTGAACTGGCCAATTGAGATGTGCCAGGAACACTGAGGTGACCCTCCTAGCCAATAGAATTAAATGACCACAGGTCAGATTTGACAGGGGTATAAACGGGGTCCCACCGGAGGACATGTTGGAATCAGTCCTCCTCGGAGCAGTGGGTCTGCCGTCGGGGACTCCCCCTCGGGCTGGGGCACCGCCTGAGGTAACTCCTGGAGGGAGAGAGCCCTCAGCTTTTAGGTGAGTGATATGCACGTTTTGAGCCATCACTTTAAATCTTGGGGATTCTTAAGTTGGCCGTGTAGTATTAATTCTGTTTACATCATTGAACCTGTGGTTTTATAAAATGTTAACGGACTTCTAACTAACTTTTGCTGAAGAATAAATCTAGTTTTAACACCTGTTGAATTTGGTTATGCGTGCATCCGTAACAACCAGAGAATAAAATAATATGAATTTTTCCCAGAATAGCAGGTTCTATTTCAATACACTAGTTTCTGTCACAAGATTTTCATTAAACGCACTCATATTCTTACAGGAAGCTAGTTTATGATTGGAATCTTTTAACTGTCATGCCAAGACACTGGAAAACTAAAGCTTCTTTCCTATGGTGTTCATTTGTTTTTATATTCCATATAATCTCTATTTTTAATATTATGCAAGGTAAGTTTGACAGATGTCAGTAAAGAACTGGAATCAAGGGATGCTTTTTTCCAGTCTCTACAGTTCTCTTTTGAAACAAATCCCTATGTCAAACAAAGCAGCATATTGTATATCACTGGAGAAGGCTAGGCAAGTTGGGCCTTAGAGTACTTTTAGGCCAGCCTCATTCCACTCTCCAGCTATGTGCATTCATTCCTTAGCCTGGGAGGTGACTATTCCAGCTATATTTAGCAGCCTGCTGCTAGCAGTGGATTTCAAAGCAACCTTTTCTATACATGAGACTGTAACCCAGGATAGACGTCTTCCGCTGCTTTTTCAATGCTGCTAAAATTTCAAGCTATTAAATGATCAACTACAACTTGCTCTGAGACTAGTGCATGTCCTTCAGTTCTAGCACTTTCACTGTAGCTAGCAGACATCTAACCCAGTCTTTTACCTTGAGTAGTTCTTTTCCTCACATGCTATTCACTATGCTGGCAAAGAGCAGCTGATATCATAGATTTACTGCAGCATTAATGTAGTTTCTTTGCTTAAGGTTTCCTTCCCTTCCTTTTCTTTGCTAGAGGAAAGCATGCTAAAAATAGAACAGAGGTGACTCGAGACTTCTGACTAGGATAGGGAAAAACTGAATACTCAGCAAGGAAGGAAAGCACTGAGGGTGGGAGGAAGCTTTATAGACTCTGTTTTCATTGAAAAGAGGTGTATAGAGGAAAGGGGTGGAGCAGGGACTGAGAACTGTTGGGAGAGATTCTGGAGATTGAGGTTTACTATCATACTTCTGGGAAAGAAATATGAGGAAAAAGGCCTTATTTCTTCTTTCCTTGCCACAGCAACTGCCATGCTTCAAACTCCAACGTTTCCCTAGTCTGCTCTAGCAGCTAATTTAGCTCCTAAGGTTTCTAGTCCTGGTAATGGAGACAGCTGAGCCATGGCCATTTTACTGCCCTAGCTGCCCTAGATGATTGCCTCTTTTACATTATACTTAAGGTAGTCATTAAACAGATCTGGCAGAAGCACTTGTTTTTGGAGGCCAGTTTCTGTAGTCCTATGAACCAACTGACTTACATCAAGAGCATTAGTAGAGTATGTGCTACTCCTTGTCATGTAAGAATTTCAGAATTCTGATACTGTTTTTAACCTTTTAAAAACAGTGTGAAGATTACATCTTTATCACTAGATTTCTGAGGCCAGGAGACACCACTAAACTTGAATTATTAGATTGAAGATTAGTACAATTTTACTCAGACAGTTTGGTGCTCTCCTAGTCCATAACCTGGTGCTCTATTAGTCATCTGGGTTTGACTTAAGGATCTCTCAAGAAAATTCTCTGATTTAATCAGAATTCCTCAACAGTTGAAAATGCAATACTTCAGCAATATGCTCAGGATTATGCAGGTCCAGATTTTGATGTTTAAGACAAAGACACAAACACACACACAAAATCAGTAGTTCCATGAAAAAACAAAATCTAGAGGGAGAAAAAAATAATCCTGTGATAACTCTGCAGTGAGTCATGGCCCTAAGAAAACACATGTGCCTCTACTGAGTCCTGCTGACTCTAGGCACTCTGTGCAGATCCAGATTTACACCCAGACTCAGACCAGAGTCTATCCAGGCCTCGTTTAAGTTTGATTGTATTCTTACTAGCTTAATTAACTGTGTCTTACTGAAACTTGACAAGAAAGTTAGATATCCACCCTGATAGCAAGCACGAAAAGTTTCAGAGCAAACCCACCTTCCACAAAATGCTTAGGGCAATACTTTAATTATACTGCCTCCTGAAGTTAAAGATAAATCCAATTTCATATAGTATAGAACAGCAAGCAAATAATCCACACATTTCTTCTTTTCCATATATGCTTAATTAGAATTGTCAGTGGACTTTACAAGAATTCAAACCACTGTTTCTTATCATGACCTTTTGATAACACAGAACACCTTTGAATTAAGTATTTTTATCTAACTAGTCACTCCCAGAATACCAGACAAAATTTTTCTTGCAAACATACCTGCCTTCCTAGTGTTACATATGTACTTTGAATATTTCTGATCAATACAGCTGTTCACAGTGTAAAGGTAAGACTGAGAATAATTGTTTAGAAGATACAGCAAAATTCCTGACCATTCTTATAACGTTTCTCAAATCGTGATTATTAAATGTGGTTACAGTTTGGATTCTAGTGAGTCTTCTTTCCAGGGTCATCATGGCCTTCCTTAGACTTCATAGAGTACCTTTGTCCCTCAGCATCACCTTCAATAAAATCCAAGTTGTTTTGCTGTCTTGTAATGGTACAAGATAGCTAATTATTGCTGAGTTAATACCAGTAAAAAGCAAAGACTTTTGCGTTAACACTAGCTGATGTGGCAACATAAGTCAGGATACTGCCTTGTTTAGTCTTTGTTCAGATCGTGATGATGTTTGATCCTGATGGAGGGTGTATTGTATCAGATACTGGGATTTCCTAAACCATTCACCAGGACTATGAAAGTTTCCTGGTCAGTTCAAAGCTGGTACTGTTAATATGTATTTACTAGACTCACATTTGAGCTAGGTACTGCGAGAGGACTCTCTTCCCACACTCAGCATTGCCAGCTGTCACAGTTTTATCAATAATCTAATCTCATTTAATGTTTTTTCCTGTGGTCTCAGCTCCTGGAACAACAGGACTTTGTAAGATTAGCTTTATTTTATTTTTTTTTTTTAATGACAGTAGAGGAACACTTGAGTTAGTGCTTTTTGCATTTTCCTGTGTTCTTCTACAGGCACAAAGACAACAACATAGTATCTTAATAAAAGCCGAGATTTTCAGATGATAAATGGCTGCGGGAACTAGGCTTCAAGATGAACAACCAATATAGTGAAATCCATGTTGAACCTGAAGCCTTGGCAATTCTGTTTATGCAACATTTTGTAATATTTATTACCCTCTGAGACTGAGTTTCAGTGTTTCTCCCAATAAAACCAAGTTAATAAATTGCATTTTTAATTTTCAACTGACCTTCTACACTTGAATTTTATTTTCATAGCTTAGTTACAGATAAGAAGCAGTTCACATTACTATTTCTGCTGTCCAGGGAACTAAAATCATATTTCATAGAATTTTTCTGTTTCAATATTTCTTTTGGGTCAAATGCAAAATTAAACCCATTCTAGTTATTCTTTTTTTTTGTTTACCTTTTGAATTTGTCTCTAAAGGGAGATGATCCCATAACTGATAGGCCATTTTTATGGTGGGAGACAGAGGTTCAAATTCATTCTCTGCCAGATTCATAACAGAGATTCTCAGCCCTTTTTCAGCAGGGACTTAAACCACGAGATTCACTGTCTTTCTTTCACTCTCCTACACTATAGCGAAATAAAATTTTATTCATGTTCCTCTAAGGAAAATTTTTCCATGAAACAGATGCAGAAGGATACAGAAGTATTGGTTTGGGAAAATAAGTTCAAAACTTTCTGAACCTTCTATTCCTCATAGTTTTGTTATACTTTCCATTTTTAGCAGTTTATAGCATGGTTTTTTGAAATAAATATAGCATATTGTAAAATCAGCTATAGATCTGCAGAAAGTAGCCTTCAATCCTTCATTCTCTTTAACTGAAGACGATTTAGATTTTTTTTTTAGAGGGCACTTCACTGTGGCCCATTAATATTGGGCTCAAATAAGCCACTGAAATAGTACATTGCAAGGTGTAGGCTCTTGCTGTAGCTGTCTTGGTGCTCGATCTTAGCAGCTTAAGTTTCATAACCAGTAGGATCAATGTCAAACAGATTTCAATGAGGCACAAGCATTAACCAAAATCTGGAAGAGCACTTGGTATAGCTATTCCACTCATTCCAGTCCTTTGGCAATTGCTGTGCTATACTCCTAAAACTAGAACAAACATGAAGTGGAGCTTTTCTTGGCATACTATAAGATTTGAGATATTAGCGTAAGCATATATTTTGTGTTCATTAGCTTTTTACAGTTCCCAAGAATCTTCTTATCTAATAAGATGTCACAGACATGAAGGCTCATTTTCATGTTTATTAAAAACTAGTTATATAAAACTGGAGGAATAAAGGACCTTAAAACTGCTCAGATGAATGAACTTGCACTGACCTCTGATGGCTGTGAATGTGTATAAAAAACGGTCCTGCAATTATTTGTGCTTCCTTAGGAGCTCCAGTGCTCTAACTAAAATAATGTTGACATGACAAGAAAATAGCTCATTTGAGACGGAAACCTAATGATTTATAAAGGGAGTCCTGGCATTATATTTGCTTTGCATCATCATTTTCTTTTGAAAGCATGGTAAAAATTTATACAAGCCAAGTGTTTGCAAAAAAAGTTATTTCCAATGGAAAGTCTGTTTTTCTCTTTCATCTGTTTGCAAATTTCACAAGAAGGTTTTAATAAAATGCCTGTCCACCTTATTCCTTCTTTATAAATGAGTTTATATTTCTGATCATAGGGCAGAAAACACATGAAGGATGAAAAAACTACTGTCAATATTTTCATGGCTGCTGAGTTCACAACACACTACATAAGACCCAATTCCTAGCACTACTTAGTTGGGAGAAAGACATGAACTTAAATCACTGTCAGTATGGTAGAAACTGTCTTGTGATCTTTGGAATGGGCCCACCTGGGCCACCAAAAAGGTTGGCAGAGCAGGAGGAGAAGCCACCCTCACTCTGGCAAGATTTTCTCCCAAGGGTTTGTCCCTGAGGCAAACTCTGAGAATTTCTAGAGCTTTATCCAGGAGTCTTACTAGCAGAAATTTGCAGCCTCTTAAGTGGAAATATCACTCTTTATTAAAAAAAATACAACCAAATAAACCAACATATGGGTCTTGTGAAGACAGCCTAAACAAGCCCCAAAAGCCTGACAGAAGAGCTTTGGGAATGAAAGAAACGAGTGCCTATGGTCCCTATCTGCAGGAAGAAGCTCCAAACCAAACATTTACTTGAGTATCTACCACCAAAGACTGTAGAAAAGAAACCACCTACATTTTGAGTCAGTCCAAACGAATCACATCTCACAAAAGTGCAATGGCAGAAGTGGAACACAGTGTACATCAGCAAAGTTTCTTTTGCCTTTTTTAACAACAAGTTTTCAAGAAAATCAGCTGGTCACCAGCATACAGTTTCTTTCTAAAAAGCTGCACTGTGAAAGTGCCATTTGCTCCCTCTATATATCCAGAGTCACATTTGCTGACTTGGGTAACACAAAATATAAATTAAAAAGTGAGGCTTGATTCTCTGTGCTTAGCTTGAATGGCTGCGGAGTGAGAGGCTTTATTTCCTCTTGGTTTGCCATGTTGCAAAGAGCAAGGCAGAGCTGAGGAAACAGTAGGCCCCCCGTTACAGCACAGGATGGTGCATAAAGATGGTGATGAGAAAAGCACTTTGTATATGATAATTTCTTATGACTTTTACCTGTGTTACCTTGAATAGACAGAGAAAGTCATGCAAGTGTGGTAGAAGAGGTGATACGGCCTCTTGTCCTGAAGTACTTCTGGTGGCATCAAGAACTTGTTACAGTGCTCAGAACCAACAGTGAACCACTGGAAGCAGCATACGTGAATACTGACATGTGACCAGTGTCACTTCTGTGCTCCATCTCAACTCCATATTGAATACCCCAATACATACAAGCTGCCTCAGGAAATCTATTCAATCCCTTAAAAAAAAACCCAAACCCTCCAAAACCCAAAAACAAACAAAAAAAACCAAACCAAGAAAAACCACCAAACCCACATTGGAGCCAAGTAATGGTTCATAGCAGATTCCACTAAACTAATCCTCTGGCATAGCTGGGATTCAGTGTAGAAACTGGGAGCCCTCTCACTTTCTCATGTTGAGTTAAATGTGGATGTTCAGTGCACATTTCCTCCTGCCAGCTGGGTTTTCACAGAAGATAGCACCAGGAATATTTAAAATTAAAAGAGAAAGAAAAAACCTCTTGGCCTCTCTAATCAGTTTGAAAATTCTTTGGTCTTAAAGTTGAGTCCAAATTCATTCAATTCAAGAGAAAGATTCCTATTTGTTTTGGTGGGCACTGAATCAGGTCCTTGGAACTCAAAAGCACAGATGGGAACACAAAATCATACAGAAGTCCATTTTGTTGGATAGTCTGACTTTTCACAATTTTATTTTGTCCTGCTTTGGAGAAAAATTCATAATCTTGAAATACTAAACAGACTGGCAATTCTGAAATGCCTTTGATAATTTGATATTAAACCTGACAATATAGCATAGTATTCTGTCCAAATAAAACTAAATGAAAAAGACAAAAGTAAATAAGAAAATACAAACAAAATCAATTCATTAACTTTTTTGAAACATTTACAAACATATCTGTCAATGGTATAGTTGGGATGGAAATATTCCTGCAAAAAATTATTTTGATGAAACTACATTTTTCCAAAGGAAATGTAAAGGCAGCAGTCTTGGCATAGCAACCCTGATATCCTAGACATTGCCAAAAGCCTATCCCGAATTACAGAGGTTCAGTTCCTCTGCAGGGAATGGGCAAGGAGGGTTTTATGCCAACTTCTTGTTGATAATGCAAAGCCATTAAAAGGTTCTTTCAGTGTTTGGTTTAAATTAGAGAAGCCTCAAAATTGCACAATCTGACTGTATATGAAGACAGGGACTTTAAATGTTGAACTTGTCAGACAGAATCTGAATCCTTCTGAAAAGGTCTTGCCAATCACAGCTAGCTGGAACCTGATACTGAATAAAGCACTTTTACTCAAAAGAACCTTAAACCTAAAGTGGTCATTGAGAAAAAACCCGGACATTGAGGAAAAAATCCCAGCAAAGTCACAGCATCCTTTCTGCACTTATTTCCGCCTTCTTCAAGGCTTTTTATGCTGCCAGAGAAGCAGGCTTTGGCAAAATCAAGAACTTTGCTTGTCTGATGTATCTGAGACTTTTGTAGCGTGTTGAAATATCAATACATTTGAGCTTTAAATACAAGCAGATGTGATTCTATGTAAGAAAGGATAAAGTGGTCATGAAAGAACATGCTCTTAGCTTACACTACTTAGATTTATGAGAGGCAGGCCATATTATGTGCTATAAATTGAGTGAGAAAATACAGCTGCCATAGTACAGTACGGCACTTGGGTAAAGTCTAAAATCAACCAGAAAAGTATTCATTTGCAAGTGAAGAAACAGAATACCATGAGGTACTCAAGTCACAATTCCTTTTGCCAGAGAACTGTTGAAAAGTGGTGCCTGGATGGCACCTGGAGACCTGCTGCTGCACAGACAGCAAGCATTTGAACTTGCAAGCCTTTGAACTACAGCCTGCTCTCACAAAGATACATTTCAACATCAAAAAATACACCCATTTCATGTCTTACTTTAATAAGAATGGTACACTAAAGTGTCCTGAGAATACAGTGGGTAACATATATATGTGTGTGTCTATATACTTTAAAATTAAAAGACAGCATATATACACACACACACACATATACATATCATCTATGTTGGTTTTAATTTCTGCCCTGGCTTGGATTGTGCCAGCTGGATGGTGGGTTAATGTTGAGTGTCGTGATTTAAGACTAGAAATTCAAGTGTATGTCTTCATTTAGTGGAGTGTCATTAATACTGAGAATGATTTGTACAACCTAAAAAATTAACAAACATCTTGGGTCAAATAACTGCTTGATCAAATGACTTTTACAGCAAAGTGTCACAAATGTATTGCAGAACATACAATTCACAGTTCATTTTCTGGGATAATCACAAAATTAGAGGAAAATTGGCCAATTTATCAAAAATCTGATTATGTTTGAGAACATTATGCTAAATTCAGCTTCTGCTCACTTGAATTTTGGTTTATGAACTACCACTGTTAGCACAGATTAATGCTGTTGCAAGAGTGGCTTAGATCAAATCTATACCTAAAACTTTTTGAAAGAAGATGATAAATTTTGTTTTACCATTCAGGGGAGGAAGTAAAACTAAATTCACGCTTAGTGGAAGATTTTTCAGACAGTGAGGCAGTAGGCTTTTCTAATCTATATTGGAAAGGATTGAACAGTCATCGACTTCTTTACTCTCTTTAGGAGACAGAAGAATCTTGCTGGTAATGTATTTTCTAGAAATATATAGGACCACTTGAGCTGAAACACTTCATGCACTTTGTTGACCTCAGAATTATGGTTAACCTTTGTGCTATTATAAAGTTAGACTATGAGCTAGAAAGTTCTTTATAATACTATGGCTCTCTTCAGGGCACTTGATGCAACTTAACCAGAACATGAGTTGTTGGGAGATATGTCAAGAAAGGAATGGGTAGCCAGATGAACTTTTAAGAAAATAGGTGAGAGATGTTTCCAAGTTAGGGAAGCACAACACACTAATACATATCAATCAGTATTAGTACATAAAATAACCCAGTATAACTTCTTTAATAGTATAGTCAGGAAATTCCAGGTGCAGTGGGAAGGGAAGAAAGATTAAGCATTTTTTTTTACAATGATATACAAACTTTTTGCCTTTTTGTACAGTGAAATGAAGAAGTTGAGTAGCACAGGAATAGGGTCAGGATCCTGACCTATTAATTCTTATTTAACAGAGAATAGAAACAATTAAGTAAGAAGCATGGGAAATTGAGTTTGTCTATTTAAGTGCAGGAAACTCAGAAAATCTCAGGCCTGCCACTCTGGGGCGGAAGGATAAATTGTGCAGAGGTATCAAATACTGTTCTTATGTTAATTACACCTGCTTCAGTGGAGAACAGATGACCGTGGCACAGGAAGCCCACAGCTGGATAAGCACTTTAGAAGTAGCTAAATCTGAGCAGGTATATCTGGTAAGGAGAACAGCAGAAATGCCACACACAAGTGAATCAAATTGAAATATACAATTGAGTAATGAACCAGGAGGAGGAAGATTGCTTGCCTGTGGGAAAAGATAAATTACTTCCGAGATAAGTATTGTACCATCAGCATTGTGATCTCCATACTAGCATAACCTAGGAATGCTGCAGTTAAAACAATTCATTCATTGATCAAGATGCGTTGTGTTTTAGCTGGGGTAATTAGCACACAGAAGGTTGTGTGGGGTGTTTTTTTTTTTTTTTTTTAAAAAAAAAGACAGCAATGTTGGAGTACTTCAGTTTTACTGCGAGATAAATTTAGCTAAGTCAATCTCAGGCAGATGTATAGCACTGATCTTGTAAACTGAAGTATCTCGCCTTCACTATATTTTACCACAGGAAAACTAAGGTGTATTAGTTACCCTGAGGTTAAAAAGGAAAAAAAAAAAAAAAAAAAAAAAAAAAAAAAGCTGCTTCAGCCATGGCGAAGACAAGTAGTCAGTTTAATTTATTGTAAGGCAAGCAGAAAGTTTGTGCCTAGATAAGAATATAGCACTGGCCTTACATACTTAGCAAGAGGCAAGCACCTGAAGTGTCACCTTCCCCTTCGGTATTTGTAGTGACATAACCCACATTTCTTATCTTGCTCTAACAAACTCATCTGTCTTGAGCAACGAAGGCAAAACCTTCTATTTTGGTTTTGGGGTCAAAGGCAAATGTTGGAGAAGGTTATTAACAGAATCAAACATATTCAGAATTGCTGGGAAACCATTCTGTTCTATTAAAAAAAACTGGTTTGTTTTTTCTCCCAAATTCCTGAGGGTTTTTCTTTTGCTTTCAGTAGATGTAATGTAGCTATTATCTTCTGTTGAAGCTGTTTTACCTTGCCTTCAACACAAACTGATACATCAATTCCCATATTCTACTCCCAATTGCTTCTGAGAATGAAGTTATTTATGCAGGATAAAACTTGCACCTTCCCCTGAGGTTAGGGATCAGTCCCTGTGACAGCAGCAATCAGCAATTTCAAAAATGGGTCATTTAAATTAAAGGGAAAAATCCAGGCTTTATAGATTAAAATGGAGGCAAAGTCACAGAATTCATATTAAATATAACATAAAATCAGAACCAGACTAGGCCTTTTTTGTTACAATTTGCTGACTAAGCAAGTATAAAACCTTACATAGCAAAAAGGCCAGCTTCTCTTAAAACCAGCACACAATGTCTCAGGCATCTCCCTGAAATTGTATAACCTTTTTCTTCTATCCTTTTAGGGGCCTTGTGTTCAGGCAGGAAGACTCTTCATTAGCTTCATGGAACATGAGGATTACTCCTATTCTGATAGCTGCGTATAAAGAGACTGGAATGCCTTTCGAACTGAATTGCTCATTGAGTTTGGACTGACACCTCAAGATTTACCTCCTACACATATTGTGAACATTTTATTGTATCAAGGGTATATGGCCATATCAAAGAGTAATTCCAATCCCCTGCTAGGGGCTATAGAATTTTTAATTGATAAATTCCGCCTATGTAATTTCAAAACTCTTAGAAAGTTACAACCTGAGTGGCAAGCATTCAGCTCACAGTAAGGTCTGTAGGGATGTTAACAACTTGGCCTACCCCAGCTGGTACCCTTGTCCTTCCAGCTGTATCAGTTTGGTATCAGCTGAACCTTATTTAGAACATAATATTAATCTGCTGATGATAACATATGGGATAAATGCATCGCAGTCAAAAGCTGTCACAGTCTAAGCCAAACTACTGGGAAAAAAAATCCAGCACAGGAATTCAGAATATGAGACTTAATATTATCACATGGAATGCAGTGGTCCAATCCTCAGTGTTTGCTAACAATTTGAATATCTCCACCAAAGCAATCCCATGTCAAATACTCACAATGGATGTCTGCCATAAAATGTGGCAAACAAACAATTAGTGCAGATCAACCAGTATAGCCTTCTGCTCCATTATTTAGCATAACCAGTTATTTGGATACTTTTCTTATTGTTCAGACAACCTTGCCCATCTCCCCTTTACCTTTTACAACCACTGGCTGTTATCCACCCTTGTGATTTCATTGACCTACAAAAGAACATGTGACAGAACTTAAAACAGAGAAAGAAACAAAATTAATTTACACCCATTTTAAATTACATTAGAATTAACAAGTGACCTTTTACTTGACTCTAATTTTTAATTGAAGTTCAATCTATTTGTACTCAGAGGAACATGTAGGGTGTGATTTTCAACACTGGCTCAATTTTTTTTAGCTTAAGTGTAATTGGCCTCAGCAGAGACAAAAAAAGGCAAGCCAGGGAGCTCTTGAAAATTGCAGTTTGTGCCAGATAAAACCCACTGATGATATTTCCATTCAATTCACTGTGGTTCGGAGCTCAGTCCTGAGGACCAGCATGCAGCTGTAATGGCTAGTGACAGCAGTAATAAGCGAGAAGCTTACAACATCCCTGCCCAAATACCCAGCACCATGGTACCATATCAAGAGTTCTCCTTTGTGTTATTGTCACCTGGAAGAGAGATAACATGTGCTCAAGCATTACACTGAAGACTGAGGTAAGAGGGGCAGCCAGTATATCCACTATTTTATCTCTATCTACTAAAAGGATCTGGAGACAGACAGCAGAGTGACATTACCTCCTTTGTATTGGGAACTAAGCCTATCTAAATGGCCCCAGATCTAAGAAAGCTACAAAATCAGTTCAAAATAGAAGTCTGGCAGAGTATTTCAGATGGGAAAGAAGATATACTGGCTTAGACCCTCAGCATGAATGGCAATGACATAAAACTAGGCTGATTTATCAAATCATAAATCTGGATCAGTAACTAAAGACCCAATCTCTGACTGTATCACTAAATCATCAATATGATGGAAAAGGTTTCTAATAAAAGCCAATAATATACAAAATATAAGGATCCAAGATATCTAATCCAAACTTTACACTAAACCCAACTTTTAAAAGCTAAATATGATTGCGATCTTCACTAATATGTTCTTTACAATATATACCTGAAGGTGTCATACAAGTCCAGGGACAAGCTAGTCTTCTGTTCTCCAATGACATGCATGTTGAGATCAGCTGCGCGTTTGCTCTCCCCAAGCAGTGGATCAGTGCTGAATCCACCATTTTTGATGGCAGCTGGCCACATAGTCCTGCAGTATAGAATTGTTACTTGTGAAAAGATGCAGAAAACCTCTGTACAACCAGTAACATGCTGATGACAAAGCCTTGCTTGCATCCCAGATGTCTGCAGCACTCCTAGGACCCATTTTCACATGCGTACACTTTCTTTTTAGGGGACTTAATGCTCAGCCTGAATTTAAACTGTCCACAAACACCATCTGCCCTTGCAACGAGCACTGTACTTGTTCCTTTGTGGGCTACCAGCAGCCTACACTGGAACCTGGAAACCAGGCATGTTGCTGCGCAATCCAACAGATGGCTGTCTTGCATTTCTTTCCATTAACAATCACATTTGCTATATAGAAGCAACTGTCACTGTTCTCTGGAGCCTGTTTCCCATCATGATTCTACACGATATTGCAAAAAGAAGGAATAAGAAATTCCTGAAACCCTTCCACTTTGTATACAGAAGAAATTTTAACTATGACATGACTGCTGTACCATTTAAATATGAGACTGCTACACTAAACATTCTTTTTTTTCTCATCAGGCCTCATCAATTACAATACCAGATTTTTTCTACTTTTATTTAAACCATTTCAGTCTGTCTACACTCAGCAGAAATAAAACAATAAACACACACAGATATAATCATCGTTCAGCATAACTATGTAAGAGTACCTTGTCTATATTACTTAGTAAATCAGAAAAATGATCCAACAGTTTTACCCGGCCTTCAGAATCTATAAGACAGCAGTTATTTATAGATCCTAAGCAGACTTGGCTAAACACCACAAAAAATAGTGAATAATTCTGTCATAAGCACTGTCGGCTCATTCAGTTATTATTTGTGGCTTATTATTATTAATTGCATATGTGTATTTGCATGACAAATGTTTTTAGCCCTGAAGACGTTTATGATTCCTAAATACTTCACAAACAATCAGTGAATAGTAATCTATGATGAAAAGTAATATTGTAAGTCATTAAGGGTTACATGTTTTTGGTTATTTTCTTAATTTAACAGACTAAATTATCTAACCAAAGTGTAGAAACAGAAGACTTGCCTAAGCAGACAAATCAAATGCCTGAAAAAATGTCAGATTCTTAAAGAAATAGTAGCAGGGGATAGTTCATAAAAAACCTTTGCAATATTTTTTTTTTAATTAGCAAGAGTTGGAAGATTTTTTTAGCAATTAACATATTCATAGAAAAACCTGATCAATTTAGGAACAGGCAAAAGGAAAAAAAAGATTAATCAGTTCATTAGTTGATCAAGAATAATTTTGAAACTTCTAGTCCATAATGGACTTGAAAAGATTTACAATTGATCACCATTGTCAGAGTAACCCCCCCCCCCACCCCCCCGCAACTGCATTCTGGATAACTCCATTGCTCAACAGACATAATAAACACAACTTGAAAGGGTATTTAGTTCAGATTAGTGGAAAGAAATGCTGAAGACAAACTGAAACATACTGCTTGCAGATATTTGCATGGATACCAGTTTTAATTCAATTTTGTCTGTATTCACATTTACAGTTGGCATTCCACAGAGAACGTGCATATCAACATATACCAGCAAATATTTCTGTAGTGGTCACTTGAAAACATATCAACATTTCTTCTTCATCACCCTCTGCCCACAGAAAACTTTGTGGAATAATCCTCCCTGCCCCATTCTAAATGCTTTAGCCAAAAGCAATAATATTTTGGATTTGAAGCACATTCTTGGAGCTTCACAGAATTTGCACCCCTTTATATGCTGGGGTCAAAAAATAACATGCTTTCTCCTCTTAGGAAATACACGTAATGCAAGATAAAATATAGACTTTAGGAAGACAACCCAGGGAGAAAAATAAGGACATAGGACAATATGATAGCATTTTGTCATTAAAACGCTTATAGGTTTGGCCATATTATTTGACCAAAGCTGAAAACCAGTTAGGGGTTGTAATTCCATTTTCAATTATTTATGAAGTTTTTACACAAACTTACTCTTACTCAGAAAGTAGACAGTCTAGATTAAAACTATTTTTAAAATAAGTATTTCTGATGGAAAACAACACAACCAAACCACATAGAAAAATAGTTTCAAATTCACTATTCTAGGATAAAAACTAGAATCCTGATTAAAATTTTTATGGCTCAACCGTTAAGAGAACAGAAACACTATTACATGACTAACATGTCAAATCAAATAAACTGTTACGTCCTCTAAACAGCTGTCAAAAGGAATTTACAGCTCAAAGTTACTCAGGTAATCATTCTAAACAGCAAATACATTTGGAAGAAAAATCCACTGCTAATTTCAAAAGAGAAAGAAAAAATAAAATTTATCGAATACAATTTCTGCTGTTACTTACCATAACACACCATTCTTCAGTATGCAGTTGCTGGGCTTACAAAACTGTGTTACCAGATGAAAAAGAATGAGGATGATAAAGCAAAATGTAAAAGGCTTGATTTTTTTCTGTCATAACAGAAAAAAAATACCTACAGTTACTTACTCTGAGGAGAGTTCCCATGGTATCAATTCCTCATCTTGCCTTTTCCCTCTCTCTCAGTAGGGGATCTTTTTTGACATTGTAGAGGCCAAACATGAGCATGAGGCCAGTGGAAGGGGCCAGAGTCAGAGAGGAAGAGGCAGGTAATGATTTTGCAGAATGCCTTTGCCTGAAGTCTTTCATCAGAGTCCAATCTCCCCAAGTTGCCAAATACTGTGAGGACGATGATGAAGAGCATGGACCTCAACAGCCCACCAGGATGGTCAGTCACTCAGAGGAAGTCAGTTGCATGCAGTACATTCACATGCTGGTGAACAAGAACAGGCAGAAGACCAGGGATGTGCCACTGATTGCAGTCATGATATCCCTGAGGTCCCTTTGTTCCACGCACCCTGATGCTTCATCCTGCAATAACATATGGAAACAGGAGAGTGAATAATGAGCCCCTGGGTTGAACCAGCATAGCTGTTTTTGTAATCTTATGCTCGCCTGAATGGAACTCGCATTTCTTTTGTGAGTGAAGACAATCACGCCTTTACTGTGATGCCTGTGTGTATTTTTTGAAAACATATACTGCACAGCAGGTTTTTCATCTGCAATAATCAATGGCCAAGTATTTTTGTGTAGCACTAAAAAGAAATCAATGGCCAAGTTTTTACTGGAAAAATATCTAGCCCACATTTATGTGACACCAGAATATATTAAAAGACAGTATATTTGTGAAGTGAAACAACCACAGGTAAGTTGTTCCAGTAGTTGACACAGCTTGTAGTTTAAAGAAAAGTTTTATGGTTTATGTAAGTCCTTGCACAGTGGGGACTCACAAAGCAAACACCAACACAATCTTTGCTGAGAACCAATCTCTTTTCAGACTCTGGGCTACTCTTAAAATCCATGGTCTCATCTTGCATACAGCAGGCTTCTTTCTTGTATGACTTTATTTATTTATTTAAACAGAAGACTGTTTTCTAGTGCCAAGAAGCTGGGAATTGTCCAGACTGCTGGGTTCTGCTGAAGCTGCATGACCTCTTCACAGACACTCATCTCCATATCTGGCTGATATAATGATTGATAGTCAGTGTCTCATTACAAGTAGGCTATCACCCACAGGTGAATGATCACAGTCAGGTCTCCTTAACATACTCTAAGGTTACCTTGGCATCTAGATGAAACTTAAAATGCTTAGCAGTCAAAAATAACTTCTGGCATTGGCTGTGGAGAAGAGTGACATTCTGCAAGTCTTCCCTGTAAGTGCATTGAAGAGGGCACTATGGAGAGGGACACTATGGGATATTGCCAGGACTCCTATCAATACAAGTACTTACTCATTCCAGTCTTCGTGGACACTATCAATAGCTCCTTCTAAGCAGGCTGGATTTCGTATTTACAGCTAATGCATTCATAATGGAGCTATCAAACCTTTTGTTGTTACTTCAATTTGCTTTCACATCAGTTTGGCTAAAACTTGGGACTTTTCCCTGCAGTCTCCATCCCTTCTTTTACCAAATTCCCTCCCGATTCAGAATAATTTAACTTTTAATGTTTCTGAGTTGAAACTAGCGAGATCTGCTGATGTGAAAAGAGAACAGACTAGCACTGCATTTCTAGATATGGACAGAACACCTCATGCTATGGCAAAGTCTTCAAGAGAGTGCTCCTTACTCCCAGAGCTCTTGAGATTCTGCAGCCACTCACAGCCCTGCCCAGGAATTTCCTATTAGGAAATCCATCATGGTTTTTGATGTTGGGGATGATGAGTAGACTGCATTCTTTGACCTCCTTGTCAGGATGTAGCAGCTTTAGCAGACCGTTGTCACTGGAGTTGATTTAAAAGGTATAAGAGAGGCAATTATGATTTGCCTACATGTCTGCACACTTATCTCATTTTAAGAGTGTTGATAATATTAGGTTGTTATGAATAGATTTTCCTCTACTTTACATATACTTATACTTGGCTATTGCAGATTAACTGGCAAACCACAGAAAACTCATTCCTAGATACAATATGGTCTTAGAAGATTCTTACGGTGCCCACAACCCAGTAGGTCTTCAGTGATACCTAAATGGGTGAAGACTGCATGGGTTATTTCAGAAATTGGGTAACAAAGAGGGTCTGTATGAAAGAAGTGTCTTCTAGTTATTGTTGTCACAGGAAAGAAGTAGTTTATCTGTAGTTTATCTCTTTTTCTGTAGAGTTGCTGGAAGATCACACAGATCTACACCCAGTTAGGTTAGCTTCATAAAACCTTTACCCTTCCTTAAATAGGGGAACCATTCTGGATCTTCCATACTCTTCTGGAGAAGAAAAGATTTACCCCTGGAGGAACCACTGGACAACAGAAGTAGCAACTATAAATACAGTTGGAGAAAACATCCTACTTTTCTAACTGGAGTATGTTCACAAAAATATCTTTAAGCAAGTCATAACTTACAGAATGATGTTGATATAAAAAAGTAACCTTCACACACTGAAAACAAAAAAAAGGGAGAAAAATGGTATAAAAAAAGTCACACACACACACACCAGAAAAAAATCTATTATGTCAAGGTCGGTAGTGAGTCATCATCATTTCCTCCTTCCTTTGCATTAACATTTGTCTTTTTTGACTATCATGTGCTTACTAACCCCCCAATTTGAACAGCACATATGAAGAGCATGCGGGCCATCCCCTTCTCTGAGGATTGTCTCATAAATAGATAGGTGAAGTGATTATTAAAACCTCACTAGAGGTTCTTTCACTTAAGGCTGTGAACAATAAGAAATTGACTATGATTGTAGGAGGTACATGCTTCATTGCTATGACTGATGCACTATAAATATTAGTTATTCCCAGTCTTCTAACAGAGCATGTATGTATGCAGCTGATCAGATGGGAGCCTGCTCTCCTACCATTCAGTTCATTTCCACATACACTGATAAATTTCTAAAAATATTCTCTCATGTAAGCCATGTTCTCTCATGGATTTTGCTCCTGCGAAAGTAGCATCTCCTTATTCCCAGAACTGCTGTGATTTTTATCAAGCTTAACTTGATAAAACAATCTTCAGACTAGTTTCAGACTAGGGGCTAGGACAGTTTTAGGTTTATTGACACTGTTGTTAGTAAACTAGACAATAAAAGGACAATGAGGGATGGCAGCACTGTGTTATTAAAATGATTTGATCTTCCTTACTCACGACCTTCGATTTTGTTGCTGGGGTCAGGATATAGACAAGAGACAAAATCATAGAAATAAAGCACAGCAAGAGTCTTTAAAAAAATATTACTAGTATCTTTCTCCATCCAGCCACTTACTGGAAGAGTTTATGAATGAACACTCTCAGTTTCCTGAGTCAGGAGGCTGACAAGGAAACACAGGTCCTTGAATCTATGAGGTGCTCATTCATATTCAGCCTAAGAATGGTTAAGAGTCAAAATTATCCCCACAGAAGCACTGTTCATATTAAATGAACTTGCTGAAGTAAAAAAATGTTTCCAGGAGGTAGAAATACCATGCTCCTCATCACAACTGGCACCCTTTAATCCCTTTTAGAAGAGATCTGATTAAAAATAAATCTAGAGATATACCCAGCTAGAAGCTGAGACACACTGCTGGAGAAGCTTATTCTCTAGATCAATTTAAAATTAGCAGTTTCTTGGCTTCTAATGATTGTGTATTCCTTCTGAAGTCAGTGATAAAGTACATATTGACTACAATGGAGCAGAGTTAACTGGACTAGAGCACTGCTCCTTAGCAAATACCACTTGTACATAATAAAACAATAGAAGATAGTTTTGCAGTTCAGACCTGGAGTAGGAATGAGAAAATCTAGATTCACCTCCTAGCTCTACCTTAAAGTTCCTATGTGACTGAAAAAAAAGGCATGCCATCCTTCTGTATCAGAGTTGCCAGATCAAAAACAGAGCAAAGAAGCCTTCCATCCCTTGACTCCTTGTCTTGGTCTAAATGGGATAAAGAAGATCTATCCCCATCGCCTACCTCCCTGAACACCACACTTGTAGGAACATAGTGTAATCGTGAAGAGCTCTTGTGTGCATTGAACCCCATGGGCACAAGCCTAAAATTAATGAGAACAATACCAAGTAAATGGCTATTTAAGCTCATGCTAACAGGGCAGCTATCAGACATGTTGCTCTGGGAGCCATCTCATTCTGTACAGTTGCACAGAACCCCCCAGTTTAAACACCTATGAAGCAGAAGTGCTGAGCTGCGACAGCAGAAAGCTTTGAACCAACTCCAGTACCTCCCCTCTGTGCTGCAGCACTGACAAATCCTTTGTTAAAAACAGGACATCATTCATCTCTCTCTCTCTCCAAGTGTCTTACAAGTCATTTCTGTGGTTAATGCAAGCTGACAAAAGGATGTTTATATACTGTGCAACAATACCCACTGCCACTCACTCGAAGAGAAGATACTTCAAGGGCAGCCTGCTCCTATGTGACATAACTACTGCTTTGCCAAACAGAACAGATGACTTGCAGCAGTAACACTGTTTCCTGCTTTAAGTCCCTCAGCTAGACAGTTAACTTCTGTCTTGTGGCACATTTGAAGATTAATCTGTATCTTAGCCTGCAGTGGTCCAGCTAATTTAAACACAAACACATTCTGTAGAGAGCAGAGATCTGGGAGAAGATGGGAGGGGAAAGCAGGTGGGCTTTGAAGGAAGTGCAGCCTGCTAATATCTGCAAAAACTGAACAAGAAATAGATAAAACTAAATTAGAGATCTATTAAAAATAAATTAATGGCATCTGCAAATGAAATTAAATCTAAGATAGTCACTCTAATAGCAGGGTCTCTGGTGAGCATTAATGCTTAATTTTTTTCCTATATTTGATGAAGGCATCTATTAATTAAAAATATTTATACAAGGTAGAGGCTTGACAGGAATACTCTGTTCAGCTGTTCTTAAGGGAGCTGCTTCTGTTAATCAGCTATTTTAGAAGAAAATGCCTCTAGTCTATACAATGAAGCCTCTACTTCAATAAATCTTATTTAATGCCTGTGC
Source organism: Haliaeetus leucocephalus (assembly GCF_000737465.1). NCBI lineage: Eukaryota > Metazoa > Chordata > Aves > Accipitriformes > Accipitridae > Haliaeetus > Haliaeetus leucocephalus. The sequence goes on from NW_010972886.1 coordinate 12,530,749, forward strand.
TTTATATAAATGTCCTCTGTGGCTAGAACTGGATGGAGTAGGCTGCTTTCTAGAGATGACAGAATACACTTTCCTTCCCATTGTTTAGTTAGCTTGTACTGAAAATAAACCTTCATTTTATCCTCCCCCTCCTTTTTACCCCCCTTTTATTGTTAACATTTTATTGAATTGTTGAACATCCAAGTACAAAAGCAGATGATCTGATATGTATGAATGTATTGTACAAATGAGGAGGACAAAGCTAAACACGCATTCAACAGTGGGTATGAAAATATTATCGAACTTTGAGGCAGGGACAAACCAAGACCATGTGTCATTAATATGACTATTCAAAGTAATTTTGATGAAATTATGATTCTATTGTCATCCAGTACTGAGAAGGAAATGCTTAGCATTTGAAAAAAGAATCGTTAATCATTATGCAGCTCTCTGGGGCACTAACTCTTTCAGGATTTTCTTCTTTGTTTCTCCCCCCTCCTTTTTTTTCTTTTCTTTTTTTTCTTCTCATCTTTTCAACACAAGCAGTGCTATGAAAACAGAGAGGATTAGAAGTTGTCCCTGACATATTTCATTGTAAGGTTGTTGGTTTTGTCTTTCTGTGTTTATTAGCTTGAATTCTGTACGAGGCACCTGTTGACTGTTAAGAATAAATCAACAGGAAGGTCACAAATGGGCTTGTATTGTATGCTTGCCTTTTTAAGCCTGTCAGGAACTCACTGCTTTGCTATACAGTAATAAATGCTGGAAAGAAGTCCAACCATGCTGTTTAACGCTATTTCATTATGTGAATTGTGTGTTAATCATGTAGGCTCCTCGAACAAAAGTTAATCTTAAAGTTTTGTTGCTAATATTGTCATAATTAACTTAGGCTAGGAACAGCAGAAGTCTCAGTTCATCATACCAGTTAAGTAAGCTATAGTAAAACTTATCTACCATAGCTATTGCTATGTTGCATGGAGAGAAATGAGCACTGTGAAAGGGCACTTAGAGAAATAAACAGGGAAGGTGATGTATGGATGTAGCTTTCTGAAAGCTCTGGTAAAAAGGCCTGGCTATGCAGTCCATCATGCTTGATAAGTCAAGGATGAGTGGCATAAAAGCAAGTGGTGAATGTGTTGAATTGCTAAAAAGTGGAACAGGGGGACAGCCTAGGACTTTGACTTAATGTTTTCTTTTGACTATGCTACTGCTACGATATAACACTGTGGCTGGCCACGTGGGAACAACAGAATAAATGCTGCGAGCCCCTGCCCTTTTTCAATCCAGCTGCAATGCAGTTGAAGGAGGGGACACAGCTGAAGTGAATTCTGGAGTAAGGAGCATTTTTTTTTAAGAAAGGGGAATAAGATAAAATGCATGTTAAGGCATGACTTGATATACATTATGGCTTATGAGAATGTCCAGTTCCCCACACCCTTTAAAAACTACAGCTGGGCTTTACAAAGAGATCTGTTTCTCAGCAGCATTGCCCATTTCTTTAACACTGCAGTATATACATAAGACCACTGCACTTGCCTGAGGAACGGAACACAAACTCATTGCCCTCATAGGGATAGGGAAGGAGAGATGCAACCCTCCCAAATCCAAAAGTCTTTCTCACCTGGCAGTTGGCTCCACAGGCACTCACTGCCTCTCCCCAAGAAGCTGTACCACTCCTATCAAAGAAGAATTCAGCGCTGAGAGGCCAGAAAGAGGGAGCAAGAGGTATTGTGCTCCAGTCCCTGTCCTAAGTCTTGGTTATGCATTTTGATTGAATGTAATTAAGTATCTAGGACTTTCCTCACCTTCTGAATTGCCCAGAAAAAATTATTCCTTCTTCCTTCCTTCTGTATGACCCCCAAAATATTGAATTATTTTTTTTATTATAGATTTTTGTTATTAAAGATACATGCTACAGATACATTCACAACCTTTTAGGTCTGTGGCCAGTTATCTCTCTTTTTTTTCCATTAGTTAAAGTTACCTTTTCAGTTAGCTCTGTATTGTTTTCATCAGATTGGGTGTTTGATTAAATATTTATTTTCCTCATACTATTTTTTTCACCCATCCCTGCAACTTGGAACTGCAGCCAATACCAAAGTCAAAGCAGAGCCAGAACATCATTTTCAAGTTGTGAGTTAAATTCATTCCATACTGAAGCTGATGGCAAAGTTTCCACTGGCTTCAGTAAAGGTAAGACTTTTCCCAGTTATTTTAATATATGAAGAGACAAATGTTACAGTTCAATCTACCTTAATTTTAGTTAACTTTAAGGAACATTCAGATTACAGGTAATTATAAACATCAGGCAAAACCCCCTCAGTTTTTCACCCAGAAGGACGGTTTCAAATATTGGTCAATCAGGTTCTTTTTTCCATAAAGAAAGTGACTTTCCAATTCCAATTTTACAGATGCTGTATGTACTGGTACAGTAGGAATATGTATTTTGCAGCTTCAAGAGATTATTTCAGTAATAATCAAGTAAGAACTCCTAAACTTTTAGCATTTGCCCATCATTAACGTATAGCACTAATTGGCCTATTCCCCAGACACTTCATTCACAATAAAATCTGATGATACCGACATATTGAGCAGCAAAGCAGACTAGACAATAGAAAAAAAATGAACTATCAAATCTGTCTCTAAATGTTAGTGGACTGGCATTATTAATGTTTTTTTCAGTTCCACTGATGGGCACCGTGCTGCAAGTAACATGCAGTGCCAGCTCACCAGCTCATGTAATTTGTCAACTTTCTGACAAAGTTAATGGATCTATGTAAGTTTTCCCCCCAGGTGAGAATCCAACCCAACATTTAGACATGACATTGCTTTGATAAACTTGCAAAATAAAGAGGATGGTAGCATAACAGGCAAAAGCCTCATTCTGAGGACAGAAACAGGGACAACTGTAGTCTGTCAGCACAGGTGAAAGAAGAGGGGCTGAAGAACAGAATAATGGTGATAAGTACCAGAATTTGATTTCATTAGCCAGAGGAGACTGAGGCTTTTTGCTGGCCATTTTACAATTCTCTCACTTGACTTGTTTACTGATGGAAATGTTTGCCAAGGAACTTTGGAAAAATAGTGACATATGAACAATCTGTTGCGGCATATTGTAGTGGTGGTGTTTGTGCTGCTATAGTTACTAAGCTTTTAGCATTTTTGTAATTTGTCTTGAAAAAGCTGGAACTTGGCGTGAAGTTTTCGGGTGCCTCTATCTTCAAGTCAGATGGTTTTCATATTTTTTGTTACATTTCTGTAGATTATTTTTTTCTATGTGAAGAAAAGCCCGAAGATATGCTGTGTCAAAGAAAAGGAAGAAGTGTGCTCAGTTGAAGAAAGAAGCAGAAGGTGGGAAAAACCCCAAATGCATTGCAAGATGACGAGAAACAGGTGCAAACTTCTTTTCAAGGTGAGAAGAGTGTTTACAGGATACGTACAGGTCTTACATAATTGCAAAATTAATCAGGCTATGCAAAAAAGGCCTTGAGATTTTTACTTCCCTTTGGTTTCAGATTTTACAATAATGATTTACTTCAATGCTAGTCTTTTGTACAGGACAGTAGCTTGACTTAAATTCCTGGGTTTCAGTGTGCTCATTCAATGGACTCCATAGAGATCAAAGCAGCACACTGACAGAAGTATAAGCTTCATGTATTTTAACTGTGGACACAAAATGTGTACAAGAAAGTGCAAGGGTGAAGAACTGTACAAGAAGTTAAGAGAGAATGAACTATGCCATCAGCAACACTACCAAAATAGACTGAACAAAGGAAAACAAGAGTCTCCTGCTTCTGTCTGAGCAGGATGCCCTAGCTCTACTGGCCTAACACTGACCTGTAAGATACATTTCCACTGCATGATAAGCCTAGATCAAAACCTCTTGTTCTAGTACTTGAACTGCCATGTGGCTCTGCTGTGGTGGGACAGAGAACTACCTACCAGAAATGTGGACTGTACAAGCAGAACAGACGTGTTGGAAAGAAGTCTAGAGAGGAACTAAAGACCAGAGAAAGACAAAAAGGGAACAAAACCCAAACAAAATTATAGGTGAGTAATCCAACAATAAGGAGAAGAAAATACCATATAAAAATTGGCCCTGAGGGAAGCTGTGAATTGATAAGTATGGCCAAAATACTGGTATATGTGATTCCATTTGGGAATCTTTTCCATCACTTCCTAGGGCTCTGTATACAGGTAGTTCCCATTACTGCTAAATGCATATGAAATATGAAGTTTCAGTCAGAAGAATAAGATTCTGTCCTCCCCCTCCCCGAACCACAGCCCACACAGAACATCCTATGCTCCTGCTGGGCATCATCCTAAACACATTGAAAATCTTATTTGACACAGGTAAGATTAATAAGGCATTTAGCTAGTGTTATGGAAGTCTTCGCTGCTTGAACGTCATGTCTTATCACAATTCTGCAACAATTTTCTTGACACTTTCAACTTTCCATAGGTCTTTTTAAGGGAGAAGGACGCTGAAAGAGGAGTATTACAGTGCTGTCGATGAATCTCTTCACAATAATGCTTGTTCTGTGCAACTTGGGGAAGAAAATATATAGATAACTCTGTTTTCTTTTAACATTTTGACTTTCATAGTAGTTTAACAGGTGGATGAATAGAGAAGTTCATTACAGCAGCTTTAAAATTAGTCAAAAATAACTGAAAAATTATACAGTATGCTTAACCAACAGAATTGCTTAACTCAAGATAATGTAGCTAGAAGTTTGGTGTGATTAAGTGGGATTAGACATTTACATGTATCATGAGGTATAACCTATCAACATTTGTATGGAAAGAGTAATATCCTTCATTATATTACCTGAAATATATACCCATACTTATATATAGATTGCAATGAGATATCAATGCATGCATTAGAAACAATTACAAACCAAAAGAACAATGGCTAGCCCACACCTCCCCACTGGTTATTAGAAAGAAAATTCCCCCTCTGGGGAAGTTTATTCCACAGTATATCTTCTAATTTACTCTTCAGGAGCTCACATCAGACACTGTTGCATGCCAGATACCTACTTATGGGCCTCTAGTACTATTCTTCAACATGAATTCTGTGTTCTTATGTTCCCCCCATCAGTCCCTGTCCTACTGTCTCATACCATGAAACACAAATTACCCATAAAAATTATAATTCTTTTATTAGTTTTAAAGGTCAAATCAAATGATGTGGAAAATATGCAGTGGTGTGACATATAATTTACATAATTGCCACAAAAACACTGCACTAAAGCTGTGTGGAAAGAAAAAAAAAACAAGATTCACCCTGAGGAAAAGCCAATCACCCAGGTTTGCGGCGAGAGTAGAGTGGGGCTGTACCACCAACAAATGAACAACAGTAGCAACCCAATGATCCTCACCACATTTGGTTCTGAATTTACTCTCCTCTTTTTCCCACCCCTTTCACCCAAATGTACATGCACACAATGAGAAAGGGAAACTGAGATATTTCCTACCAATCCTGGATTTTAAACTGATTTGTTTCTAGATCTGGAATGTAATTTTTGAGGTCATTATGTAAGTGCACTACCCTTGAGCAAGGGGGTGGACACAAAGAGGACATTGCCAGTCCTACCTGATATCCCAAATGGTGTCACACATTGGAGCTAACAAGGTGTGAGCAGAGTCAGTGCTAGGGCCCTGCCAGTCCCCAGCACTCCCTTTGCAGATGTTGCTTTTCACTCAAGAGAAGCAGGTAAAGGACTCAGCTTTCAGATGAAGGCGCTGTCAGCACTGCCCTTCTCCTCCAGGGCTTGTCATTGTGGGCATGGTCTGTGGATCCTGCTTCTCCTCAGGACACAATTCATGTGGGCATAAGCAGGATCTTCAAATACATAGGGTGCAACACCACAGATCCCAATGGAGGACTCCTGAAAGATGAAGTAGCAGCCAATATGCTTGTATAGGGAGGAATGAAACTCAGCTTGTAGCTTAATAGTGATTTCCTAAAAGCCCTTAGAGAAAACAGACCCTGGATAAATGTAGTTTGAATCCATTAAAGAAAAAAACAAACCCAAAACCACCACACATAAAACAAAATCTGAGCTATTTAAAAGCTAACTTAGGATTTCTTTTAATGCCCTGATACTGCTTACTTAAACTGATTAACATGATGGCTGGGTTTGGCTGATGATTTGAGAGATGTTTTATACAGGAATTAGGTAACTCAAGAAGTTGGTAATAAGCTTGACACCTGCTCATTTTTCTTAAAGTTTAGGGTGCATCCCTCTCCTCTGTCTGCCTAGCACACCAGTCATTACACTAGGCTTTCTGCTTCGTGCATCTGACAGCTGATACAGTGATGCTTATTTCTGAGATGAAGACAGCAAGCTGTCCCTATTTGTGTCAATAATGTATTAACTCCAACTATGTCATTGGTTACTATGACTCAGTTTATTAGTATATCCTCTTCTGTCCTTATATCTTAATTTATGTGTGCTGTATTAACAATGTATATGTCTATTTTGCCTTTTTTTTTTTAAATACTACAAAACGAGTCTTACTTTACTTTGATTAATTAAGGTTGATCTTACCTTAAAATAATTAAGCTGACAATAGGTGTCTACACATTAGAAAAATGGAGTACGATATTGAAGAAAAGGTGTTTTATTACATTATGTCTCCATTTTGGATTTATAACTCAGCTCATTTCATGTCACATATACTTATCATCTAGGTTCTTAATAGAACTTTTTAATCAGCAGAAGTGAGAGACATCGCTTATTCATTTGACATATCACAAATTAATAAAAATGCAATGAATGAGCAAATCCAAATGATCTTTCAAACCAGAAACCTTGCTGCTTCTGAAATGCAAAGCTCTGTTATGAAATAGACGAGGTAAAATTCTTTTAGCTGTCAATGGGTGTTCATAAAATTCACTGCATGTATTAAAGGAATCCCCACAAGGTATCTATTCAAGGTCAAGTTATTTTACATTTCCATAATACTCAAAAGAAGAAAAGTAATACAATGACACACTGAAAGAGGGCATCAGGTAATTAGATAAGGAACATTCATGATCTAGGCATTCAGAAAGCTTAAAACTAATTTTAGAAGTGAGACTACTGCTCACTTTTTTTAGGATCAAATTAACAGCAGCCTCAAAAATACAGTTGAACTGAAATACACTAGTGTCATAATAAATGCCAGTTTGCACATGGCTATCAGAGGCACAACAGGTGGAAAAATTTCAGGCAATACTGATCAATCACTAGAAAATCCTTACAGTTCTTAAATATTACCAGAAATGCATACATATACTTGATAATTGTGTGGATTTCCTTTTCTCTAAGTCTTCATACATTTCAACATATATGCAATGTTATTAAAGCTATTAAAGCTTAGGAAATAAAAAGCCAAGTAGTGCATATTCAAATGCCTAATTTTTCCTACTCCATCCCTTCTCAAGCCCTGCCTTTCGTTTTTCCTGCCTACTTGCTATACCTTGTCTCTGACAGCAGATTTGAAGGGTGAAAGCTGTGATTTCTGACTTCATACAATACCCAGCACAACCAGGCCTGCAGATGTTAGAATAATAATAATAAATCAGTCTGAAAGGACAGCTCAAGCAAGGGAAATATTCTTTGTCATGAAACAGCTGGATCTCTAGTGGTATCTGGGCAAACTTTCCTGCACTGACCACAAGCATGCCCTGACAGTTTTGGAGGGCCCATGCTGTGAATGAGGCACTTGGTGCTTCTCCCAGTGTGTGCATTTCCCCGCTTTCCTTGGCTGACGCCACTCATGTTGATAGGGTGCTTGTGTCATGCTGAAACTGTCTTATTAACATGTGAATTGAGACCAGCTATTATTTCGCACAGCACTGTCTGGATTTAAATATGTCCATTTTCTTGAATTTGAGAATAATAATATTTATAATAATTATTAACAACTTTTTATTAACAGTAGGCTTCTCACAGACACTGAGGCAACTTACAGATTTCTATGCACAGATAGCAGGTGTAAATTAGCCATGCTTTTTTAAATACCTGTTACAATGCTGAAGTGGCATAAAGCAGCTTTAGTATGAGTCTTGATTGCAGTACACTTCATTAATTGTGATAACTATTGCATCTGAAGCTGTTCCAACCAAGGAGTGGGGTGTGTGGCGAGAGGTTTCCTCATGGCTGGTGGTCCTTGGGGACAGAGCTACATCCAAGAACTGGTGAGGCTCTGATCCTGTCACCTTACTGCCAGTCTTGGCAAGTGTCACCCTATTAAGGAGCTGCTCCTTGGTTCCACAACCTGATTCCTCCCACTGTCATGGGGGTGATGAAGATCAGTATAAAGCTGATTGTAAGATTGAACATTTGCCTTTGGTTTCTACTGAGTTTATGAATGAAGATACACTTATTTTTTAATCCCATTGACTGTTTTCTTTCTCTGGTATATGCCGTTTACTATCCTAGACTGTAGGGTTTCAAGTGCAGATGTGGTCTTTGTGTGCTGTACCAATCCAAGTGTCTCTAATCATTGATTATTTAACACTGCTGCAAAAATAAAAACAAACACACGCTTCTGGACAACAGAAGAAAAGAGTGAGAACTGTGAGGTCCAACTTTAGATTTGTGAATGTAACATGATACAGGTCCAGAGCATCACAGCAATAACAAATTGTTGAGGGGTCTGGCTGGGAGTTCTTGTTCACAGCCCCGCACTGCAGGTAGCTGTGCAAGCCCAGTTAAAAACCTTACAAATTTCACGCTTATTGTCACTTCTTTCTTTATGTTTTGGAGACAAACAGTGTAGAAAGTTATAAATAGGATAGAGAAAACACACATAAAACAACTAAAAGTTGTTGCTTAAGACAGTTGGAAATAGTTACATTTCTACCAAATCTCAAGATCAGGCAAGATTTATTTTTCATTTGTAGCTTGGTTCAGTATGGGAGCACATGAATGCTGTAATCTGTCTATCATATAATAGCTCCAGACTGGATTTAGATGAGTGAAAAAGACATTTCTGAGAAGTGTCAGATGAGAAAACACACTGAAAGAAGACGATAGACCTATGTTGCAAAATGGGAAGATTATGTATGCACCAGCTTAAACATCATTACAGATTACTGCCATCAGATCAGAACAAGATTTTACCTGAAAGGCTAGTATTGAGTGAAGGAGGAAGGGGGAGGGAGGCAGAGGAAGAAAAAAAGAAAGAGAAGAAAAAGAAGAAAAAGAAAAAGCAAAAGAAGAAAAAGAAGAGGAAAAGGGAGAGGGGGAGAGGGGAGAGAGGGGAGAGGGAAAGAAAGAAGAAAGAAGAAAGTTGTAGACTTCTTTTATAACAATTTCCTCAGATGCTAAGGATCAGGTTTCCATGATGAAATAACCACCATTGACCGATCACAATTAATATTGGTGTTCTATCAGTAACAGATAAAAGCACAGTAGTGGTTTAAGCCTGCCAATTTTGCACTAAATAAAAACATTAAAAGTGTAATGTGGACGCATAATCTGTCTTTTTAATAATGGTATTTTAGAGTTTTCTCCATTGCTGTACATCTTGTTTTATGCAGTGTTTCTCTACATTATAGAGACTACCAAGAGGGGAACTTGTTTTTCTTCCTCCAAGGCTGATGGGCCAGCTGAACTGCAGTTCTCCTTGCCCCTCTTGAATTGGCCTACATCAAACTAAATTATGATCTCTTCCCCCCAAACCCCACTTTCCTGCATGATTGCAGGCAGCCAAGTAATTTCCAACATGAGAAGAGCTCTCAGGTTCATCTACCATAAGCTCTTATGTTGGGAATGATTGGGAATATCTGGAACAACAGTTGGCTATATTTGTAGGGTAACTTTTCCCACTCTGAGACAGTGGGAGTGAGGAGCCTACACTGGGATTTGATGTTATGACAGGTGGGGATTCCTTTTCCAAGACTTGATTTCGATGAGTGAAAAATATTTTTCTGAAAAATGTCAGATGAGAAAACGCACAGGAAGTGTAGAAGAGAAACCTAGCTGCTGTTATCTGGCCATTGAAACGTTGCTAAATGAACATTTCAACAAGGACGCGTTGAATTTAGGCCTGAGGAAGAGCATGAGTCTGTATAGCCATGGACCCTCTGAAAAGCAGCAACAAAACACTCCTGAAAGCGAATTGCCTACTCAGCCATACAAGTGTATCATCATTTGGAGGCTCTGAGTGTGATACTGGAATTACTTGAACTGGTTTTAACAGTGCAACAGCAGTGATTTGTCTACCTAACGCCGGTCTTGACAGTAGCTGCTGAGACATCAGAGTCAGGCCAAGAAAAATATAATTATGGATTATTCTGACAGCCAGTCTGTCAGCAAATTAGTACCTAACCTACAACTACACTTGGCCCATTCCCAGAAAATGAGTAACACTCGAAACAGATCACAACTAAATGTATTCAGTGCAAGAAGAGCCCATTTACTGACCCTCCACCCACCTGCAGAAGGTACCTGATGGCAGCTTTACTTACGCTTGAACAGACTGACAGCAAGTAGAAAGAGGAGTTTCAGATCTGGCATAAACAGTAGCTCATCTCATAGGTTTCAACTGCTTGTCTAGAAAATGTCAAGGTAACGAGTCCTGAAGTGAGCTCTGTGAAATGTTTATCTTCTGAGGGGAATGTTTTATTTTTTTGTGACTAAACCTGTTGGTGGTTTGGAAATATTACAATCTTTTTTCTTTTTACTCAAAAAGGAACCAAACAAAAAGATCCCAAAATAATCCAATGAATGGAATGGAGTCCTGTGAATAATATTCACAGCCGTATTGCAAGAGCTGTTGTCTAGATTTTGGTACGAGGTTTGGAAGCATTTCCCTCAAATAAGCTCTGTTTGAACCAAGGTACAAATGAATAGAGAATGTAGATCAAGGGAAACCAAACTAATTTGGTGGGATTTCATCACTTACTCACCAGGGCTAACATGCAACACTGTTCTGAGCCTTCTATCACTATGTTTTATAAGCAAGCTGCAGCAGGACTTCTGTCAGCAGAAGTTAAATGTCCCAATTGAGGGCAGTATATCATCTGCACAAGAACTCGCGTAGAAATGGAATGTGCTTTTGTTCTGTAAAATTTTTTTAGCCAACTAACTTTTCTTTCTCATCAGAATTTTTTTCCAGCAGATTTTTCCAGCCTGTTACAGAATGGATGTTATGACACACACAAAATCTAGTCTGCTCTCGTCTGTACAGAACAGAATATTATGCCCTGGCTTAATCTTTCAGTGATCACCAGAGTAGCAAATTATTGCTGCAGGAGGTCTGAAGCAATCTATGCAATATTTTGCTCACGAAGACTTACTGTTATTTCTCAGCAGTTATAATAGAAAAATATATACTGAATACCTTATTGCTTTTTAGCATTCATAGAGTTTGCAACACACATGTTAGGAGTTGCCAAATGCAGTAGCCAGATAGAAGTGAGGCTGCTGCAGCTCCATGTTCCCAGGTCCAGTGGGTAGTGAGGGTGAGCATCTGTTCCTAATAGGTACCCACACGAACACAGGTATACAACAAATATATACATAGACATGTGGCCAGCTACATGGCTCATTGCAAACAGAAACACTAAGCACTCAGACAAACAAACAGCACCAACAGCCTCCTCTTGTTTTCCTCTCTGGCTGAGCAGGATAAAAGCCTGTTACTGGAAAATATACATACACATGCACATATATAAACATGTATATCTACACACACAGCGCAGATGCCCTAAGTAACTGGCCTCAGACACTCAGTCTTTCCATAGCTTGCCCTCAATCTTTGCTCTCCCCAGCTGCAAGCACCTCAGGACTAGTAGGCCCACTCAGGCTGCTGGTCCACAAATGCTCTTGCATGCAGGCTAGATGTCCCTCCAGTAACTGGTCTTAAGCACTCAGCCTATCCAGTAACTGGCCCTGGATCCTCTCATCTGTATTTGCCTCATGCAGAGACACACACATGTAAATGGATCCCACTCAGTCAACCCCCCAGACTTACAGACATTATGGTCTCCCTAGTAGTTATCTTGGACTTCTGGGTCCCCACCGTAGCCAACTTGCAGACCCTCTGGTCTCTCTGGTATCTGGCCCAGACTACAGTTGCCTTGATACTTGGCTCCCAGGCCTCTTATTTTACTCACTGGTAGTCCTGTTTTATGCTCGCTAGCAGTTGCACACTGATGTACATACTGTTGCTCGCTTCTTTTGCTGGCATCACAGGCACACGAGCGCCTATAATCCATGGTCCAACTTCAGTTGCTGGCAGAGAGACCCCCATACACACACAAATGCACTCAGAACAAAGTGTCCCTCACCCAGCAAGACAGTGAGAAATTGAGCGTACTGAGAACACAGGACAAACTGCGGTGATCAGGAGACTGGTCCCTTTTACCCCTTCCTATTTTTCCATGCTTGTTCCTTCCCAAACCACCTTAATCCCTCTCCTTTCCATGCCTTTATTGTCTCCCCTAAGACAATAAATCTAAACATCCTAAGATGTTCCTCCCCACACCCCATAATTAGTCCCACATCTCTGGCAGTAACCCCCTCCCATCTGTAAGGTGCTCTGGAGACCAATCGCCTGTTGACCCACAGTGCTGGTGGCCCTCCAGCCCCTGGGGCTGAGGGTCCCCTGGGACAGGCTCAGTAGGGTCTGGGTCTCCGGTCTCTAGGATATTGGGGTCCCCCAAATGCTATGGTGCCTCTGTGCTCCTTCATGTTTGGGGCAATAAGCCTCTACCACATAACCTAACAAAATACACAATAACAATGTCCTGAGCCACTGCAACGGAAAGCAGAAATCTCACCAGCAAGGTACAGAAGCGTGCTCAGTAAAGCCTAGGCATAACACCAGATTCAAGACTACCCAGTGCTCCATTTTTCCTGTTGAATGAGGCATCCCACAGTTACTCAGAGGCACAGTGAATTAGGAAGTTATATTGTACTTCAGAAACACAAAACCACATAGTGCTCAGCAATATATTTGCTATGCAACTAATTCGATCTACAAGTCAATACAAAATGTTTGTTATACATTCTGATTTTGCCGTTATATGCTAGTGCTTTCAGGCTGTAAACTTCATCTAGAACTACAAATGTATCTGAAATCAGTATGTTTCCATACATCATATATGGTGTTATTAGAAAAGAAGCAATTATTTTGGCACATTCTAACTTAAGTATCAGGTATAGAACATATTTTTATATATCAGAAAACAAAAATGCACACAAATACAACTGAAATTCAAAGGTCTTTGGATCATTTGAAGCTGACAGACAGTTTATGAGGTGGCAAGGCTGAGATAGTACCAGTATGCCAGTTTTGTGGCTGATTGTACACAAAAAGTTAATTTCAAACTCAGACCATGTAGTTTCCATGCAGATCTGTTCCTTTCTAACCACTTTCTGATGATTTACTGTAAATGAACAACTTAGCATAAAAATGGCTCATTCAAGATGTGAGGCACCAACTCAGCAGCTGAAAAGCAATAACTTTACAGCCTAAATGCCCAAAGAACTTAGTATTAATGTGGTAACAAAACCAACAGGGCAGTTTGATAATGAGCCTATCCCTGACTAATGGGAACAGAAACTTTCTCTGATGACCCCTAAAAGGGATCTTGCTGTCTGCAACACTGAAGTGAAAGATGTTTTCAGCAGTTGAAAGGCTCAGAAGGAAGCGGGGGGGGGGGGGGGAGAAAAAAAGCTAGAAATCCATGTACTTCCTAGCCCCAGGGCAGAAGGGGACCATCTTATTTAGAAGGGCCAAATGTCCTGCATAGATAAGACATTCCCACTATGGGCCATCACAGGGCAGGAATTCACAGAGCAATATGTGTCCTTCTTTCTTATTTCCACAGTTTTTAAAAGATACATGGCAGCCTGCACACTTCCTCATGGGAAGTCCCTCATTTCTGGGGATTCCAGAGTCAGTCCTCTAGCTTTTCCAGTTGGGATCTGCTGTACTGTCTTGAAACAAATCTCTCAACTGTCCTTACATGCTTTACTTTCATTTGTGACACAGGGTTGTCTCAAAGCACCTGAACTGGGTCCCTTTTGGAGGTACTGGACTGGAAGATGGTGTCCAAGAACGTGCCCAATACACTCCAGCTAATGGCAATGAACAGTTTACAGAGTCATGATAACACCAGTAAAAAATAACACAACTCCAATGCAACATACATGTTGAGGAAGCATCCTCAGCACCAGCTGTTTTGCTCTGCACATCCCACCCCTGCTTGGCTGCCTCACTAGTCAGTGTGGACTCAGTAAAGTCAGTGGCCATGTGGCTGCTCTGCTAAGAGAAATAAACAGAAAACAGAGTGGCACAGTATGGGCAAGGCTGAATTATTCTTCTGCACTTCCAGGCATACAGAAAATGGTAAAGTGAATAAGCCACACAAATCCCAGCATCACTGGGCAGCAAATGCTTGTAGCTCTAGAGCAGTGGTTCTTAAGCACGTGCACTGGAGAACTGAGGTCTGTCCACACTGACATGTGCTTTCTTATGCTATGATTTAACACCCATCATAGCAAGCATTGTGCTTGGACTGCAGAATTTTTTGACTACCACTGCCATAAAGTTTTTTTCTGACCTTATGCTTTTCATGTAAGTGTAAAAAATACTTATGCTATTTTTTTTTTTCATAGTAGCTACTGTGTTATGGTCCAGTTGAGCAACCATCTGTTCCCCAATGTGAGATAAAGATTTACCATCTAGCCCATAGAGAACAGGGTCAGCATTATTCAGCCAGGCTAAATTGCAGTTCTTGTAATCTGGGCATCTGTTGAAATGCTCTTTTGCATTGTAACATGCAATTCAATTGTGGGACTCGTGACACTTGGCACGTCACTCTGTGTTAGCAAATGTTGTACCCTTTGACAAATTCTGACTGTGATTGACTTGGCACTCAGTGTAGACGCCAAAAGTCATGGATAAGCACAGAAATGACTGGCCTCACTTTCACAACTACAAAGCATCCAGTGCTCTAAAAGCTCAGGGGATTAAACATTAAAGTTTTGGTTCAGTCTGTTGTAAAGAAAGCAGATGCAAATTTGCATTCAGCTGAACATCTCAAAAGTTTGACATAGCTTAGTACTATTATAATTTGCACCCATATCTTCTCTGAAGGCAAGAGATGAATCATCTGCAAAATTAGTTGCAGATGGAGGCTCAGGTCTTGGAAGGCTTGAAAGATTCCAGGCTGTTTGGAAGGGTTTCAATTTGCATCCACAGTCAGTTCAAAATGAAAGATGAACCAAACCAGCTAATACGCACTGCAGTAGACTGTGAGGATCTCCTTTGTCTATTCCCTGGAGGAAACTTCTGGCATAATAAAAGGCTGCGAAAATGAAAAGTAATATTTCTTTTCATATATTTTACCCACAATGTAAAAATCTCTTTACTGTTATCCTGTATTGTTGTTGTGTGCCTGCCATAATTGAACAGCCTAATGCAAAAAGAAATATTATACAATCTGAACACAAGCATAATGGGTATTGAAAAAAAATCCCTGGCAACAGCCAGAAGTTAAACAAACAAACACAAAAATTATCTTGCCTAGGCACAACATTTCTATTAAAGAAGGCAAATAAATGAAATGCCTTTGTGTTGGAAAGCAGGGCACTTCTATATATATTCAATTCTAGCTACTTGTACATTTTTTGTTGCAAAAACGTTTGTGATTTGAGAGTGGACATCTACCTCTGCATTAGGTAGATGTCTAGAGTCCTAGACAGAAAACCTTCTGCTACTTAAAACTATCACAAAGGTGTGGGGAAGAAGAAATAGAGTGAAGCAAAATAGGAGGCAGGGTTTCTGGTGACCGGCATGATCACACAAACATAATTTTGCAAGAAAGACTGCAAGATTTTTTCAGGTTAATGCTGCAGATTGCACACAGAAATTAAGCCTACGTGGAAAAGTGCTTAGAAGAGCAACTACGGGTTGAGATGTAGAGCCATCAAAAGCAATGAGACAGTATTAATAGTGTTTGTAGATTTGGTAGGGTTACTTTGTTTTGGCTTAAAATCTGCTCATACCAAACAATATTAAGGAAGCTTTATGTATTTTTGTATTCCCTGTTACTTATTTAGACAGAACAACAAATTAACTGGTTTTCATGCCAGTTCTGAGGACAAGCTGATGAGGAACAAGCTGTATATCATGCAAGGATTTAAATTTAAAAAAACAGATGTTGAAAAACAGAATTAGAGAAAAGTGATCACTGATTGGAAGTCCCAAACCAACAAGGAACCACAAAGATTAAAAATGTTATTAGCAAGCCTGTATGTTCCAACAATTTTGACAGGAATGCATAGCATTGAAACTGGAATTTTCTAACTGCTGCTAAGATATCCACACCCATTATTGTAACTCCAACCTCTGGCAAACAAGTATTACTATCTTTTACTTTCATCACACCTCGGTGACTGTCAGTTTCCTATTGTTCCTGCTAAATCTTTTACGTATTTCTTTCATATACATATATAATAATATAATGTAAAAATATATACATATTATATATGAAATCTAAATTTCTTTCTTTCCATCCCCCCTGGGCCACAACAGTCATATACTTTGCTGGCTTTACAAGTATGACATCCCTTAACAATAACTCGGAATGAAAAAGATTAAATTGTATGTGATTATAGTATCAGTTCTAAACATGGCAGGGCTCCAGGCACTTAGCTATATGAATCTTTTGGAATATTCAAATATGCCCTTTTCAAAATATACTGGAGAGAAATGCTAATTAAAAGCATTTTTCTTCGGGCAGTAAAACATTCCAGTACTTCTTAATTGGCACATACATTTCTCACAACAGTCCACCTGACACAGCACAAGTTTTGAGAGCAAAAGATTTTCTCTTTCCCTCCATTTTTCAGTGTTTCCTCCATTATTTTGGGGTATTTTAGCTTATATTATCAAATTTATTTCTGGCAGGAGAGATAGAAGACAGTATGGAAACTACTTAATCAAGCCCCATAGCTGTCCATCAACAAATGCCTATCTTAACCTACTTCTCTACATAAAAAAAGGACTTCTCTGATGATGGCTGGGCTATTGTGTCCAACACAGGCCATGTGGAACCAAGTTCCATTGCTGGATCAGCTAATGAAAACTGAAAAGCCAAACTAACAAGGCTTCTGTTAAACTGGAAAGTTCATTCATACCAGTCACATTTGCTTAAATTCCTGAACACATAAAAGGCTCTGTAATAGTGTCGCAGCCACAAGCAAGCTGTGAAAGAGTGGATGCATATCCAAGAGAACTATTCAAGCAATAGTAGATAGAGCTAATAAGCAGTACACGCACAGAGAGTTGTGCTAGAATGCTAATGCAGGTTAAGGGGAATCACCTTTTTAATAGTACCAGCACGAGTATCTGCGTTCATGCATTCTTCACCAGTTGAATGAGAGCTGGAGTAATCCTGAATCCTGCTGTGACACCACAGAGCAGAAGTTCTCACGCCTTTTTAGGGAGCGTCCGCACCTGTGAATGTCCTTCCCCTTTCTGAAAGGCACAGTTTTCATTCACATCAGAAGCATCACTGATCTTCCCCTACACTAGGATGCCCACTACCTAAGAGAAGTATTAACATAAATGAATACTTGATAAAGCTCTACAACAAGCACCTGATGACTCTGGTCCACGCAGCAGTCCTTCTACAGGGAATATTTTATGGTCCAACTTAGGAAAGAAATCAAGACTTAAGGATGTTTCTTGCTGATGGCTTCTACAAGTAAATGCCTCTAGTTTAAGATGATTTATTCTGATCAACACTTTGATAATTACAGCTGCTGTGAAAACACCTCAGAACAGCCAGTCCCTTAAGTCAGAAGGGCCCAAGCCACATGGCCATTTTCTGCTTTGTCAGGCTTTTATTTGGCACTGAATTTCTGTAAGCCTGTGCATTTTTAATACATCAGAATGAAAGCTTTATCCTTCCTGCCTTATGAAGATCAATATGGTAAGTGTATTATATTGTCCATTGGACAGTAATTGGTGCCGCCTTCTGGAAGCACAGTGCTGACTATTATGGAAAACAACGGAGTATAGCTCTAGCTCAGCAAGTCACCTACATGGATTTTGCTTAATATTGCTTGATTAGTGTGCCAAGAACCTAATATTTAGGGAAGAAGTGCAGTAAAGACCATGACAGATCACCTCTTGTTTTTTTTCAGATTTCCTGAAGCTTAGTTTCTATTTCGAATCCATGGCCAACTTAATTGCAGATCTCACAAAGACTAGGAATGCAGTCTTTGGAAACGCTGGCCAGGTGACTGGAACAGCAAAGACTTATTAGCTGTAGCCTTCATTCCTTTTGGGCTGTTATGCTTGTTTTTCTTTTTCTGGCAGAGGTTAGTTAGGATTGTTCCCTTCCCTGTTCAGCATACAGTGGGGGTGTTGTGGTTTAACCCCAGCCAGCAACTAAGCACCACCCAGCCGCTCACTCACTCCCCCCCGTCCAGTGGGATGGGGGAGAAAATCAGGAAAAAGAAGTAAAACTCGTGGGTTGAGATAAGAACAGTTTAATAGAACAGAAAAGAAGAAACTGATAATGATAACACTAATAAAATGACAACAGTAGTAATAAAAGGATTGAAATGTACAAATGATGTGCAAGGCAATTGCTCACCACCTGCCAACCGACATCCCCGCCAGTCCCCGAGCGGCGATTCCCTGCCCCCCCACTTCCCAGTTCCTATACTAGATGGGATGTCACGTGGTATGGAATACACCGTTGGCCAGTTTGGGTCAGGTGCCCTGGCTGTGTCCTGTGCCAACTTCTTGTGCCGTGGCTGGGCAAGAGAAGCTGAAAAATCCTTGACTATAGTCTAAACACTACTGAGCAACAACTGAAAACATCAGTGTTATCAACATTCTTTGCATACTGAACTCAAAACATAGCACTGTACCAGCTACTGGGAGGACAGTTAACTCTATCCCAGCTGAAACCAGGACAGCGGGGTATTAGAGAGGAAATCTGAACAGCACTGTAGTCAGGGTAAAAAATAGTACTCAAGACCAAGCTAGTGCAATAGCATAAACAATCTGGTATCATTACAGCATCACAGGATGGATGGAGGTGACTGAGTTCACCTTAATCCAGGTAAGCTGAAAGTAACGCTAGGAGATAGCAAAGTGGACAGCAACTGATGGTGATCAGATGCCAAGTGCACTGCACGTTCATGGGTATGGGTGTTCAGTTAAATCGAGTTCCTTTCTGAAGGCAAAAAAGGGGAAACCAAAATGGGAAAATGTCATGAAATTGGTGATTCTATGCAGGTTCTCATAATGTATTTATTAGTGTGGTATATGAGGGTTTACCTTACTCCTCCTTTGATTCTGTCTGGCTTTACTCTTGCCATCTAAATCTTAGTCATGTAACCCAAAAGCTGTTGCTAAGCTTTAGGGCCACGTTGGCATGGGATAGCAAGGAACATTTGAAATCTAGCTATAAAGACAAAGGTATGAGGTTTATTGAGCAAATATCACAACTTCCCTTTGACATGGAGACCTTCAGAGGCCTCTAGGAAATATCCAAGTATGTGTCAAGACTCTGAACAGTTGGGATTGGGTTTCCTTTAGACTGCTTCGTCTAAGTCCAAGCAATCACGAAGCAGCAGCCAGAAGAGCATTCCAGTCAGAAATCCACTGCTCTCTGTGGTCAACTGGGATGTGGAATTATCACTTCTATTGATATTAGTCAGAATCTGACAAATGGGTACTTGAGGACAAAAGTGGTGGGTCCACTGGCAGGAGGAATGAAGACTGATTGATCCATGAAGGATGGGTAGAGGGAAGTTTGTTCACAAAAAGAGTCTATTCAGGAAATTCTACTGAAAGCACTTATTTATACGTTGGTATTTGTGTCACTGGAGAGTTGAATCCATACAGGTATCTATCTGTCTAGATTTTAACTTTGTGCATGGATTATTTGAACATTCTGAGTGATCCCTGTGTCCCATGAGAAGAACTAGGAATAAAGTGAAGGAAAAGAAAGAGTCACTCCCGGGGTGGTAGAAGTTCAATGCACGGGAGTCATTTGTATTACCACAGCATCCTTCTTGCTCAAGCAATGACACACCATGAATATAATGTATTTAGAGACTCTAGAAAGGTAGCCTTGTGATCTCTCTAACCCAAGGAACCTTGCTATGGATCCCAGAGATGCAGGGGGACTGGACAAAGCTAGGGCTGAGTGGGAGGGCCAAAATGAGTGTATGTTTCCCCTCTTCCTGCCCACCCCTAGCTTGCTCCCTGCTCTCCACAAAACAAACTGTTTTCTCCTTTCCTCTACAGAAGCAGATGATGCGGTGGAGGAGGTGCCAGGAATAACAAGCAATACTGCAGGATAAGTAGTAAATGCCTACAGAATATATAATCCTTTATGAAGAACTCTTTTGGAAATACTGTAAAAATATCTGTTTATTTATTGGGGGGTGGGGGGGTATAGATCATAAGCTTCCTATCAGTCAGAAAGAGTCAGTATGGACAAACTTTAATTTGCTCTGAGACTTGGAGAAAAAAATTACCTTTCTTTCAGGGCACTAACATGTCATCTATGCACAGAACATGTTTTTGCTTATGAAGTATTAATGTTAATATAATTTTACCCCTGAGTAAATAGGATAGTAGATATATTCTATACATGTGCTTTTAAGAACCTGTTTGAAGGAGCTAGTTTTAGTCCATCCATTGAATAATAAAGTAAACCCTAAATGAGGAGGGGAAAAAAAAAAAATACCATAAACTTGAATTCAGAGTTAATCCTTTCAAGCTCCATAAATCTTCAGTGACCGTTAAGGCTTATGCAAGACATACCTGCATCTGAGCAGCAAAGATTAAGGTATAAGATCAATACATGTAATCAAAATGTGTTTCATTCCCTCCCCCCTTTCTCAAATGATAGCTAATAAGACCTGAAAAGAATTGAGAGTATGTCTGCAAAAAGCAAATAAACTCCATAGATACAATCTGTTCAAGTAAGAGGTTGGCTAAATGTGTTACTGTTTGGTGGAAGGCACTGGAACATTTCCAGTTCTCTGCAACTTGTGGAAAAAATTAAGGACGATCAAGAAGCTGATACTAGTATTATCCATGTACCTATACAGAAGGAAAACAATACAGGGCCTGATCCAGAACTCAATGGAGTCACAGGGTTGTAGCAATTTAGACCCAAGCCAGATCTTCAGCAAGCAAAGAGCTTCTTTTACAATTTTGCTCCTATATTTAGCCCCAACTGTGTCAGAAGCATCATTACCTTCTGTCAAAAAGGCATCCAATTTTTGTATTTGTTATGAATAATTCTATCCAAGGTGGATTCAATGAAAGAGATGCAATGTATCACACAGAAGGTGGTGAGTTTGCACAGGTCCATGAGAGCAGCACAACAGCATACCCTATCTCCACTGCCAGCCTTCAGAGTCCAGTATACACCTCCAGAGAGCACTAAGGCAGTGCTGTAAGAAGCTTGGTACACTCATCTTAAGCAAAGCTTTCGAAGAATGCAGTTCAGTACTTAAACAGGTGCCAAGATTTTGGGTTCTGATGCATGAAAAAGACCCAGAGTCAGTTAAAGTTAAGAACTTGCTAAAGAACACCATAAAAAGCTTGATGGAAGCACAGAGTCTGGGCCGTGGCAGCAACAAAACAGAGAGAAAATTACATTATGTCAGAAGGATAAGTGTTAACAGATTAATGGCCACACGATAGTCTAAATATGTAGCAACGTCTGTAAACTTCAATGACGTTTTCTGGCAAATAATACCACCAGAACCAGTACCCAACAATGGGGAAGAGGAGTTAAACAAGAGCTTGAAAAGGGACAGAATGCCTGTGCCATGTCCTGGAACTGTCCAATTTTGTCTTTAGCAATAAAACCTGGAGAGTTGTAGAGTGCAATCAGACAGCTGCTTAAACAAAAAGAACCTCTAGAGCAGTTGCAATCTAACATTAAAAAACATGCATGTTGTAGTTTTAAAAATAATTTTTTCCACATTTGCAAAGTTACGTGTTTAAGGTAAACCTATTAATTTATCCTTTATCTTGTCTAGCAAAAAACCTGACATTAAGTAACCTGACATGCATGAGGCAGTCTGTACTTTTGTGGGTGGCAAATCTGTTCACTGACAAACTTCTAGAAAATCTGTCACCCAGCAGGCTCTGGAGGTCCCAAAAAGCATCAGGACAATCTGCTACAGGCCAGTTTGGGCCTTAGCTTTAGGTGGATAACACACATGGCCATATTGTGGGGGGTTGTTCTCTCTTGGCAAGCAGTGGCTAAGCGTCTTTGGCAAATGGCAAGAATGCAGGAAAGAAAATTAGAGATCACAAGGAACACCATCAAAATGGACTTATTGGCAAATGCCTGTTGCAAGACAAATAACTATAGAGAGGCAGGAGCTTCAGAAACACCTGCGTTCACCAACTGTCTTCCCAGTCATTATAAACTGTCCATTTCCATGCCTGCAGTTCTGCATCAGA
Source organism: Haliaeetus leucocephalus (assembly GCF_000737465.1). Lineage (NCBI taxonomy): Eukaryota > Metazoa > Chordata > Aves > Accipitriformes > Accipitridae > Haliaeetus > Haliaeetus leucocephalus. The sequence continues at coordinate 12,553,198 of NW_010972886.1, forward strand.
ATACACAAAGTTTAGTCTTCGATACATGGAACATTTGTTGCCCCTGTATTATTACGGACACGAGCTACAAAAAGTCAAATTATACAACTTATTTATGTAAAAACAGGCCTGTTTTAGTTAAAAAAACAAAACAAAACAAAAAAAGGACTATAAACAGGCTTAGTTTTCCTATCAAAGCTCTTTTTCTGTGCCAATCAATTTTGGGTAGAAAATACTTAAAACTTACCTCTGGGATACAAGCAGTTGATCAAAACTATAAAACCCAAGGCTTTTGATGATAAATATGGCAGCACTAAAATTATGCTAAATGAACAAAAGCATGCATTTATGAGTTTTCATGAAAGTAGGAAATGCATAGAAGTCCTTGTAGTCTAAGGAGCAATGAAAAGGCATCACCACAAGAAAAAAGAAAAACCCTGTGTATCCTAAGCTTTCTGTACAATTTTGATTTAGTACTGGAGGTTAATCCATCCTAGACTACTATCAAACAGTTGTGAAACCATTAATCATTCTTTTGACTGGAAGTGATGACAAGATCTCTGGTGCTGTGTGGGTAACAGGAATTTTTGTTCCTCAAAAGATACAGAGGTTTGGAATGTGGCTTCAGTCCAAGTTGGAGAGGAAAATACAAAAATTATATCAAAAGTATCTAAAGGGGACATTTTAAAAAGTTGGTTTAGTTCTTTAGACATTCAGGCTATTTTGACTTTTTTTTAATTTTGCTATATAAAAAAGTCATAGTTGAAATGAAGCTAGGACACAAAAATCCCAAATCAGAACAAATGGCAGCATCAACAATAAATTTTGAGTATTAAACAAATCAAAATATTTAATTTGGAAAAATACAAATATGTGATAAATCAAGGTTTTCAAAAATGTGTCCTCCTCTTTCTTCCTAAAGAAAAAAATCTTGCAAAATTTTGAAATGCATTTTGCTTTGGACAGAATTTCAATACAGGCAAAATTTAAATAAAATTACTCCCTCAGCATTTCCGCAATCAGTTGTATTTTTGAGGACTGCCAGCAAATTATAGATAAAGTACTCCTGGTTTCACAGGGCAGGGGGGGGTGGGGTGGGGGTAGAAGCTCCTACTGCTTACAAATCTGCAATCTGCTGCTGCCTTGAGAGCCTCACACAAGTCACATTTGTTCACCACATCAAGAAATAGCCAGTCCCTGCCCATTCCACTTTCTACAACTGCCAACCTGCAATAAAGCCTGTAAAGTAGGAGGAAACAGACAGTTAATGGCAAACGTCCCTTCGATCTGTGCTGTTGAGGCCTGTTCTTCATTTACACAGTGGCAGTGTTACAGCTGCAGCAGCACAGAAGGTAGGAGCAGGGACCTTGCTTGTGCACAGGGCTCCTACCTGGGTGAAGCACTGTTTGACTTCATTTGCTCTTTCATTATTTCAAGCTTATACAGGATAAAGTTAATCTCCTACCCTCCTCCCCCAGGAGGCTTATTTGTTCATCAGGCATTTATTTTAAGAACACTCTGCTAATTTCCATGTACATTGCTGCTTGGTGCACAGAAAATAGATTCTTTTTATCAATTTATTTAATTCACAGATGCTATTTTAATTGGTCTCCCATGCAATTGTCTCTCACTGGGAATCTGGATGGCTCTGGGGAACATGGCAGTGACTTTCAGAGCTTTTCCAGGTCAGCGATTCAGATGCAACCAGAGTCACTGGTGACTGAGAATTAATGTGGAGAAAACTATTTGACAGCCTGTGTGAAATAAAGTAATGATTTCAGTTCAGTTGCAGTTTGACACATTACCAGCAAAACCAATTGGTACTTTTATGGGCCTTTTTGGAAAAGGAGCCAGAAAATTAGCTCCTGCAAATTATCTTTCACATTAGGGCTGTCAGACTTGCAAGCATGAAGCCTTTATTATCAGTGCACCTTCTTCATGGTTAATGATGGAGATTTCACATTTTTTCCAAATTCTGTTCATTTGATAGTCTGGGGACTGTTCACCATGCTCTGCTTTAGACTAAGGCAGCTAATCTCTTTAAGCTTCATCTCTTGTGTAGAGCAGGGAGGAAGGGAGAGATAAGAGAGGGAGGGAGATGCTCTCCTGCATTATTCCCTACAGAGCCTAATTTAAAGAATTTGGAGCATCTCTCTGCACTGACTGGAGGGACTGCGTTGGGACATAACCTTTAGAAGGTTAAAATTTGCTTTTGTGACCTTCTCCCTCATGCCCCTGCAAACACATTGCAAGTATTAGGCTAGATGGTCAAAAAATATGTCAGACCACTGAACTCGGGTAAAAACACTTTGGCACAGCAGTTAGGTCTTTATCCCTCATCAAATTTTCAATCCAGTAAGTCCTAACTGGACATTTTACTTACAATTCCTGGTAAAAAGCAGCAGTTTTCCACCTCACACCCATTTGATTAGCACATGCTTGTTTTCTAAACTCTCATTCATCATACTGACAAGACTTCCTCAAGGACTGGCTTTTAAAACAGCAACACCATTAAAAAGCATAGCTCAGGTCTTCTTTCTTTTCCACAAAAGGGAGAAGTTGCAAAGTGAACTTGTGTCTGTAGTGAAATACTGTTCTCATAGACCACAAGATCCTTGCAGTCTTCAAGGAATGGATGCACTGATTCAGCTAAAGTTAATGTATAAAACTAGGATGAACAGAAGATGCATGTGTTCTTCAAATTCCTATATAATCTTTTCCATTCCCTCATTAATTCTAACTAAAAAATAACCAGCAAGGAGCTTGTTTCCTTCATAGTTACTTTGCCCGGCTCTGAGTGGTGTACAAACAGGGATATTTGGGTTGTTTTTCTTGCAAGGTTTGTAATGAATTGCCACTAGTAACAAACTACTGAGGGTTGTCAGAGGCTGCAACAAAACAGTTCTGCAATTTATATGAGCAGGATAGGGTCTACCCAAAATGCTTAAAAAGGTACACAAAATTCAGCTTTCCTCAGTGTTATGTGAAGAGGAAAAGGTACAAACATCTTTGTTTAGTGTCATGTAAGTAAAAAAGCAGAATGAGAAATGAAAAATTTCCCAGGAGAATGAAGATGCAGAAAGAAACCTAATGACCCATTTTGACCATGGCAACAGAAGCGGGAAGCAATACACAGCTAAAGCCCAGTTAGTGAGTACTTTTCTGGTTTTAAGAAAAAAATTTTTTCTCCCTTTCCTTGTCATAACTTATTCAATAGTGCTTTGTGCTTGGAAAGAAAAGTGTTCTATGCCTAAAATATTTCTTCTCTGCTTCGCATACTTCGGAGATATGGAGTTAAGAAGTTCAAATTCAATTTACAGTTTATGGCACCCATGAGAAGTTTAGAAATTCAAACCCACTGAAAAGAGAAAAAAACCCAAACTTCTGTTACTTCACACTGAAGGGCAGGGGATGCAGGGCTACCTTCTGTGCAACAGTAACAGTTGATTTTCTGCCTTGTGTTCCTCCTGCTATTCAATAGTCAATTTGCAGTTAGCTTTATTAACTTCTGAAAGTGTCAATGGTTGGAAACAGCTGTTTGAAATCCATGGCAGTCCCCAATACCATAGAAGAATTTAAATAGGTAAACTGCTGTGCAGTAATCCAGAAATTAGTAGGTGTAATACATCATCTTCTATTATAGCTGTCAGTTCTGGAGGGTCTTGGTTCAGTGCCAAAAGGCAATCAGGCTGTAAAGGAGACTGCATACCACAGAGCCTTCTGATGGCACAGCTCCAAAAATGCAGGTGACTGTCCCTGTGAGGCCTAGGCTTTGAGGTTCTGCCTGAGCACAGGAAAAAAAGAAACAGAAAAAGAGCAATTGCTCTATCAAGAGGTCATTCTAATTACCAAGAGGGAAGTGGGATAGGTAGATGATTCCCAATCACAGGAACTGGTATTACGTTGATAACCAGGATGCAATCACATCCTGAACTGGTGAAAATTATCATGGTCAGTTAGTGGTGCTGTTATTTAAACAAGCAGAGAAGCTAGCCTTCTTTTGTTAACCTAGTGAGCAATATATAAGCCTTGACACCCTGCCATGGAAGCATATCTGATAGCAAAATAATTCTGTGCCAGCCAAGGTATACATACACATAGTTCTCAATGTCCATACTTACCCTAAAGTGTGGAAGAACCTCTGGTCAAACGTGTGTTGGTTCTAGCTTAGTCAAGCTGTCTACTTGCTCCTAGGGAGACTACATGTAAAACATACAGGTGACAGAGGGTAAAGTTATCCACAGAGTACCTAGGGATCCTTAGAATAGCATATGACAAAATACTCTGTGAGCAAAGGGATCAGGTGAATAGAAAGCCAGTTCTGAAAACAGGTTGGAAGCAGCTCAAAGAGAAGGCAGGACTGTGGCGACACTTGGCCTAGACACTTCAGCAGTATGATTTCCAAGTGGAGACAGCTTATCTGGGTAATGAGGTACTCATTCCTGCGCCCTCCCTTCTCTCCAATCTCCCTGCTGCTGAGCTCAGCTGCTGCAGCTCATAGCTCTCTTACCAAGGTAAAGAGCACTGCTTTAGTCTCTCAGTATACCAGATGACAATGCAAAGCAGTTCAGCAGTTGCCACACAAGTAACTGAGTCATCCCTGCAAGGCAGACTGCTACGATGTAGAATTCCTAACAGTCACCAAAATGTTAGCAGTTCCTGCTTGCAAATAGGATACGCTAGATACACTGCAATTGGCTGGGGGGCCAGAAGCACACACTGTTGAATGATACGGATCTATAAGCTGAAAACATAGGGGAATAAGTAGTTCTTATGCCACGACTGAGCTGTCCCCTGAAGCCAAGTTAGGAGCTGAGAATTCAACTGAGGCCCCAAAAGCTTGGGGGTTTCACCAGCACCAGACTACAGTCAGAACTAACTCTGAAGAAAAGCAGCCAAGACAGTTGCTAGCGCTGCTTAACTGGGCAAGCCTGAGAAGCAGCTCAGGTCATCCAGCGTACAGCTGGGAAGAGGCATTGGACCTGGGGAATCTGTTGCTACCTTTTACACAGCAATGGTCTTCATAGCCATTAATTTCCACTTGTATAAAACCAGCAGCGTCATCGTTAACCAGCACAAAGAGACAGGTAGTGGAAATGATAACCAGTCCCTAGCTCTGCGAGTTTTCAGTGTGCTGTAGCCAAACATAAACTGTAGAATGAATGTTACTCTCAAAGAGAGACAGAGCTAGCAAGGAAGAAATAGGTACATGTTCCCAGCTATTGAAAGAAAAAGCCCATAGTAATGACAAGAATGGGGGTTATTGGGTAATTTAAGTGCCTGACTGCTTCTCTACAATCTCTGTAAAGTATCCACTTTCTGAGGGAAGAAGCAGCATTACACTGAATTTCATAGGGAGTGGAGAGCACAGGGAAGACAGAATAAAAGATAAAGAAATTAAGAATTTATTTAACAGCCCATAAGGTTAAAGGAATGAGATACTTATCTGTTGCTTTTCATAGTGTATATGTGCACAAGGTCAAATTCTGATTGATCTCTCACTGAAGCAAAGTTTGTGCTAACAGGTGCATCAGCCTATACATACATATATAAAACTTTGAACACTCAAGTCTGCCTGACATAGGTGTGCTCAGGTACCTTTTCCAGGGCACTAAGATACACAGTGTATGTGTCACTATGACCTACCTGTTGCATGAGATCTGCTTTACTATGTGTGACTTTAGGGACTTAACCAATTGCTCTTTTTGAGCAATGTATACTCAGTCAGAAGCACTTTCATGGCTCTCAGGCTATCCAGGTACTTCTATTTATTTTTTTTTTTAATGCTGTAAAATACTAACCTATATTTTAAAGAACCTGTTTGTGCTGTATCCTACCGCCACCAAGTCTATATTCTTTCCAAGGACTGGGAAACAGGCTATTGCTGAAGTTTTTTGGCCTTCACTGCAGAGACTATCATGTTCACAGAAGAAACTTTCAAGTGGCAGCTAGAAAAGTTCAATGCTTGACAGCATTATGTCCCAGAAGCAGCAACTTCCTAACCCACAATTTGAAACAGTAAGTGCTTGCAAGAACAGAGCTAGTTCTTACATATTGATTTTAAACACTACTGCTAATCATGTCTTATCTTGAAGCTGAGGCTATTTTTGTGAATTAGTTTTCTGTGTTTCTATTGGTTCCTTGTATTGTTTTGCAAGGTTTTAAATCATTCATTATAAAAATAAGGAGTGCTATATAAAGAAGCTTTTGAGATTACAGATAATTCAAATGTTCACTCTTATGCCTACATGTGTGACAAGCTCTTGACTTTTTTCTTGGCAAGAGGGTAGATGTTGACTTTAACTTGTAACATGGGCCAAAGCCAACTTCTAGCTGGCTACTGTAATTGCTGTGCTGAGAACCAGTGTGTATTTAACAGGCAATAAAAAAACATCCTGGCCAAAACCTCTGTTTCCTATAATGACTGTGACAGCAGTGAGGTAAAATAGCTCGGTTTTAGCCCTTGTCTTTAAAGCTTGTTAGAGTGTCAGGGGAAGAATGGATTCAGCCTTACTGTATTTGATTATGCTAGTCATCAAGCACAACCTTATCATTTAAGGACCCTTTGTAATAATAGGAGAGAGGTGAGTACTTTGACGGGATTTTACACTACATTAAGGTAGAGCGCATCATTCTCTGGGAGTGTTTACTTCTTTGCATAAATCAGTTTAAACTAGCTCCTGACTTCAGGGTTGCTAAAACTAGTATCACATTTCAGTCCTACTATATGTTACGGGAAATTTCTCATGTGTCAGCAGATTAAGAGAATTTTAAATAAATGCTCAGTGAGTTATAGGTTCTAGTAAGTATAAATTAAAAAGCTTGTAAACCTTGCTTGTAAAATGCTTGGGTTTTGATTTTTGGTGGTGTTCCCCTCCTGCCCTGGTTCATCCAATCCTCTATAAGGCACTTAATTTCTTCTAATTTAAAGTGTATGCAAGCTCCACTTGATTATCCTTGTTGCTCTTCATTGAAATGAAATATTACTCAAAGTGTGAACATTTTCAGTGTGGCTAAAACAATTTGGGGTAGCAACACTACCAAGTGTGGAGTTTACAGTTAATTCCTTAAGAAAAATATTCATCTAACACAATTAAAGGCATTGCACAGATGAAGCACACACACATTCTAGGGACAGATGTTCCCTGTAGTATGGAGTATCCTATGAGGCTGTTAGCTAAGGGTAACAGGCATAATTTTTGCTATTTCAGGAGAAAGCAATGAATACTTTACATGTAGACACTTTGGAAATGTGCCTGAGTTACACGCAAGAAGACCAACTGAAGTCCCAGTAGAAAGAAAAATTAAATGCAAACAGATGGACTAATTCAGCATTTTCAAGTAGTGAAATCCAAATGTGAAAGAAACCTGGCTGGGTACAGATGACAAGGCCTGTCTCAGTTCAATCTTCAAGCTATAATAGCAGACTCCTGATTCCCCCCCCTCCATCAAATTAATCTTCTTCAGGAAGCTGGCATTTCAGTGGGTTTGAAGCAGTCAAATAACTTTCTCTCTCCTGGGGCTTCAGTTTCAAATCAAAATTCAATGTACCACTCACTAGACTTGTTGCTCTCAATCTATTCAAGAAAAACCAAGCCAATCTCCACAGTTTGTTATTTATGTGTGCCAATATCATCTGTTTGGAAAAGGTCAGGGTAGAAGAAAAAGTTTTCATAGGTCAGCCTTGAAGTGCCCTACCAGAGGTAGATGCAGATACTTAAACAACTTTTTTCAACATTGCCAGCTTCCAGCGTAAGTTGATGATCCACTACTTTTCTGAGTGCTGCATTTGGATAAACTATTAAAAATGTTTATCTGAAAACAAAGAAAATGAGCTAGAACACCTACCAAGCTCACTCTTAATTGCCAAAGTCCCCCACCACACAAACCTTAATTATTTGTAATCTACCAGTAGCATGGTAAACCAAGTAAGGCAGGTCATGGCACTGGAAAACAGTAAGAACAGAGACAAAATATGTGATTTCTTTGAATTTTTTTTTTTTAATAGGAATAATGTTGGTTTTTTTAGCTGGGAAGAAAAAGTTCTGGGGAATCTGAAGCACTCATCTCATGTAGAAATAGCAAGGTAAGAATGTGAAAAGAAGTCATGAAAGAAAAACCTTTTCAGTGTTTTGACTTGTAATATTTTGAAACTTCTCATCATTTAAAATCCCAGTAGCTTTCTCTTTTGAGAACAAATGGTCTTAGTTGCCCTCAAATAGATAGCAATCCTCCTGTTAAATTTTTAGTTCTCTTAAGAAAGCAAAGCACTGTGAATTTTGAGTCAGAACCCCCCCTTTTTTTTTTTCTTCCAGCTTTCAACACTATTACTAAACTAAAACCTACAGTTACTTCCACAAAAAGTAATTTGAGAAAAGTCAGGTGGGCAATGTAGGAAAGGAATAACATGGAGTAGAGGTAGTAACATTTTAAGGTTGTGCTAGAACTCATAATTAAACTTAGATTATCTAAATTCCATCAATCATCTTGGAGCTTACTGTCTTTTCAGCAGGATAAATTAATTTTTAATGTCATACCATTATGTTTCATCTGAAGTTTATAATCTATTCATATAGGCCCTTTTGCCATTATGGAGTATTAACACATTATGGACTATTAAAAGGAAAAGGATCTATATTTGTTTACCCATGATGTAGTTGTTCATTATTTATATCTCTTTCCAATGATACACAGGGTTCTGTAATTTTTCCTTTGGTTTGGATTGTTTATGTAACCAAAGTGGTCTGCATGCAAATTCTTTCCTTCACAACTACTGAAATGCTAACTCCTGCTGCTGGAATAATAAAGAGCTCAGCAAACTATCAGTGGGCAGGCTGAGGGCAGCTCACAGCCTCTAGACAGAAAATTGTTAAAGAACCCTTTTCTATATACTGCGCCCTGCAATGACCAGTGTCAAAGGCAATTAGGGATCCCATTTACTTTCCTCACTCTAGCTCTATGTTTATCTAGTGGCTAGTGGAAGAAACTTGTAATTGACCTGGAACAGAAATCTATGATAAATGACCTAAATGAGAGACTAATCTGTGTTCTAGGTTCCCTCATCCAACAACATGTATATGCAAGTTCATCACCTTTAAGAAAAAGAAAGTGAACTGGTTTTGAAGTTAAAGGGAGCTGAGTATATGGTGAGCTGCTCTGCTGAGCTTGTGTTATCCTACTTGGTATGTAGGTCAGATAAATTTCACCAAAATGTCATATTCTTTCACAGTGATTTTCCCTGATAAAGGGGTGAAGCTGAACTTCTTCCACGAAAATAAGTATATTGTTATATCAAGGGATTAAAAAAAAATAAAATTCGGGAACTATTGACAACACTACAGGCATATAACTAAGCTGTTGAGTATAAAATAAATACATGAAAAAAAAGAAAAAAGTGAAGCAGTACAGCAATAAGATAGAAGGTGCTGATAGTAACCAAGATTTACCTATACTAGGAAAAGCAAAATATGTAACAGAACCAGAACTATACTGTAACAGTAATGTAGTTACCTTCATTGCGAAGTGCATCCCAAACCAGCAATTGCATTGTAATTCTTGCCAAAGAAGTTTACATTGAATCACTGATGATGAGACCCATTAGCTAAAGACTAAATCTAAGTATTACAAATGGGGAAAATGCCACAGCGATATTGCATAAAGGGTGTCTTTGACCAAAGAGCTCTGTAGGATCACGCTGCTGCTCTACCCAGCTGGAGTCCTCAATTTCAGAGTAGTAGAATTAGTCCTACAGAGTTGCCATTTTAGTCGCATAAATAAAACCACAATCCACTATCATCTACAAGTTTCCAGCACCTTGAAAATCTGGAAATACAGGAAAAAGTAAAAAGCACCAAAAGTAAAAAAATACATTATACATCTGACCATTATTTAAGATATTTTACATTTACATCAGTTTTCAGGCAAGTGATACAAGGGAAATCAAAGCACAAGCATATACTGTCTAGATGAGCAATCTTTAAAGTCTTCTCACTCTGGTCTTCCCATCATAAACTGTCCTAAGTTACCGAGTCTATAATACAGCACTTTGCCTACAGGGGCAAGCTCCATCCTCAGATATCCTTTATAGCACAGAAGGTTTCACTACAGCAGTAAGGGAATTTTTCCCTGGAGAAGCTTCAAATTGGCTCTAGGGTCCCTTCAGCCAGGTTATTACATGTTAGTAATAACACAGACTTCTGGAGTTCCAGTTCCATGTAAGCCAGGGAGGGGACAAGCCCCGCAGAAGTATTCCCTAGCTTTGCTCCTTTCCCTGCCAGCATACTGTTTCCTCAGCCCTTGATCAATGCACCACAATTGGATCTTCCTCCCCTACATCTGCCCTTGTCTGTTCTGCTGTTCACGCTGTCTTATAAGAAACACAGCTGAGCAGAATAAAAGAACAGAGGAAAATACTCCCTTCTAGTATTAAGTGAATCTCTAAATAAAGGAGACACCAAGTGAGATGGATTGGCTAAAATTTTGACTTTGGTCTCAAAAACAGAAGCATGTATGCTTTCAGTAACCTTTCAGTTCTATTGATTCTGCTTATCTTGGATCCCTCTCTTTTACTACTCATATAAGAAAACTGCTTCTGCTGACAAGATTTCTGTTTATCTTTAATAAAATATTAGTAATTAAAAAGTGGAAAATGGGAAAGAGTATGCCCTTCATTTGTTGAAGCCCTACAGTAGTTATATTTGCTTATGTTAATTTTGATTATGTAGCAACGAGTGTAGTTGCAAGACAAATTAGCTTTGCAAGCAAGCTAGTAAATACAGTATTGAGGTCTGTAGTAAGGGGGGGACCATATCTGTCTGCAGGTAAAGTGGTCTTAGCTATTCTATCCAGACAGATGGCCTTAGCTTTCACTAAACTTCACTTCCACAAAAAAGAAACACGTCATTTAAGATGGGTTATCGCTCAGTAGATTTAATTGAAAGACCATGCATTTCTATTTCTGTTGTGGTTATCTGCATGTTTCTTTAGAAGCAACAGCATGGGAAAAAAACAAGTAGGAAAATGATGCCTATATAGATATTACTCTTCCATGAATTGAAAAGGAAGCAGTTGGCTGTTTTCCAATACTGTTCATTATTTCACGGTCTTCTGTTCCATACATTATGAATTAAAGACCTGCTGAAGACTAAGAAAAGAGACAGAAGATACAGTCTGTGCATGTGCACAGAGGTAAGTTACACCAAAGCTGTCATTAACTTATGCTCAGGCAAGTCTTTAGTGCAATTGATGGTGTAAGTGTTCATTGCCAGGCAGAACAACTCAGAAAAGACAGACAGTTAGGCTAAACTCAAAGGCCATCCTCTTTGGTATAAAAGATACTTAGCTGGGACAAGGGAGAGCCATGTTGTATTCATGATCACAGCCTGATCCAGACTAACGTTTGTCACCTCCATGCTACAGTGATTACACAGTTAATTATTAATTTTGAACAGTTTTGCAGTATTGATGTGATAAGCTTACCTAACAAAATGTGTGGGGTTTGATGAGCAGGTGGGTAGAGTTTTGTAATGAGGAATTATTTGATTTGTCCAAAAAACCTTCAGTTTACTGTGCATGGGTGGGGGAGAAGAAATCTGGTTTACCTAACACAGAGGAAAAACCCTTACAATGATAAGCAAAACTAAAATTTGAAAAATTAGATTTAAATAAATATTAATTCTAAATGGAGCACTTCATTACAGTTCTAAACTCCTCACTTTGTTAAAGAAAATCTTCAAAAAAGCTAGTTCAGCTACAAGAAACACAAACGTTAGTCTGAGAGCAAAAAATAAAGCATAAACTATTTACAGTTTGCATACTTTTTTTTTTTTTTTTTTACTCGCTTCCTTCCCTAAAATGAAGGGGCCAGTGGAAAACAAGTCCACTTGCCAAAAGCACTACTGCCACCAGATTAGTTGCTTCAAGAAGTTCTGATCAAAAATATCCTTGATCATTAATTTGCTTTGTTCTAGTCACTGACACCTTTCACTGTGCTGTACAGAAACTCCTGCTGCCTGGAACATGCCAGCTACATTCACTCAGATATTTATGCTTTCATTAAGAACATATTAATCCAGCATCACTACAGGTACATTTTCAACCGTACTACTAGCAAAGTAGTTAAAGATAAATCAGTGGAGCTATAAAACCCAAGGGAGTTAAAATTGCAAAGCTCACAAATAGGAGATTATATTCAGTAAAATCACAATCAAACATCACTATGCTCCTGATTTCAAACAGTCCTGTTCCAGCTGTGCTCATCACTCACTATTCATCACTGGTTCCCTTCTCTGAAGATTTTACGGACTGAAATTCTTACACTGGTATTTATAACATCAATAAGGAATACTAAGGAGAACAGTTCCCTAATTGCTTCCTACAAATTCCCCTGGTAATATATTATTGAAGATAACAACACAAAAAGTTTTCAAATCTCCAGCGCTTCATATTATTGAATGTAACTTCCTAATATCCTAGATCATGATCAATAATTTTCTACATTGCTTCCAAAGTACACTTCACCCCACCTACCCTTAGGTGAAACAGAAGAACTACTGCATGAGCGCTTTGGCTCTGTTTCATGAGGGACACCCAGGAAAACTCACAATTCAAGCTAGGTGTCTAATAATACTGTACAAAGCACAGGGAGACTTCAGCACCTAAAAATGGATTAGTAAGTCAGCACACTGGAGGAGAAAGAGGTTGCAGGTGGCTGCCTAAGCCATCTAATAAACCAAAAAAAAAGAAATAAATGTTTAAAATTCAGTGACACTGTCCTCTCCACACCCTGACACACTTGTAGCCTGAGGTAGATGCATGTGTTGGACTGGGTCCCACAGACCCTTTTTGCACTTAACCACTCCAGACAGCCATTTCCCTCTTTTAAGCAGCATTTACTATGCTGCGCTCAGGTTTTGAGACAGCAGTGCTGTGTTTACTCATACTCCTTCCATCTCCACATCTGCAGGTGACACTGATCACCCAGTTATAAGCTGAAATGGGGCATTCCCTTGGGAACAGAGAAATGCAAGTTTGAATATCTTTCAGCTGAAGAGGTTATTGATCCAGGCTCCTACTTCATGATCACCAAGTGGTCTGATCTGCTATAACACACAAGGTAGGTGACCCATCCTTTACACGTTTCCCCCTGCCCCCTCCCCCCTTTATTTTTTTTAAAAGGAAACACCAACAGCCTTTGCCCCCCGTATGGAAATTGGTGCTATCAGCACCCTGCAATTCCAGCCAATTCCACCTTTACCTTACTAGGGCAGAGGGACAACTAACTGTGACTATCAAACTAGGTTGAATGCAAGATGTTTAACCTGGCCACACTGCCTGTGGAGTGGATTCTTACAGGCCTAAAATTTAGATAGAAACCAAAGCAGGAATTCATATTTCTACCTAAACTGCACTATCGTGCCAAGGCACTTTTTTTTTTGATCACCTTAATCCTTTAAAACAAAGAAAAAACAACCCACAAAAAAAAAAAAAAGACCTACAAAATCTTATTTCTGACTCTCAGATGGATTTGAAATTACCTTATAGAAAAATAGACTGATTAGCCGTTAATCCTTCTCAGCACAGAAAGTACTTTTCTTATACTGTTATGAAAAATTAACTATATTCTTTGAAAAAAGGAAGGACTTGAATAACAATCTGCTGTCAATCAGTCATGGGCATTAAGGAGCAGCTACTCCTCGCTGTGCTTGAGCTCCGCCCATTGGACATTTTTCCCCAGTGTGTGCATTGACAGATCTTCACTGGGTAATTTATTATTGGAACCTAATGGCTGTATAGCAGCCCTTCACTTCTATTTTTGGATTCTCTGATCCAGGACAGTGTTAATTATTACAAAATAACCAGCTATACAAAAACCTTATGACAAAAAAGTGGATGTGTGATAGAATGAGCAAGAGAAATATAATGATTAATGTGCAGTAACTGGTCAGGGACCAGCTCTCAAAGCATGTTCATAAGCTACCATAACATGTGGAAAAGACCAGAGGGGCTAACCTAATGGCAAACGACCTCCTCAATGTTTCATTTTGTTCTGAAAATGAAGTTTATTTTGAATGCTTTCAGATGGATGTTATAACCAGTCACAGTCTAGAAGATGAAAGGCTGTGTGACAGCAGAAACTTGACAAAAAATAGGGATCACCATCTTATTAGGATCATCCAGTTGCATCTCAGATTTCTGTGAAAACACTTCAGAAATCCAGTAACTCATTCACCAGGACTCCTCTGAGCCTAGGTGTTGCTTATATATCATGCAATACGAGTGAAGAACCTATGATTCACCAGAAAACAGGCCTGTAGGCAATCTTTACCCTTTAAGCAAATTAAAAGAAAAAAAAAAGGTAACACCTACAAGATAGAGCAAACAACCATCACACAACATACAGTTTGTAACTTCAGCTTCTGCCAGGGAAGGCTATGTGCTCCTGCCCAGAGTTTTTTAAGAACAGGACAAACAAGACTTGTTTAATCCTGTCTTTGGGCAGAGGATGGATCAAATGATCTTCTGAGGCCCTAACGATCACGTTTCCTACGGCAAAAGTGACCATTTTCTGACCTGGCCAGTAGACAGAACAAGAATATACATGTTTTCCCTTCTCATTTCTCTTTCAGGCAGAGCAGGCTGCTGCTTTAGATAAATATAGGTGGAGAACCTGTCCCTGTATACAGTCTGCCATCTAGAGAGGGCTGAGGGCAGGAGGAAGGAAGTATTACCTTCCCCATTTTGTAGATTTGCTGTTAGAAGGAAAGAACAGAAGCCTTAGGTTGGAAAAGTTTTAAGCTCTTATTTACAGCTGAAGCCTTGATATCCTCTTGACCCTACCTGCCTGAAGGTAGGCACTGGCTTAAATGCATTCTTGAATCAGGAACTGATGGAACAAATGACTCATTTAACTCAAGGGAATCTATGGTATGGTCAGAATTGGAAACTACATACACAAGTTGTTGGGCTGTGAATCAGTGACAAATTTATCCTTTGCCTCTCTGTAGTAGTGCAACAGGGAAACACTTGATGTTTATCTGATATAACACAAGCCATGCTAAATACTGTATCTAAAATGGAACATTTAAATGGTGGATGGGGAAGAGGAGGCAGAGGAAAAAGGCTAGGAGGGAAAAGAATTAGGGATGACATTTTATGTCTTTTAAAAGGCTGACCTTTTGGAAATATCACTGTGTACATTTTAAATATTAATAAAGGCACTAGCTGTTAGAAGGCACAGGGCTGTTGTCGGGGGGTGACCTTTTATTGAAGTAAAAGAAAATTGACAGTTTTATTAGCCATAGAGTACTGCAAACAGGAGCTACAGGAAAAAAGCAAGCACAAAAGCTGTCATTGTAATTAGCTACACTCTGTAAATTAATCTGAGGATGTGGCTGCGTCTACATATTGCTGCAGGTCCCTCTGTATCTTAGCCAAGACTTACCAAACAGCTTCAGAGTGAAAAACAATAGCATCTCCCATTTCAGTTCTTTAAAGAGAAGTTGTTCCCAGAGAAGACAACCGTGACACTGGGACAAAACCAATGGGATCTTCATGACTCCATGATCATCACTTCTGTGTGCCATTACAGGCATCCCCCTTAGCAGTTCTGAGCAAGGCTGGGCTGGAACCCTTTTTCAAGCATCACCAACAGAAGGGCTAGAAGAAGGATCAGATGGCTATTACCTCAGACCTATTTTTGCTTCTCAGGACTAATTAACCTAATTAAAAGATCCTTGCTCAAATGACCTAGACTTATTCAGACTAGAACTTTGGTGCTACATGAGTAGGAAAGCACTCTCACTACTGCCTCATCCCAAACTATTTGGGTTTTTATTAGAACTAAGACTGCTGAATTAACTTCTTATCTTCATTTAGCTGGTCATAGTCTCAAGGGTTCAGCTGTCTGTGATCCAAGGCCAGCTGATACAGCACAGCTGTGTAACCTTGACTCAAACTTCTGAGAAAATTGTTAAGTTGTGAGAATGAGCTGTGAAAAACAAATAGAGTAGAGCCATCCAAGATAAGAAAAATAAAATTGTAGGCAAAGGTAAGGTTGTTGAGATAGGAGAGTTAGCAGCTCAAGGACTTCAGAGAAAAAAGCCACCAACATGAAAAAGTATAAAGCCCTGTGGGGGGTGGTGGTGGTGGGGGTGGGGTGGAACACCCACACCAAAAAGAGACTTGGAAGTTGACAGTACATCATCAAGGATCTCTGTTGCAAAGAGGAGCAGCAGTCATTCCTTCTCCATCAGACTAAAGATGGCCTAGCCGATTCCTTTTATCCAGACAAGGGTAACAAGTTTATGAGGAGTTAATTGAGCCTCTTTGCCTCCTAGTATGAATGAGGGAGCAGAGAAGGAAAGAAAAAGAAAAAAAGACAGCTCCTGCTTGTCCTTCAGATATCATTTACTGACAAAACAAGGTGCTACATAACATTTTTTCACTTCAGTACCATTTACTTAATGTGATAAAGTTTTTCACACATTTTGGCTGCATACAGTGGGGGTTTTTTCATTAGTTATGTTATAGTTCACACCACAGAACAAGCTGGGTTCATAAACTATACCTAGTGTAGTCATAAAGGGCAAAATCTGCCCTCCTTTATGTCATATTCTGCATAAGGCATTTCAATGCATGGGATTTAGAATTGATATGCACCCCATAAAGCCAGCTGAGCCTGCTTTTAAGCACAGTCCCATCACTAAGGCTAGTGGGAATGTTGAGGACTTAGAAATGGTGAGCAGCACAGGATTCACTCTAGAGGGAAACAAGACTGTCTTCATCTCCTTTTTTACTCCCAGAGAGCTAAGGACCAGCATACTCACCACAAAGCAGCTTTGCTGATGTAAGCAATGGGTGGCAGTTAATCTATAGATCCTGTGTTTTCCTACCACTCAAACACACTGCATATATGCATAACAAAAGGATAACTAGAACTTCAGAAAATAACTTTTTTTAACGGAGGTGTAATTTATTTTCCATTCTCATTTTTCCTTTTGGAATGACATTCTTTGGATGGTAGAAGACAGGCTACATTTGTTTGGAGAAACAGGCAGGAAGGGAAAAGTTAAGCCTAAACAAATATTTATTCCGAATGCCAGAATTTAATCAGTTAATTCACATAGAGACATCAATGTGAGATCGAGTACAAGCTGAAAATATGGTGAGGAATTCATGGGTAAATCAAATAGGAGAGAAAAGACAGTGAAGTAATTGTAAGGAGATTTATAAGTCTGTTACAGGGAAAAATAATCCAGGTAAGCTACTATTTTTTATTTAAAGTACAACAAAGTACTTTAGACACAAAGAACGTTGACAGTAACAGAAACACTGTGAAAAAGCATGCATCTATCCTCTTACTATTTAGAGGTGCCCAATTTCTCCTTCCTCTTTTCTCTTTGTATTGATCAAGTTTAGGATGCCTCGAAGGCATTGTTGTATTACAACAGTATGCAACACCCATGAAAGAAAGACAAGTCACTCCATTGAAACCGGTGGCACAACTACTCCATCTCAAGGAAAGGAGACTTAGCACACACCACTGAAATGTAGCTGTTTAACAGCAGACAGAAGGTCATACAGCCTTCTGGGACAAAAGCTTCAACTGAAAGTGGAATTAATGATCGTGATGCCTACTGATGTCAATGGAAACGTCCTCTTTGGAGACTCTAGACATACAACACCTTCCTCCTCACATCCCCACTAGTATCCACACCTGAATTATCCAGAACCTGGGGGTTATCACAGCATTGACATATCTTACATAAAAGAAAAAAATATTTTTTATTATAAAAAGACTAATTGCCAGCTAGAAGTTAATATGTTATTCTGTGGTGCTATCACTAAACTTCTGCTGAGTAAAATCTTTGTCCTCTAAGAATGCAGAATAGTAAGTGTTCAAAAAGTTACTAAATTTGCAAAGCTCCAATGTAAAAGACAGAGTTATTTAGGGATGTAAGGGAAAGACAGACTAAAGAGGAAACTGCTACAGTACATTTTGTAATAACGGGAACGAAAGCCTTCACAAAAGCAAGTTGCTATAACGAGTTTCCTTGATTAACTTGTGTGACCTCAAACAGAAAGATGCCTCATCCTCAGAGGTCTTGAAGACACCGAGTAGGCTGGGGAGCATCCTTTTGCAGAAAGGATTAAACTTCTTTCATTCAGAACAGCTGCAGTTCAATCATTTCAACAAAATTCACATTGTCTGTCAGTAACCAAGATTGATTACTTTGAGCTACAGACAGGAAATCTTCTCTTCTGAGCACCTTCCATCCTAATCTATAACTTTATACTTAAGTAACAATAGCAAAACAGAAATTAATGCTCTTTGATACTGCATTTTTCCCTTGGCATCAGGAAAATTATTCAGTTTTGTGGTTTCCTGTCAGGGAGATACAGGGAATGACCAGACAACAGCAGTCTAATGGACAAATCAATTTCTCTCCTTTGCTTTCAAGAAATATTTTGCTTCTCCCCCATCCCTGGTGTTTGTAGCTGTCTTGTAGTTGAAAAGCAGGTTTCTGCTGAACTGCAGCCTAAGGAAACTCCTCAGTATATATGAAAAGTGAGGTTAGTCTCTAGGGAAATCACTGGAGATTTCAGCTTTTTGTCCAGAGATCTGAAGATATGAAACATCAAACAGATACAAAACATTCAACAGATACTCCAGCAGAGAGTAAGAAAACATTATCTCCAGCCTATGATTATAGTACCTTTTTAATGCACTCTTGTCTACAAAATAACTTCCTGTGAATCTGTTTATGCCTGTGCAGAGACCCTGCACTAGTCCTACACACCACTAAACCCTCAGAATTACTTACATGACCAAAAGTCAGAAAATTTTATTTCTGGGATGCTCAGCAGCTGATATAAATCAGAATTACAGTTTCATTGAAAGTGAAAGTTTACACCAAAATACATCATCCATCAAAAAAAAAAAAAAAAAAAGGGTTGTCAGGCATTGGAACAGGCTGCCCAGGGAACTGGTTGAGTCACCATCCCTGCAGGTATTCAAAAAGCATGTAGACAAGGCACTTCAGGACATGGTTTAGTGGGCATGGTTGACGGTTGGACTCCATGATCTTAAAGGTCTTTTCCAGCCTAAATGATTCTATGAAAACTATACCTAGGATAACAAAGGAGTGTGACAGGAAAATATGCACGTGCCTAATAGTACACAAAAGACGACCACAATTATCTGCTAAAACAAGATGTCCTTTTGGAAAAAGTAATAACTGGCACATATTTGCACACCTGTTTGTGTCAGCAGCTGAGCACACCAGAGAGCAAAGGAAGATGAAAATCTGGGGAGAATGTGTTTTTCCCCTCCCCCCCTGGATCTGCGGTATTGTTCACAGTAGAAAGAAAGCTTTTTTTCTTTAAAAACTAGTATTAAAATAGGTCTGCACAATAAAGATAATTTCTTCATATCCCTGTTTCAGCTAAATTATTATCTGGTCTCAGCAGAAGTCCTAATATTTGAATTAGCTATCTTCTTCCATTTGAACTGCAAGAAAGTTAACTGATACCAAACAACTATCACAGGGGACAGAATAAAATAATCCAGATAAACAGGAAGAGAGTATAAAGCTTGTAGATGAGACAAAGGAAAGGGTAAGTCTTTTTATTAGTTTTTAAGAAATCACATAGTTAATATTTAAAGAGCATGTTACATCTGGAGGGATGTGAAAGTGTTTTGGCATAGTCTGGAGATACCTGAAATACTCAGGCCAACATTTTGAAGTCAATGCTGGAGTTTTAATCAACAGTCTGTTCTGTCTTTGCACATACATTTCCTGAGGGTGTTTCCTACCTCTACCAGAACATGGCGCAAGCAGCTTGTGCTTGCACCAGAGAGACGAGTGAGAAAAGACATTTTAAGCATATGCTAGGCTGGGTTGGCTCCATGACAAATAAAGTGTATGTTATCAGCTAAAGGCAATGATGAAGAAGAAACAGAGAGAAGATGCTCAAGCCTGTTGGCTCAAAAAGTTATGGCCAGCTGTTACTAGTCAAAGCTTATTTATTTATTTAACTTTAAATTTTCTGCAATTCTGTGTGCAGTGAATAAGAGCCTTAAATCCCCAGTGCTTTCAGTATAGTGCCTTTCACTATAATGAAAATTCCGAGTCTTGGCCAAAGACAGTGTTAACAGTTTCTTCTCTCCTAAAACACAAGTCTCCACTGAGGTTAACAGGCTCTGCAATACCCAGAAGAACTACCACACAACTCGTTTTCTTGTCTTTCAACATTAGACTAGATTCATTTTCTATAGTCATTTTACAGAGCATCACTACATACAAAGATTATTGCTTAAATCACAGTTTGTTTTGATTTAGTGGAAGAAAGATAGTGCAGTGACTTGGGCTACAGATTTTCTATATGACTGAGGTATTGAGAAGTCTGGGGCCCTCATTTATCTTCATTTTTCTTTAAGATAACAACAGGCATACTTCAGCTAAGCCTATAATTCTTCAAGGCTCCTTTTATATGTAATGGAGAGCAGGCTGAACTGTCTTAAGGTAGAGGTCTACCCCCTGACAATACTGGGAACGGACTTTGCTATCTTTAAGGTTAAATGAGAAGCTGAAGCTTCTATAATAGTATTTTCCTACCTTTGAGGATGTTACTTTAGAGATCACAACACATTCAGACACTGTGGTCTTACAGGAACAATCATGGTGCTGAAACAAGCCTCATAAACACCATTCAGTATCATCTAAATCCACATGAAATGTAACTATCTGTGTGCTTAATTGCAGCTATGCTAGTTGACTTGTTTGGAAAAATTGAGTAGGACCGCCCTAGAAAAAACATAGCTCCTTTTGAGAGAAAGCTGTTAGACAAATGCACTATTTTTACCTATGCAGTGATTTAAACCTCTATATAGACAGAATTCTCATCTAAAGATTTTTGCAACCAGTCTCTTAAGGTGTCTTGGCAGCTTCAATTTTAAGTATCACAGTTCTGGGTTCATTTACTTGGAGATGTGTATAGCTCAACTGGAGACAATGCAGAGGAGACTTAGGAAAATAATCAGAGACCTGGAAAACATGAGCTATGGAACTGGATTTGATGAACCTTGAGGGGAAAAAAAAAAAAAAAAAGAAAAGTGAGGGAGAGCATGGTAGTACTCTTCAGGTGTTCAAAGGACACCTGCCAAAAGGAGTCCAGACTGGTGGGTCAGAGAAAAAGGAAGATACTTGAATTATGGCAGAGAAGATTCAAAGCAGATTTTGGAAAGACTTCTAGTGTTAAGGGCAGTGAAGCAACGTTAGCTCCTTAGATGTCACCTTCCTTTCCGAAGTCTAAGTTGCACATTCCTCCTTTCAGCTCATTCAGAAACACATTCTTCCTCATTCTTCCACTATACAAACACTGTAAAAGTACATAAATCCTTTAGTATGTTAGTTTTTATATTTTACTGAAAGTATTTTTATTGATGTGACACAGATGTAATTGAAGAAAGATAGTTACAAACTCAAACCTTTGTGTCCAGTGAGCATACTGAGAAATCAAAATTTTCATAGAGAGCAAGAAGCAATTTCAAACCAAGTTTCAGTAAGGAGCATGCTATACTGGGAAGCCTTTTCAAAGGTAGTTTGGAGGTTCTCATAATTTTCCTTGATTCAAGAAAAGATTAAATAAGATTGAAAAAGTAAAATCACCTCTCTCAAGTCTATTTCAAGTATTTGAAGGATAGTTGACAGTGTTTCCTGCATATACATTCCTCTTTGGAAACCTAGGGTGTTGTTTGTAGTTCAAGTTTTTTCTATACATCTGCTTTCTCACACCACGTTCAACAAGTGCTTACAGAGACCAGTACATGCCCAAAACACAGTATGTAACGACATGCACAGAAATGCTACACGTAAGTGCAGAAGCAAGTGCCCAAGGCTGTGGATGCAGGAGGATGTGGAAATGGACTTCTGGCATATCAATGCACAACTTCCACAAGAAATCAAGTTGTCAGATTTTTCTCTTCCTTCCCATCCACACTGAGTACCTCCAAAAGGAAGAGATGTCAAGAAGCGCTTATATTGTTTGCAAGTTTGACTGTGAGCTACTGGCAAGCAGCTGGTCTTCAAGGAGGAGGCCCATCTCTGAAGGCAGCCCCAAGCCATTGCTTAATGCGGTATATCCAGCCTTTGCCTAGCAATGCAAATTCCAGCAGCAATTCAAATATAAAATTAATCTACTTGCTGAAAAGTCAAAGAAATGGGGCATAGGAAAAAGCAGACACCAACACAGTATCAAGGCTTTTTACTTCAAGGCCAGCTTTCTTTCCAGAGCTACTTGATGTTTTTTTCAAAGCAGTAGTGCAAGGAACTGATTAAAAACAAGTTGCAAGTTTATGGAGAGTCACTGGTATAAAGATGTAACAAGGGGAAAAACAGAATTAAGCAAATTCTTTTTCTCCTGCTAGATAAGGAGGCTGAAGGGCATCACTCAGCAATCCTATGCAATCACAAAGGCACAAAACTTCAAACCAGCTAATTCCTGTGTATGATGGTCACCTAGTGAATAAAGAACCATCTAGAGGCTTCATGTATAAACCTGAAATCAGCTGTTATAAGAAACAGTATTACACTTTAGTATAAATAAAACGTACATCTGGATTTCTACTGAATTCTTTGTTCACACTCCTATGCTATGATTGTTCCCAAGCAATTTTCTCTTTCCCCATGAGGTGTAAGAAAGTAGCTTAGCTAAGCCTAATAACACGGTTTATTTTATAAAAAGATTGCTTGACTGTCTCTTTCTCTGCTCAAATACTTTATCTTTGGTCTACTAGAACAGAGGGAGTAGAACACACTTTAGAGAAATCCTGGGGACAAGACTGCATCTATGGAGGGCTGATACACTGACTAAATCCCAGGCACAGGGGATGGATGTTTAGTTCCTAGTTCAACAAGAGACTTGACAATTTGTTAATATGTGGCTAGATGGTATATTCCAGCCAGATGCAAATGAGGGAGCGCAGAGTAGACTGAAACCTGTGCTGGTGCAGAGCTGATCTCCTGTAAGCAACACCTACTGAAAGGTATGGGAAAATGCATTCAGATTTGGCTTTTGTGGCCACAAGGGCCACAAAATAGCTGATGTGGGTCTTTAGATGAAGCATGCATCTGCCACTACATAATACACAGGTATTTCCTCCTCTCCCGGAGCCCTATATCACCATTTACAAAACAATGAAAATACCTTTGCAAACTTTTTGGCCAATTTGGGTGGTAAACATTATAAATATGTTCTGCAGTAAACCATAATCTAATTGCAGCTATATATTAGGTTCCAGTTTTACTTGCACCACCATAAACAGGTAATATAAAAATTATTAACACTTTTGACAACACAGATTTCTGGAGCCTTTATTTACATGAGCGCTATAGTTCCCAAAATTCTCTATGCCTGCTCTCTGACAGTGCTGCATTTGGAAATCATGAGCGGGAGTTTAAAATAGGTTCAGCATACAGCTCACACTGTTCCCATCTCTGACATCCATATGTGGTTTGGACAATCTGGAGTTTTCTTTAAAGGCCTTGCTCTGTCTATTTTGCAAAATAAAGTTCTAAATTTGCTGCTGTTAGGCTCTGCAAGTTGCAGCACTTTAAGATGTCACTAACTTGATAAACAATGTGGTTTATAAAACAGTCTGATGGCTAAATAGACACATGCAGGATCAAATATTTGCCACACAAGCAATCAGACAAATTGATCAACATGAAGAAAATTACAGAACTATAACTGTTCCATTATTAACCAGCAATCTGCATATCTTCCTCCAATTAATGCCTAGAAAGGAGATGCAAGTCAGTTGAAACCTAATTACTGGCATTAACACTTTGTTGATTAGAAACACAGTAACAGTCATTGCTTCTACTTCATTTACGCGAGGCCCATAATAATAAGCCAAGGGATGTCAGTGAGTCACTGCTTTCCTGCCAGGAGTTTTTGCCATAGCAATAGCTTCTAGTGTAAATGCACTCCTTCACCCATGTCACTCAGCTCAGTAATTGCCTTGCCACTCACATAAAGAAAACAATTTCCGGCTTTGATGGGATTTTGTCGGCGATGTGAAACTGCTACTGCAATCTCTGCAGCTAGGAGTTAGATAGGTTACTTTCGTGGATCATAACATGAAACTAATCTTTAAGGAAGCAGGTGGAAAGAGAGAGAGACTTACAGGTTGGTAGGTGCTAGGAAAATGGTGCTGTCTGAGTGATTAACAAAAGAAAAGTGTTAGATGAGGTGGAACTGAGACAAGAAGAAGAAAACAGAAGCAAAGAGAAGAAAGTTGCTTTGCCATTTTCCTACCATCAAGAACATCTCTCAGTTCAGCACATCTTTCAGAAGCTCTTATAAAACCATATACACTTATTTTATATGCCATAGGTAGCTGACCAGCAATTTCAGCTTGCAGGCTTTGTATTTGGGTCTCCACATAAGCTGTGCATTTATCACCATCATTTCACGATTCCCCGGCTGAAGCTGAAGATGCAGGGTTTTCCTTTCAATAGGTAACATGCAGCTTTTTTCTCACAGAATGAGGTCACCCAGTGTTAGGCATTTAATTCTGCTTCTCATGCAAGGTGAACCCAGAGTCCAGGTTCAGGTTTCTGTGTGACACACCTGAGGGCCCTTTCCTAACTCCCCATGCACTCACGCAACGCTGCATGACCCCAGCTTGACTTAGAAGGGCATATGCAAGGAAAAGTCTCTAGGATAGCAAGCAACAGCTAACCTCGTCTGCTTCCTGCCACAGCCAGAATCTGCAGCAAGAGACAAGACTTTCTTTCCCCCTTACCTCCCAAGTGGATTTATACCAAGGTTTTCATGGCCAGTCATAAGAAAGGTATAATTTATCTTTCTCTCTTATGATGATTCAAAACTTAATCAGAAATACAGTTTCTGAGTAGCAAGATGAAGACAGAGCAAACGGAAAGGTTCCTTTTTCATGGTTTATGGAAAAGTATATATGTAACATGAACTCATTTCAAGGCTTATTTTGGATGTAAAGCCATAGCAGGAAGAGGGTAATGAGACTTAAAATTAAAGGAAAATAATAACCTGCAGTATCAGCAGGAGAAAATCTCTAGTCTTATACCTCAAATCTTCCCTTGCAGGCATAAGGGACTGTTTGAAACAGCCAAGCCATCCATAAATAGACACAACAGCTATGCTTCTACATTTGCAAAGGGGTCAGGGCATAAGCAAAGTATCACATACAATTCATGCAAATTATTATCATTTACACATTTTTCCACTACTTATCGGAGTCGCAGAGCCTGAGGATACCAGAAATACCAAGGATCTCTGTCAGAGTTACCTGAGGGTCTGACCCGCAGACATATACATTCCAGCAGGGGATTTGTTATAACATCTGACAGGAAAAACACCCTGAACAAAAACATCTATTTCAGTTTCTTCCAATGAAGTTTGGGGTTTATTTCATATCTATTGCTTTAATGTTCAATATTGCTATCCCAAGTTCCTATGACAGGACTGAAATTAACTGTCTTCAGTACGCTTTCTATTTCTGAACATACTCCTGAGAAATATGAATTATAAAGGTCTTAAATGCACCAAGCTCCTCATCTCTTCATAACATTGTCTATGTCTTAACCATGGCACATACCTTTAGCAGGTAAAAGTTATTGGGAAAAAACCCTTTCATCCTTTGCTCAAATGGTTCTACTTCAATTGCAGTGTATTTCATCACAGTAATATTAAGATACTTTCAAAACTGCCCTTGCAGTTCAATGAGGTAAAAGGTCTATTTTCTTCAGGATGACACCAAATCTGATCTTTTGAGCAATTACAGCCCTTTTTCATACAGAAAAACCTGGATGCACACAAACCATGGACTCCTGGAAACCTCTTCGTGTCAGCTAAAGCTCACTGGTTCTCCCTCTACCCCAAAGAAAGCATGGTAACTATTCTTACCTTCAGAAAATGCATGACAACTCCCAGTGTATGTCTTGAGAAGTATCCAAAAAACCCCAAAGCAGTCAGGCTTAAAATTCTTTCTAATTCTAAAATAGCAAAAAGAAGCAATATTTAGGGATTTGGTTTTTTTGTGGTTTTTTTTTTAAACAACACAGGATAAAGTTTTAAAAATAAAACCTCAAAGGAGTAATACTATTATGGTTTTGATCTTTGGAAAAAAACACCCTAACAATCAAACACCAAACCCCACCCCTCCTCTTTGGCAGGTAGCCTGGCTTTGTATTGATCCCTTCTTGTTCTTCACATATGGTGAAAGGTTATTTTTAATACTGACTACACACTAAATAAAGAGGGACATACACAAAGAATATATCCAAAGGAGCCCAGTGCTTGGCTTTACTTTAAATGAGATCACCAGCAGTACCCAGAGTTGATTTGTGCCCTATTTTTGGTAGTTCATATTTATTTAGCATAGCACTTTTCAAAACTGAAAAATAAGCATAAATTCTATATGCTTAACATACAAGCTAGGCAAAAACAGTTTACAAAATACAAGGAACCGTTGAGGCAGAGTTTAAAATGTAATCACAAATTTAGGACAGTTTCTCACACACACTCCTTTCTTCGGAGTTTTCAATAACTCTCTTACACTCTATTCCCATTCTCCCCAGGTTTTCCCAGCTTTGTATTCTTTTCCTCATATTTATTTTTCCTTCCAATAAAAAGCCACTTTCCTGTTTTCTTCTTTCGGGGGAAAGAAAAAAAAAAAAGAATCGGTAGAATCACTATACAAACAGATAAGAAACTGCTGCATATTTTAAAGAGGAAATTGCATATTCAGGACATTGAAAAACAGAATCAAGTGTACACATCACTTCTGGTAAAAGCAGAATAGGTTTCCAAGAGTATTTTTCAAGCTGTAGGGGTTTGTCCAGTACCTGTTTGCTCTGAATGAGCTTGTAAAGAACTGCAAAACAACAACCACAGTTGGTAGGCAACATCAGCATGATATTCTGCAAGACCTCCCTCATACCACTTTTGATTTCACTTTGCATACTCTTTATTGTGCTTGTGCCTTTGAAGTGCACAAAATAGGGCAACCTCTACTCAAGAAAATAACACATTTAGAACAAAGTTACAAAACCCACATCCAAAGCCTTCACACCTCTATCAGAAAAAGCAAACAATAGGGTCAGCCCAAGAAGAAAACAAGAGCATTTAAAAAAAGAAAGGAAAGAAACTCCATGATCATGGCAAAAAAAGGCAGCAACAAATAAAACCAACAAAGATTACCTCAAGGACTTTAGCCCACACCTCACTAACTGTTTCACCTTTACCTCCTCTTCTGAACTCAGCTAATCTCCCCTTCATGCTTTTCCTGTTTCTGAGGTCACCATTTGCTAATCACTTGTGTCTCCAGAGCAGCTAGGCAAATTTGGCTCTGACACCTATTAGTCACCAGGCAACACCCAGCACTATCTTTCACACAAGTGTCTGTATTTGCTTGTTCATCCTTTCCCTTTTCTGGGGGGAAGATCATAAAGTCAGCATGCTGCAGACATGAACAGAAGGAAGCACCTCAAATAAGAGAAGAGAGCACATCTCTCACACTTAATTCATATGACATTTATGAATATTTGTAAGAGGAACATCTAGGCCAAGATGGAGAACGGTATTTTGGAGAGAAGAAAAAAATGCAGCTGCTGATTAGCTTTGTAAAGACACACATGAAAACTGTCATAGCTTTAACTGATTGCAAGAAATGGCGTTTCATGTGTCCCAAAAGGCATTCTTAAAGCAACATAATACAAACCCTGGGATATTGCTGTTTGGCAGAACAAATCCTAAAATGACTAGCATGTATCAAAATGGCTTGCATGGTCACTGTAAAAGTGCCATGAAGCCAAGAGACAAAAATGTTGCACAAGTGGCCTTACGGGATTAACAAAACATTACATAAACACTTCTAAATGCAATTCAGCTGACCTGCTAAAGAGAACAGGAATAGTTCAGCACTCCAGTGACTCTCCACAAAGCAGAGCTGTCATGCTTCATGTTAAAGATACCTCATTAATGCTTATGTGAACACGTAACAGCCATGCCAAGACTGCAGGAGGGCAAGAGACCCTAAGTGAGTAAAAAAACAGAGAGGTCCTTGAAGCTTTGTTTACATTCAATAGCAACAAGAAAACCCTTGAGTATTAAAGTTAATGGAAACCCCAGGATGATAGCCTACTCAGAAAACCAGCCCTGTGGAGGGGGAATTCTGCAGAATTGGCCCCTTGACTTTGATAGCTGAGAGGAAAAACTGTAAGTGACAGCTAGAACAAGAGGTTGTTGTTAGAGTCACTGTAGGTTTCTTAAATGTCTGGGGATTTTTTTGCTGCGCCTGTAACTGCTTCCAAGGTTGTAATCAAGAGCTCAATCCTTTGTTGCTATACAACCAATTTGCTTTAAGTTTACTTTCTTATTTGAACTTGCTTGGTGTTGTGCGACCCTGTGGTGGCTCTGGCAAGCTGAGATACATAGTTTCTCCAGAGGACAACAATATCCAGTAAAAGGGGATCCCACAAAGAATCTGCAGAATGTCTTATCAAGAAGACTAGGTGCTCTGAGGATTGGTATCATCAAGATACAGGACACACACAAAAAGTATTATTCAGTGACCTGCAAGTAGGGGAAGGATGGTTTACCACAAGGGAATCCCACAATGTCACATCTTGACATAAGCAGAACCCAGGATCAGTGATCTGTAAGCTTATAAGAAGATGCAACTTTCACCCAGCAACCTGAATTCCAAAGAATATTTGCATATTCTCTAATCTCTAGCTCTTAAAGCCATATTGGCAGTGTTGTGTGTGTTGGTTTAAAGAGCTGCATGATTATTAGCAGCTGTACCTGATTATGTGCCAATTAATACAGGAGCTCCCACAGAGTTAATATGAAGGTTTTCCTTTCATCTGCTGTTCATTTTTATCTATGACTTCGAGAAAAATCTATTAATCACCCTATGCATGTTCTCTCTGTGCTAATACATTTATTCATTTATTATGGTTATTAGGCTGCTAGAAGTCCCAGGGAACTTTGACAGATCTTACAATTTTAGACAGGGGATTTATAAGAAACATTTGGTAACTCATTTGTAGGAACTAAATGTCCTGTCTCTAAACCACACACCCCAAGAAGCACTAGGCTTACCACTTGTGTCTCATTCTCAAGTGTGCTACTCAAAATACCCCTCTCCCTCTCTGGTTTCCTATATCAGTGTTCATCCTGGTGGACACCAGTAACCATAAAGGTACATAAGTATACTGGCTGGGAACCAAATTCAGAGACAGGTGGATCATCTGGGGGTGGAGAAGGCCTGGGGCTGTCCCCAGGTCACACAAGGTGACCAGAAGCTGCATCCCTTGACAGGGCAGGGCACCCTGGCACCAGAACCAGGCACCCACCATGGCCACCTCTGAGATTCACTCCAATAACGAGCTCAGGAGACACCTCCTACACACCCCAGCAGGTCCCTGCTCCTGCCTGTGCTTAGAGCAAAACAAAACAAAAAAATCCTTTGGCTGTGAGTTTTCAAAAGCTCCTAAAAAGGCTTGTGATTGTGAGTTGTCTTAGCTTAGGTCAGTCTGCTGCTTTTGAAAACTCTCCTTCTTGTCCTTAGTATACTCTGTGGAAAACAAGGGCGTATAAATATTCTGGGAATTAATGCTCTCTGTCTCACAGTGACTGGGTGATACAAAGAGAAATATCACCTAGAAATAACCACTGATTTAAAATGGTAAACTGTTTATTCTCAGCCAGCTGGCTTGTGATATGAGCTACTCTATATTTAAAAGCACAGCTTTCTCCATTGCTTCTCTCAGTCTGGCTGACTTTTATGGTCTCTCTTTGCAAAGCTCTTTTACCAGGGCAGTGATTTGCAGTTCACATAAGCCACCAGGCTCCTGCAATATGACCTTATATTATAGATAATATAATTTAACATGCTTACTGATTACAGCACAATTCTATGAAATAGGATGGAAAGTTTTGCTGGTCTGTGAGACCGTTTTGCTACTCTTGAAGCATAAATGAGTTTATTTTGTCATCTCCTAAAGATAAGCCATATTGTCTGCAGCACACATGCACAATGTATTTGTCATTAATCCCATGGTTATTAATCTGTTTTGTGGTGGCAGCCATGGTTCAGAACTCAAGCAGAGAAAAACAAGGGTTGAACTTAATGCAGTGGTAAGATGTCTGTTTTTACAGGTGACTTACCCATGGCCAGCTGTTTCCAAAAGTGGCATTAGACAATGAAGTGTAGAAAACAGCCAGACTACACAATTCAAAAATAATAACGATTTTGTAAGATGCACTGTCTCTACAAGTGAATATATTAGTGTTATTAATAATAGCCTGATATTAATGCAAAGCTGTGCTGTCACCTGCCACAGAACAATGGCTGTGTGTATCACTCCATCGGTTATTACATTACAAGGATGCCTGAAGCCTTATGCTGACAGTAAGTGAAGCAAGTATGGGATTTAATGCATTTAACTGAGTAAAAAAAAAATTTAAAAATCATACCTTTAATTTAATATATGCATGTTCTTCACTGTGGCAATTACCCACAAGTTCACAAAGAACAGTCTGGGCTTCAGGCTATCAGACAGTTTATT
Organism: Haliaeetus leucocephalus; assembly: GCF_000737465.1. Classification (NCBI taxonomy): domain Eukaryota; kingdom Metazoa; phylum Chordata; class Aves; order Accipitriformes; family Accipitridae; genus Haliaeetus; species Haliaeetus leucocephalus. Next base: position 12,583,797 of record NW_010972886.1, read on the forward strand.
CAGGATTATTTGTATGGATGATAGCACTTCATGGTTCCAAAACAGGCTTGTTCATTACATTACTTTCTGCTAACAGGATTTCTGCAAGATGCCCCTTTCAAGTATTTTTGGGGGTCTTTGAATCATGAAATATACCGGAAAACTGACAGAAGAGTGATTTCAGCATCATAGGTAAAGCAAATATGCAAAATTATGCACTTTATTCTGACACTGCAGTCCTTTAATCAAGGAAAACATTTGCTCAGCCAGGAATGAATGAATGGCAGCTGAAGGTGAAAAAAGACCTGTTCAGAATTATTAACTCAATTTTCCAGCTTAATTTTTAACACAAATTGAAAATAAATAATCATCACCTCATATAAATCCGTGGACTCAGTTATTCTCATTTAAGTAGGGTTACAGAAGTTTATGATAGCTGAAAATTATGCCTGTTATGTTTATCTGAATCTGTAGCCTTCCAGAAATCTAGTCCAGATTTCTGAATAGGCTGTGTACCCTGATGTGCTGAGGGCATCCAAATGCGCCAGTTGGATCATCCTCAGCAATTAGCAAATAGACCCTTTGTCAGAGTAGGCCATATCCCAGGCTCAGGTCATCGTGTTGCTAATACATGAGATGTCTGAAATGTTGAGCTGGAGTGCAAAGTTTACAAATTTGAGATTCCAATGGCCAAATTTTTTTTGCTGTTTTAGGGCTCAAAATCTTAAGCAGTAAGGAATTTGGCCCCTTACTCTGTCATTCTCATGTAAGTTCTATGCTTCTTCAGGTAGCCTGTCAAGCCAGCTAGTTTCCAGGGACCATGCCAACAGTTCATCTTACTTTATTGTGCAGTATACTGAGAAGATAAGGGAATGGGTCACAACAGCATCAGAAACACCACATTTGTTAAGCATATTTGCCACTGCAATCTAGTTGCCATTGGCTTTTTCCTGTGGACTTCTACAGAACTCATAAAACTGTTCTTAAATATTGACCCGTTTTATTTGCCTATTTATCCTCTTGGCTCGTTTTATTCTAAAATAATCAATAATGTATTTACCTGGCAAAACATTTCCTCAAACATTTTCTAACAACTGGCTAGTAAAAGATCAATATTGAAAAGTTTGCTTTCTGCATTACAGCTCTAACTAATGGTTTGTTTATTCAGAAAAACACGCAGACAGGTTTGGTCTTATCTAGCAAGCAAGGTTGTAATAGATTGTACTTTTTGAAATTGTGGCTGAAAGTTTAAATGGCTCAGAAGTGTTCCACTGAAATACATTTACGTTGGAAAAGAGATTCTTGGAATGAAAAGCTGTGTTCTATCAAAAATGTTTGGGTTTCATTTAGGAAGTGAGATCAAAATATTTTGCCTCAGGTTAAGTAAACTGGTACTGCAATATTTGGTTTGTGAGACAGAGTCAAAATATTTGTATCATTATAGTACTAACATGCAACTGTCTGGCAAAACACCTCAGCCTGCAGAGAGGAACTACACATCCCATAGGTCACTGCAACAATTCAGTAAAGTAAGCCAGGATAAAATGTTTTGGTGTGGTTCTGCAAACAGAAATTATTTTTTATTTGAAAAACATTAAATCACTTCAGGTTAAAGTAATGAAAGGTAGTATTTGGACATTCCTGTCTGAAGATTTTTTTGAACTTTGGTTCTGGACTTAAATATAATGTTTGTCATGTTTTAGTGTAGATTTATTTTCAAATGCTATAATTTTCCACAGTAAAATAAATTCTAATATTTTAGGATTTCTAGTATCTGAATCTCTTTATCATAATCCAATAAACTAAATTAGGTTAATCATAAGGTAAACTGTCTCTCATATGTATTCACACTGCTTTAACAAACCTGATGGGATTAAGTGCAATGTTTTGTTGCTAGGAAAGAAAAAAAAATCCGCCCATTGTTTTACCTGGCAAGAGTCTTTCAATTGCTAAATAATATCATATTCTGCAAAAGCACATGCTTTGTAGCCTAGTATTTATTTACATTTCACGAAGGGTATGTGACCAGAAAGGAAAACATGTTGTTCTTGCTGTAGCGTCCTTACTGAGGTGAAAAGCGTTGTTCAGTCAGCAATTTGAACTTCCTTTTCTGCAGATAAAGGACCCTGCTAATAAAAATAACATATTCAAAGACAAGGTTAAGGCCTGTGCTTAGGCTGCCCAAGAAGTTTTTATTAAGCACCTCAGCTCTATAAACACCCAGGGAAAGCAGGAGAGAGGGAATAATGCTGGTCACTCCCAAGTCTGCCACACCAAATGCCTCAATAAAAGCACGTGCTGTCAGCTGGGATTTCTTAGTTATTAAACACTAGGAAAAGCCACAGCACACAAAAATAGCAAAACCTGCTGCCATAGTGTGTGATGATATGACCCAAAACAAGTGGTGAAGGCTCTGGAGAGGGCAAGGCAACGTAGGGTGACTTGAGGGGAAGAGGTGGCAGCCATTTTCTGTCAGGCCAGCAGCCCTTCATGGCAAGGCCTCCTCAACCCCCGGCATGGAAGCTCCCCCTTTCCCTCCCTCTGCTGTCCCTGTTTCTATCCCCCTCTCAGATCTGTTATGCCAGGGTCAACAGCAGGCAGCAAAATAGCTCAGAGAACTGGCAAAAATCTCCTCCCTGGCTGAGGACATGGCCCCCACAAGGGGCGACCGTGCAGAGGATAGGCAGCCGGGTCACTGCTTGGCACTTAGGGGCGCTGGGCTTGGTTAGATGGACTCCCTTGCCTCAGAGGTTGCAACATGAAGGTCAAGACTTTAAAAGAGGATGAGGACTTCGCGAGCTTTCAGTTTTAGCTGTCTGACCTGGGGCACCCTGAAAAGCGCAGAGCAGCTATGCTCTGAAGAAATAAACACGGCCTCAAATCAGGGGCTTTGAAAGAAATTTTTGTAGAAATGAAATATATATCTATATCTCTCTTGCTCACCTCTGTGAATTGCTAATGCTACTGAGAGTTCACCTCTCAGTCCCTGCACACTATAATTAATTGCTCTTCAATGGCCGCCTCTCCAAAGTGCTGGATCTCATGGATTAAGTGGAAGATTGCCGCACCACGTTTCTGCCAGGAAATAAATCCTTTTTCTCCCTGCTTGGGCTGGACCGCTATCTGTAGATAGCATATTGCAGAAATAATCTTGGGTTATGGCTCATGATGAAACAGAAACGACCAGTCAGGCCCAGCATCCCTGTTATACCGGGAAACATCTCACTTCCCTCTGTCGACTATGGCTTACGCAGGAACAACACATTGCCCTGCGACTGCAAGGATACCTGAAAGTGCTGTAGAGGGCCTACCCACAAAGGGACATTCAGGGGATTTAATCCAAAAAAACCCCAAAGTTTTGAATTTAAGGGAGATCAGTTAGGCTGCATTTAGAATCTGCTGACTACCTCATTAGACTGCTGGTATTATTTATTTTGCCTCATTTCACTCTGCTTCAGTACCCAAGTTAGAGCTGTTTAAATTCAGAATAAAAGTCTACATAGAAAAACTATAATTTCATCTACTTTATAAGCCAGCAAGGTTTCCTCTGTGCTCCTGTGCAGAGAAGCATTTGGGTGTCAAGTTCTAGGTTTTTTTCTATGCCAGAGATCTGTTTATCACATACATTGAAAGGAACCTAGTTTGGGGCAACTTAACACTGATTTAAACTCTGACAGCATCAAACAATAGGGCAGGGGCAGATACATCACACAGATTTCTTCTATAACTTTAGGGTTTTCCTTTTTTTAATTTTATTTAAATACCATCTCAACCTTTTGTTTCCATCATTCCTGATGCATCTTTGCTATTACTCTTTTATTATCTTTGCCACTCTGATTTTGAGCTACCCACTCCAGCCTGCTAAGCACTCCAAAATGATTTCTACATTTTTCTGGCTCTAGTATCACTGTTACCAGCAACAGCCTTGTCATTTACTCTGCACTAAAAGACAGGAAAGGTTCAGCCCCTGGGTAAGCTTTCTGGCTCCTCACTCTAATAACTAATGCCACTAACACAATAAAATTTTATATCATTTTTATTGGATCCCTCCTAGAGATTTATAGGAGGAGTGCTGGCTTGCAGAGCAGATGTGTGAAGCTGCAGACAGAATTGCATCTGTTTCCTTTTGCCACAAATTATTCTGTATTGTCCCCTGTTGACTAGAAAATTTAACATGCTGTCACTGTACATCACATTTGTAATAAAATCATTGTTAAACATAAACACATCATCCCCTTCTACTTTTTTTTTCCTTCTTTTTTTAATAACAAACTGACTTTATTTCCTCTACATCTCTCTCCTTCTCACCCCCAAAATAGATTTTTCTTCTGGCCCTAGTATTCCCTGGAGGCTGGCCAGCTCCAGAAGTTTGATGCTGGCTTTTACAGCAGTCCTGAGAGTGAAATGGAATACAGGGGAGGCAGGGAAATGTCACTAAGAATCTGCTGCTTCTAACAAAATAAAAAAATATTTGGCACTGTATTTCTTGATGGCTTTTTTTACCCAAGAAGAGAAAGAAGTCACCGTCCAGATCCAGATAAGGAATTAAAGAGAAAAGCTCTGTCTCTGAGCTGCAGAAAGTTGCCAGCAGCTTTTAATCTCCAGGCTGGGGCGATGCCCTGCTTTTGCTGCAGCTGTGAGTGCTTTGCAACCTTGTACTTCCCTGGGTCACTGCAGCCACTTGGGTTTTCGGGCTGCTGAATAAACCAGCTCCTGGTTGCTGATTAACACAGAAAACAAAGGTGTCCGAGACCACGTTGCCATTTGTAGGCAAAAACAAGCTTATTTTGCTCATTTTCCTAGCTGAGGGAAGATGACATGTTAACATAACACAAATCCTCCAGGGTAACGTATTTATCTTTCAGAAATATGTTTTCTGAGGAATGGGGCCATGCCAGCTGCAGCTGCTCTGCTTCTTGGTGTATGGCTGTACAGCATGGTCCACGTCTTGGAAAGCAAGACTCTCCTCTGCCTGCACCATCTTGCATAGATGTAGCCCAAAACCCTACAGGACTGCTTGGGGCCATGGCAGTACATTGTTCCCAACAATAACATCACCATCTCTCGCTGAGAGGCACTGCCGTACTACTCAAATATTTGGGTACAGTGCCAAGTTGGGAACGCAGCCAACACAGACAACAATGAGGGGAAGCTGATGGGATTATGACTGAAAATCACATCAGCAATAAAAGTGACAGGGGTAGTCACACGCCCTTTAAGGGGCTCTGTCTTATTTGCGTTTTCTTATGCTGCTTGGAAACGTAATGAAGTTTAGCTTCTGTCATTAAGATAAACTAGCTCTGTGGTGGTGCTGTCAGCTGTACTAATTAAAAGTCAGCCTCCAAGTGCTTAAAGCTTGTCTACACTTGAAAATTAATTCAGTTTGAGGTAGCATCTAAATTTAAATTGCAGCAGCTATTTCACCTGAATGAAGATATTTATTTTGGGATAAGAGTGCCTCTGAACTTGGCTCAAATTGAAACAGATAGAGCAGTTGCTTCTTTGCCCTGTCCTGAACGAAGAGATCTCTGCATAGGAAATGATTCAGGGATACCTCTTGCTAAGTATCCCCATGCACAGACAAGCCTTCATATGGCTGAATGACAGCAGCTTTCCTTTCTGTACACTTCTTTCTGCATTGTGCCTCACCAACTGAGCTAAAGCTGCAAGCAACAGATGATACATTTCTGCAAACAATGTGCTGGGCTAAATTGATACAATTATAGTTATTAAATTTTTAAGGACCTGTAGTGTTTCTGTAAGGCTGCTGTTACAGTATAAAGTCTAAATAAGAAAACTTAAGCCTGGACTAAAATCTTTGTAAGAAAACTAAAGTATTTTTTTTTAATATTTTATAAACGAGCAAGTTCAGAATAGAGAAAAAAGACTGAGAACATTTGGGATCATTTTTCTTTATGTGCATTGTACGAATACAATTATCAACCAGTTTAAGAAATCGCTAGAAAATGAACACTAGGGAATATAACAAATTCCTGTTACCATCAAGGGTGTTTTTGCAATTAAATTCCAAGAGCCCACAATATCCAAGATATTTGGAAATGTCAGAGTACCTGAAGAGCACAAAACAAAGTTCTTGGTCTTCCTTCCTTTCACATCCTGCTCTCCCACCCGCATGTCTAAGACTTAATGCTTTCTTAATGCTTGCTAGCAGAATAGAAATAGCAGCTTAATAACGTCAGTTCTGGGGAAATATATCTAAGACAAAGGCTAGAGAGGACATTGAGCAGAGCAACGTAACATGCACAGCTTGACCCTCATCGTCTAATCTGGATGAAGTGCACAGGGTAGAAAGATGCTGTTTGAAAATAAAGGCCATCCCCACTCAAAGGAACATAAGTGGGGAAAAATAAATGGAATTTCAGGTGGTCTTCTCCAGATTGCTTTGTAGAGGGCTCACAGAAGATAGCTCCAGGTTGGCCCTTAGTTTTTTGGCATCTCCAGCTGGGAAAGCCAGTGAGATTGGGAATTCTGTTCAGGATCTTAAATGAAGAATCATTCATTACCTGTGTGAGGATCACAGTGCTTCCCTCATCCATTTTAAGCAGACATTTTGGAGACTCTTGAAGGAAAATGGTAAATGGAGAGCCATGTCTAGCAAAAAATGTTCTTAATGTGAAAGGAAACAATTTGTCTGCCCAGGTGAAAATAACAGCATTTTTGCCCTTCTACATGGAAAACAAAATTATCAGTGCAGTGTGAATGGAAATGGACTTTCCTTGCTGTTAAATACAAAACACTTTAATCATCATGCACTCTCTATAAAATTGCAGCCTGATTTCCTACTCAGCTGCCATCTATTTTTGGTGGGTGTCCTCCACCAGTTTTTGTTAGAGGTCTGCAATTGATTCCCCCCGAGCAATTGGCTGATGGTTGAAAGGATGCCACTTTCCTACGACACAAATGGAAACCTCTGCTCTGGAGGGGACACTGGTAAAACAAGAGCTGCCTTCTACTCAGTTATTATGGTGCAATATTCCCAAAGTAGTAAAGAGAGATATCGAATACTAATAAAAAAAGCCCTAGAAACACCACAGTAAGACAACCTCCTTTGTATATCCCCTTCTTTTCTTTTGTTCTGTCCCTCCCTTCATTTTCTTATGCTTTTCTGAAATAAGATGTTTATTACCCTGGATAGTCTTGTATGGACAGTGCCTGGGGGAATGAGAGGCAGAGGGCCACTCTGGCACTGGCACTGCAGGACTGCTGGACCTTGAGTGAGTTGCTGTACCTCCAGGAAAGGATATCATCCTTCTATGAAGCTAGGAAATCTCAGGTGGTGGTTGTCCTCACTCAAAATGCAGCCACAGAAGTTACCCATGTTGTGAAATTAACTGGTGGGGGGAGGAACATCACATACTATGGCTCAGAGGAAAATATTCAGGAGGACTCCTACACATGCCAGTACATGTGTTTGCACACATATGTGCGAGTACGTGTGCAAACACACACAGAGCAGGGCCACACAGTCACTTTCCAGCCTGACCTGAAGGAAAATACAGCATGCAATTGGCAGTGGTCATAAAGCTAGGATGAGGTGTTTCTCCTGCTGGTATCCAAATGCTTGCTTGAAAATGAACTGCTTGTCAGTGGAAACACTCCACAGCTGGAAACCACAAACAAGTCAAAGCGAATAAACAATCCCCAAATTAGTTTAAACCAGAGAATAAAAAAAACCAAACAACAAAACAAATGTCATTTGAAAGCATACTAAAATTGGCTGGTGTCTAAGAGCGTTTAGTAGCTCAGCACTTCTCTGCTGCACTTCAAAAATTAAGGACAGAAACAGAGAAACAGTCTTAGATGAAGCAATAAATAATGGACACTTTCAACACATAATTTGCATTCGAATTAAATAGGCTGGCTAAATTAATTCATCCCTTATGAAAGGAGAATTTTACTGTCTATATTTTCAGACTCCCTACTGTGCTAAGTTAAACAGGCATTGAGGCAGGGACTACTGGCTTCATAGAAATCGCTACTAAATTAGTTTCCTCCCAATTATTTTCTAGTTCACGCTCACAATTTGGAAGCTAATACTGATAGAAAGAATTGTCCCAGGGCCTTGTGTTCTCTCCATGGTTCGTATTGGTGAGGGTGTGTACAGCTATGATGGCACTTTTGGGTAACATAGGACTCACTCAAAGGTTTTTGTCTGAAACATTTTTCCAGGCCTCCCTCCCCGAAAGGGTTAAATCACATAGCCAAGGTTATTTTGCATTAAATATCAATTTAAAAGTCTGAGGAGGCTGAGGGGTAATTTCTTTGCTCCCTTGAGAAAATTTCAACTAATCTTAAAATAGATGGTTGACACAATATATGACAATAGGTCATTTTTTATATAGCTTATAGCATCAAGAGCTATCTGGAAGAAGACAGAAGCTTGGAGACTTACAGAGTAGTCAGTATATTTCATTGTTCTTAATAATGTATTAACATTGTGTTTTTAACTACACACAAGTTATATTTTCATGAACTGTACCATCAGGATGTTCAGAATCATGCACAAAAGCGCCGAAAGCATTTGAAGAAAGGGAAAAGAGAAGTATTGCCATCTCCACTTTGCAAACAGTGGCAGAGGAGGGAACCTATCTCATAATTCAAACCATATTCAGGGTGGGGTCACATCCCTCTGCCCACACCGCTTCAGGAAAGGTACACCACAGCAAATGTGAAGTCTGCCCCAGGCTTCCCAAGGGATATGCTGTGGGCTAAGGGACAGGATCAGAGCAGCAATGCTTCTACAGGAGTATGGTTCACCAGCAAAACCTATTTAAATTACTGACGCTCTCTGCTGGTGTCTGGAGAAAACTTTTTCTGGTTGGGGAACTGGAACAAGCAAGTGATGGACGACTATCTGGCAGCATTGCCCTTTCTAGCACAGCTTTTAACACCTTCTCTGGAGTCATAGATAGGAAAGAAAGGCTTGTACCAGGCACCTCAATTCATACAGCTGGGTCAGGACAGGATGGATTTTGGCAGAATAGCCGTACTCTCCCAGAACAGCTACATTGTAAAGCAGGTGTGCCTGTAGCTCATCCTTTTCCAAGCTTTGTGCCCCACACCCTGGTCCATCTCCTTCCTCTCCCCAGGGGAACAACCCATTCCAGCATTGCCTTTTTTTTTTCTCTCCTTTATTTTTTTCATAATGGAGAAAAAAAAAAGATGGCAGTCGTTGCGGTGCCAGAATATTACTCCATCAGACCATAGAGTTTCCTCACTCCACATTGACCATAACAATGGTGTGAGGAGCAGGAAGGCAGAAAATGGGAGGGCAATAACTCAGGGCTATGCTCCTTGCAACAGGACTATGATCCACTGCCCGGAGAGCTCTGGCACCAAGAGCACAGTTAGAAACAATTAAGCTCTTTAGACTGCCGTGATGAAACAAGCTGCATGAATCAATGCCTACTAAAGCCGCCCAAATAGTTTCCACTGTCCTTCCTCGCTGTTTATAGATTTCTTTGATGCAGAAGGCAAACCATATTGCAGCAGAAAACCACATTGTTACAGAAAGTCCAAAGGGGCCATCTCCTTCCCTGTCTGCTTATGACACTGAGGAGATGGGACCAGGCTTTGTGACAGTCTGCCCTTGCTGCCTGTGTCACTTCAATACCAAACAGGATATTGTGTATATATTTTTTAAGCATTAAACATAAGAGGCAAGATGTGCTGTCCTGTAAGTCACATCCTTCAAGATCTAAATCCATTTACAGAATTGCTATGTTTTTTTCTCTTGCTTTTAGTTCCAGAGGAGATTAAAAAAATTTACATCTAAACAGAGTGAATTTGAACACCGTAATAGGATGGGACTTAAAATATTGATTTTCTTATTAGTGGAAGGTTACAACACAAAGCATCCACTGCATGCAGAGCAAGGATAGATTGACATCCTCTAGAGCAGCTAATGCCCTGGAAACTTACAGGATAACTTTTAAAAGTATTTGTTAAGTGAGGAGCATAGAAATTACCTGGGTGAATACAATTAAGCTACCTGAAATGATTGGCAAATGATTGACTCTTGCATAGCCATCTTTAAACTAAGAGTGAACTCTGAATTCACTTGGGTGGAAAACAAGTGGAGCATATTGCCACTAAAGGGAGTGTTGCCTTCCCAGCCAGAGGCTGATGGTGATAAAAGGGATGTTTAGACACATTATAGCTACAAGTCTGTATTTTTAAATTTTTGCAAGTTGATAGAAATCAGAGAGACCTTTAGGGAGGAATTCGCAAGTACTGGGCAGTTCAATATCAAAGATAAGACAGAATAAAAGTATCTCACAAATCACAATTATAAGGATAGGCTTTCTTCAAGTTTCATTCAAATTTTTCAAAGATTCAACGTATACTAAATATTAAATATTATTTATGCATTCCTTGAGCCTTCTAATCAAGGGAAAAAATTCTGCATTTCCTAAGCTAATGTGAATAAGGTGGTTTCCTTCCATATCAGAAGCATTTCAGAAAATTAATTCTGTATCTCCGAAAAGGTCATTTACTTGGGATGAGAGACAGGTTCCATAAACTTACTTGTATGTCACCTGTATGTCGGTTCAGCTCACAAAGCAATTTCAACACAAAGCAAATCAATTCAGCCTGGTCAAGTATAATTACCTGCTGGAGCAGGTTACATCATTTTGCGTCTACTATTATTAACAATGTCACAGAAGCACTAAATTCAACAGCAATTTTGATTAGCGTGAGGTTGTACACAGCTCTTCCCAAGCGCTTCCTTCTCCTGGAGTTTACGACATGATCATTACAGTATAATAATTCTATTATTATTTGTACTGTGATAGCAATTAACTTCCAATTATGAATGAGAAATTACGAGGTCCAGTGCTAGACTAGCAGGACCAAGTTTTAGCTGGAGGGAAAAAAGCCTCAGGGGGATGTATTTGTAGGAGCTGGAAGCCTACATGTACTCACAGGACTTGAATTTGGGGCTCTAGCTCCTCTTTCTTTCCATTACCTTGATTTTTTTTTTTTTTTAATGTACGCAGGATACACATATTCTGGGTGAATTGTTTCACCAGCTTTAACCACCCATGGTTACAAAAATGCTCAGCTCTCACTGCTACACTGTAAGTGTCACTTAAAGGACTTAAAAGTTGCACCACATCAATTTATGGATCAAACATATGTCTTTGCTTTTAAAATGAGTTTTTGTTGTTCGTCATTCTTTCATTAAACAATTTAATAGAACATTACATATACTTCTCAATAAATGGATGTGCTATGCTATGAGCTGATTAACGTTATTCTAGATTTGTTTTTTCTCCTCACTTTCTGGTATCATATAGTTTGGGGAATACTGGTTATTTTAACCCAGATGGTTTTTAATCTGTTCGATAAAATGAGAACAACAAATGCTTGTAAATGGGATATGCATTCAATATAAAAGTCAATTTGTTACATATTTATGTACTTATATGATGTTTATAAAACTCTGAGACAAAAGAGAAAGACTATAGAGTATAAAATGATTGACGGCAACCAGCCAAAGACTTCAGACAAATTAGGCTAATATTTTCCAATATGTACGCAATGGTTAATCACAAAGTTAGGAAGATGTGAAGTAACTGATCATTGCAGGAGAATTTAGAGCACCCCTGTACAGGTAAAGTGCCTACTAGCCTGCAGCATAATTGCGTGGTTACACAGTAATGCTTATGTCAGTTTTATTTTCGTATGTGACGGCAGAAGTGTTCTGGTTTAATAAAATGAATATTAAATTATGATTTAATAAGAAGAAAAACAAAAAAATAAAGATAAATCGCAAAGACAGAAACATTACACGACACAGTTAACCAATTAAGAAGGCTGGCCTTGTTGGACTCGTTGGTAAGCCACCCAGCAGGCAAATTTGACAGCGTGCATCAGACTACAATTTCCCTGACGACCTTCCAGAGCATCAGAAACTACCAGGATTCCCAAGGAGTTCTCTAATCATATAACTTTCCTGGATGTTATTCAGCATAAGGCATGTTTAAAGAACAAAGAATATAATTCTATACAATGCAGAATGCAATTTGTCTTGTTTTGTAAGGTTCCTGCTGAAGTGCTGCCTCTCGAGGTAGTGTAGTCAAAATCAATTCGCACCTCCATTCATCGTGCCTCAGGGATGAATGGATGCAGTCTTTGTGTCACATCCATAAGAGCTGCTTCCATTATTCTCCAATCCCCCCAAAACAAGTATAATTCAATTGATTTTCTCTATGCCTCCAAGAAGGTTACAAAGGACAAAGCTGGGCAAAATGAAAGAGAGCAGCACCCTCCTGGTAGAGCTCTGAAAGCACTAGGAACGTGGAGAAGCTTGAATAGAGGTTGCTTATACGCAGGGGTCCCTGGAGGCTGGGGGCCACAAAGATCTGTCTTCCTAAAACTCTGGCAACAGTAATACCAAAGAAATGTGCTTTTAATTTGGCAGTCTTTGCCCAGTTATGACAATGGTGATTCCCGGTACTTATTTATTTTTATCATTTAATTGACACAATGCATAGTGGACCTCTTCAGGAACCCATTTCTTATCTTACTCACCATCAGATGCTCCTAAACTACAAAGGGCTCTTGCGTGACCCCAAGATCCTTCTATTTTTACCTTCTTTACTGGAAACAATGAATATTTTCTTTAATATAATTTTATCATCACAACAAATGGGTTCACCAGAAAATTTCAAGCTATGGGGAAAACACCATTTTTTATTATTTTCATTTTTCTATCAAGAGAATCTAAATGAAACAATAACATTTTCAGGTCCAGGCTTTGAAATGAAGCATTTTAAATTTAATACTACTGTTCTTTGGGGGCAAAAAACCCCAAACCAAACACATCCTGCTCTTCTGAATCATGTTGTTTCACTGTTTACATCTCAGCATTTATTGTGCATGGGACAAAACACCATTATTCTTCTTATTTATGTGACAGCCTGTCATCAGAATATGAATATATCCACATGGACCAAATCGACTGTATGTATAAGGACTACATGTTCCCAAATATTCTGCTTATTCAGTCACAATATAAGAGTAGAAAAGAGTCATCACCTTTCTTTCTGAGTTTTATGTAAGCTGTTATAAAATTTCTAAAGCTTTTTAGATAAATAAAGCATTTCATACATATAGTGAGCAACAGGAGGCAGAAATACCATTGACCTGGGAATGTATAGACTGAATAATTTCATCAAAAAACCAGTATGAACTTCATGAACCATTTCCGCAATAGATCCTTTTAGCTGTTCAGTGCCATGATCTACAAGGCTTAAGGGATTTCACCTGCAACGTCTATAGGTAGACTTACTCACATATATACTTTCAGCCTTGAACTCAGTTAAAAAAGCTCAAAAAATTCAGATCACATCAGTCTAGGTCTTATCACACCAGCTGAAGACAACAGTGTCCTCCAATCTAGCTTCTTCCTTCCTTAAAAGAAGCTTTATGCTGTGGCCGCCATTTTGGTCTGGTAAGCACCTATGGATTTATTCTAGTCTTTTCAAGCTTTGTGACTGAGACCAGAAACCATGATATTCCTCAGTTAGCAATGTTGGGTTTCCTTCTTCCCTTCTGTAAATGTAATTCGAGCAGGAATGAAATGCCTTAGAAATTAATTACTAAGGGAAAAAACCACCATAGCTCATCAGGCACGTAGGCTGATATCCGTCTGACATTTCATTCTTAGCTCTCTTGTTCTCCCCCTTTGTGGAACTGGCACCCCTCACACTCTCAAACTAAATTAGACCTGATGATCTCCTATCTGACATTGAAGAGAGCACAAATGCTCCAGGCCCAGGACGGCCCTCTCCTGCTGAGGAAAGGACCCTAAAAAGCATATGGAGGATGCACTGGGTGTTGGAAGCCAAAACTCAGCCTCCTCATTTTCCATATTGGTTTTCAAACTTTTCTTAATCTATATTTCTGCAAATATTCTTTCCCCAACAGAAACTCCAGCTTGGGGGTGTGTGTGAAAAGATGATATAACATTTCACAGGTGTTAGTAAAATAATTTTACAGATGACATTGGAAAGAAACCAAATGTTTCTTAGATGTTTTGAAGAGTTCCTATCTCCATATTTTTCCAGCAGTTGTAGGGCTCTTATTATTTCTGTATCACCCATCTGGATTTTAAGAAGAGTGAGCTAAACATTTTATAATCTTTTAAAGAAAAAAGTAAATGATAGCCTGAGCTCTCCTATGAAAGACCACTAGTAACAAGTCAGAGGCACTGTCATCCAAACCGTGGAGAGGGGAGGAGAGAGGTCTTACCACAGGGATCCTACCTACAGATCTCCCAAAACAGCTTGCACTCTTCAGACAGCTAACATACAATGAGACAAGGGCTAAGTTCACAATTACCTACATATTTTATATTGAGTCATAATTAGCTGCAATATATATACTTCACTTTAAAACAGCTATGAATAGATAGACTAAATGCCAGAGACTGCCATCTGCTCTGTAAGCCATAATTAACTGCCTGATTATGAAATACATATATATTTATCTAATTAGTTTTAATAGTGCTGCTTTTGCTGGCACGGCACCAAAAATAAGGTGAAGAAGTGAGTCCTATTGCTTGATGGAGAGAGGCTGGAGACGTGAACAGCTCTCACAGGGAGCTGCTCCAGAGGCCAGCAGAGCCCCGGTGAGGGTGCAAGAAGGGTCTGAAGGGGCACTCAGGGAGCTGCTGCCCACCAGAAGGTTTTGCAAGACAACACCCAAGGCATTGCTAAGCCAGCTCCTCTCTGCCTGTCCCAGTGTGGGCCATGATGCTAGCTTGTCTTGGATCTCAGACAAAACTCGTGGTAGTGTGGGTGATGATTAAATGGTGAGAAACCAGGACAATGGGTGCACAGCAGGCATAGCTGTGCCCCACCACGCATGGACACTAACCAAATGCTGCTTCTTGAAACAATTTGAGATTATTGATTATATAATTCTATTGGCAACATAGTCCAGAAAGACTTTCTATGGAGACTGGGATACATAGCTATTTTGTTCAGAAAAAAAAAAAATCTCTTTAATATATATTTTTTCCCCAGTTCTCTCTGCAGTATAATCAGTGTTGCATTCACTATTAATTTCAGGGTGAGTAGCATTAATGCTTTGCCAGAGGACAGATTTTGTCATAAATTCCACATTTTGATTGCAACTCACACACTTCCTGCAGGATAAATACATTTAGGGCCAGATTTTAAAAGTATTTCAGATGCCAAAGGCTACATTTGACATCGGTTTCCAGGAAAGCCAGGAATCTAAATGCATCAAAATAAAGTTGTTCAGCCCAACCCCACTGAATCACTTGCTGAATTTCCAAGTGCTACAGGCTAGCTGAATTTCAACTTTAGATTAGGAAGCACTGTCATTACGGTAAGCATGGGACTTCTCATAGCAGTCTACCCACAAAAAGTCTCCACTGAAGGAATAGAAGAGATGGCCTGCAGCTTCCCTATCCCTCTTTACACACTTTGTGATTTTGCAGGATCCTATCTGTCAGGTTCTCCTGCATACCAACAGCACACATTATTTATACTTCCTCTGCATGTTTGGTATCACTCCCTTTTAAAGCCTGTGCTTCCTTCCTGGAAGCAGTGATGTCCGTCCATGAGTTAGGAAATTAACGTGAAGCCCCCTAAGATGCAATGCTGGGGCTCTGGGCTTCTCTGTGCTTATCTTGAACTAGACCTTTGGTAATTGCAGTTTACTCCCACAGGGGAATACCCACATGTTGCATCAAGCTGCCGCAGCAGCATGCAGACTTTCCATAGCCCTCCCTGACCATGGCCCACGATCCCTGCCCAGCTCTGCTTCTCCCCCAGGGATTACAGCTGCCCCCTTAGCACCACCACGCCGATGCCATCAGGACCCATCACCTGCTCCTGTGTCATTTATATGAGAGAAGAGTCTGTCATCCCAGGCAATGATTTCACCAAATCCATCATCAAAACCTGGTAAATAAAGTGTGACAGACTCGTTCTCACTTAATGCCCGCGGTGGTGCCAGATGATAGCAGTGACACTGATGTGACTATCCCACAGCAGAGCAGGTACATTAATTTAGTGACACATATGCTTGTCTCTATTTTTCAGCTTTCTCCCTCTACGCCACCCCCGAGGGATAACTAGCTGTGGACGCCATTTCTTCCAGCCTGTGGGGTTAAAAAAAAAGAAAATCCTCAGAAGTCCCTTGTTTCAGCAGATGGGCTGAAATCCCCCAAGCCCCAGAGACCCTGCATAGCCGTGTCTTTGCATTTTGCTGAAGGTGGAAAAACTCTGACTGCAGTTCCCTTGCTTTTCTGGGGAGCTGAAGGCCCCTTGCAAGGCTGGATGAAATATTACTGCTCCTGTACTGTGATTATATGCTGTACAAAGCTCGCTATATTGAAAATGACAAGTGGGAGGAGACGGAGATCACAGCTCTTTTCTGGAGGAGATGAGGGAATGTAATTTTTCAAATGGAACCAATAAAATTAGACAGCCCTCTTTAGAGCCTGTTTCTTGAATGCTGCTCACAGCTTCTCTCAGCCACATAACAAGACAACAACTGCTTGAATAACAGAATACAAATATCTGTTGTTCCAGTAAATAACCTGGGACAGGCTTAATTCTCACCTCTCCTGCAGAACCCACCAGCAGCGAGCCGAGCAAAATGGTTTTATCCCATAACATTAAGACATGTAGCAAGCTAAAAAAATTTAATTACAGAAAAAATGCGCCATCACCCTGGGCCTGTGTCTCTGCTGAGAAATACATAGAGCCCTCTTCCTTCGGCCGCAAGCATCCTGCTCCCCATTCTTATCTTTATTCATGAAAATAGGATCCCATTCTGTAAAACCATTAGCTAAAGCAGCTTTACTGCTCTAATAGCTTTGCTTCTGTAAGCCCTTACATCTGACTCCTGATGGCCTCTCTCCAGAAAAGCACTTAAGTATATCCATCTGTAGTCAAGGAAGATCCTCTTTGTGGCTTCACAGGAACTTCTCACACACTGAGTTTCACAAGTGCACTGTCATATCAGGGCCTCCCACTTACCTGTCCAATTAACAACACTGGGCTCCTTAATTATAAGCAAAACCATGCACATATTTGCTCCATTTTTTGGAGCAATTTTCCATGTTCTGTGAAAACAATTATCAGCATTTTCTTAAAAAAAATACATATATATATATATACACACACACACATCAATTATTAAAACCATCCCCCTTTTTCAGAAACATTTTTCTGGCCCCATGACATCAGAGTTTTCTGTTTATCAGGATCAGGGATACTAGGGTCTCACCCTGTGCTTGGTATTAGAGAGGGATGTTCAAGTGACAGGACCACTCTTCACAATCATCTTGGATAATAAAATTGAAGGAAACACCTCAGGTGGAAGAAGGACCACTTTCCCTCTGTTCATTTATATTTTATCATAGATTTCAATTATGCTGGCCACCGGAGTGTGCAGAATTCACACACTTCTTGCTGCTGCCTCTATAAACAAGCAGAGCCAAAGCTGCATGTTCCCATGATCCCAACAGCCAAGCTTTCGCAGCTGTGCAAAATGCTCGGGCTTCCTCCACATGCCCTGGCATTGAATCGCTTTGCATTCTCTGCCAGATCGGATGGAGTCCTCTCCTCTGCCTCTGCCATTTGCCACGCGACCTGCGAACAACCATCTGCCTTATGAAGCCATGTTACCTTTAGCAAGGCCAGAAATTTCCCAGAGTACCGATCAACATTGAGCATTCCTATTTGCCTCTTTCAAAGCAGATCTGAGCATACATTTCCCTAGGGAGAACAACCAATTCTCCATCTCTATGTGCACCTCAAATGCCCAGCTTCCTCCCAGACTTGAGATTTTTTACTGTAATCCATCTCCAAGTTTCATTTTCATATTCTTCAGGCTTGTCTAAATGGAAAAGCCCAGAGAGGGTAGAAGCACCGACATTTAGATGACCAGAGTAAAGACAAGTTAATGATACATTAATTACAACAAACTACGAGCTTTGCCATGCTCAGAAAGAGCCTGCTGTGAAGGCAAGAGCAAATGCCTTTTCCCCCCTTGCTTGCTGAAGTGCCTCTGCACTGAACAAATGTCATCCAATTCCCGCGCTGCAGACCAGACCTGCAGTGATTTTCAATTGGCTTTTTGTTGCCTTCTTAATCCAGAAGCTGACTTCTTGACAGTGGGCAATGAGCATCTAAGTGCTCTCAGAGAGCTCTTTCAGCAAGGGTCTTTCCTTAGTCAAAAATTGGTTGACAGCGTGATGCCTTTACCTGTCAGCATCCCTGACACCAACCACTTTTCTCATTGATCGAGCACTTCTTTGGCAAGATTTGACCAGGGGCCAAGCAGCTCTGATCTATGTATGGAGGGCATTGCAATAAGGTTTAGTGAAAAGCACTCAACTATAAGTTTCTCAGGAGCTGCAGAATAAGTTTGGCGCAATATTTTATCCCCCAAACCTATTAATGAGCCACAGTTAAAGCTGAGACATTCTCTGGAGCAAGACCACCGAACCAAGGCAGATTCAGTCACTTGAAGCTGTGCGGACATGAGGGCTACGGACAGCAGACTCTTGCTGGGAAGCTGTGGTTATTCCTAAAACTCTGGGATAGAGGCTAAAACTAGGAATGACAGACTAAAATTTGTTGCCCTTTCTGCACAGTCACAAACAGGTCTCGCTTGCACAAGGCAAAGACTGGGCGAGTACAGCAGCCTCGGTGCTATTAAAGCTCAGTACCACACAAATTTCTTTTAGGCCCTTGTAAAGAGGCTCAAGGCTTGGTAGGAGGAAGGGGAAAGTGTATTTGATGGCTGGGACAGAGAGGCTGGTGGGAAGCCATGTGCCCTACTGCTGAACAATTCCATCAGTACTGCTGCTGCAATAAAATTGGTAGCACAGCAGCAAGAATTAGCTGAAAATTGTGCCTGTTGCAAGTGAAAAGCTTTGCCTGAAGAAGGTTGGGTCCAATGTAAAGGGAGAACCTATTTTGCAGAATTGCAGCTCTTAGCTTTTCTTCCCTTTTCAGTTGGTCTCCCTCTGTGCTTCTCTGAGTGTATGCCTCCACGCTCAGCTATTATTAATTCCGTAAAGCTGTTAGGAAACCATTCACATGGGAAATGGTGAAAGCACATCATCATCATCTAAATTTAGGAACTTGAGACCAAACCAAACCAAAACCCAAAACCATGTGTCCAAATAAAAGAGTCAGAAAAAAAATCCAGACAAATCTGCAAAGTCCTCACTGTAACCAGGTTCACACATATCAAAACAAGAGCTAGTTTACTGAAAAGTTTGGATTTTGTATTATTTTCATTATCCCATAAAAGAAGATGAAAAAACAGACCGTGGAGCCTCAGCACCAGGTGAGTGACAGCCTGGAAGAAGTCACCTTCAATTCACAAGGTCAGTTACATTCCTTCTCCAAAGGGAGAGAAAGTCTTGACATCTTTTGAATGAGAGCGCATGCTGCAGATACAACCTTCCTATTTATAGTAGAGAGCAGGCCAAGGCAGGTATATATGCCTTTGGTCCCCTGATGTTTTTCTGCGTAACAATGGAAATTAAGGGTTTTTACTCAGACAGGCTTCTTTTATGAGTTTCATCTGCAGCTGAAGGACTTTACTTATTCAATCAAAAAGCACCATAGATCTATGCTGGTTTGCGCATTGAGTTTCTATCAAGTCACAACACACTCCTTTCAGAAATGAAGTTATTGCAGCTATCCAACCAAAAGATAGGATATCAGCTCTCAAACAACCTCAATTTGATATTTATGCTTGGACCACTGCAACTTGCTTATTCTAAATTCTGGTTTAATGAAAACTGCTAATAACTCCCCGGACACAGCTGACAAAGTGATGAGCAACATCCCCCTCCACAACAGGAACAAAGAATTTTGCTAAGCTGAGAACATCAAGGGAGGGCTTTTAATACCAGTATTTGAATAGCATTAAAGGCCAAGGCCTTTCTCAAACTTCTTCACCAACTCAGGAGGTACAGGATTCATAACCTTCCTGCTCAAAGAGGGTGTCTGTGTGTCATACAGGCAGGTTGTATATTTTAAAAGCAAGGGTCCCTTTTGTTCTTAGATAATGAAATTTGTTTCTTCAGACAAGTTATTATTGAAACAAGTTCTCCATAGAATTTGAACAGGACTGGAGACAATTTCAGGAAAAGCACAGCATTCATGTTGGGTGTAGAAAGGGCACAGCATGTAAAGCAGCCATCTGTAGTACTTTATCTCCTCATCAAATTTATAAACTGAGGGACTGTATTTTAGAAAGAATTGTTTGAGAAAGGGTTACACCTCAGGAAACTCAGCTGTGTTACTCATAAAGATCCAGGGTTTTTTTCCAGAGTGGATTTTGTGCAGAAATCCTGTTGTTTTGCACAAGAAAGGTCACATTGGTAAAAACATACAAAAATCTCCTAACAATACCCAAGTGTTTAGTCTTTGAAATAGTAAAACAGGAGAGATTCCTAGTTCCTGCTGGTCTGTTGTCTTCACTGTCCCAAAATTCAGCTGACCCGAGCTCACAGCTATCTTGGAACGCTGCCAAGCCTTGCTGTAAGGGCAGCCACAGGGATCAACGCACCGTGAGACAGTGCTAGGGCCTTATTGTCCTTCCCAACACAGGTAACCTGATGGTCTCTACATCTAGTGGGAACTTTCCCAGTCACATGGGATTCTCCTCTGAAAAAGTGCCCTCAACATAAATAACCTCTGGGAAATAATTGTGGAATTTATTTTATTGGAGTCACTTTAATCTTAATATCAAAACAACCTGATGGAATAAAAAAGCTACAATAAATTGAAAACACAGTGGTTTTTGCCTTTGCAAAACCTCATCATTTTCATCTTTGTTTGCCTTACTTCAGGGCAAAACAGAAGGTCAACATCTATGAATTTCTTCAAGGAGAGAAACTCTTTTCTCAGCCCTCTCTTAATGCCATCATGTTCCCAAAGCTACAGGTTAAATGAAGTTCAGCGACCTGTGTAAACAGAAGGTATAACTTACAGAAGACGCAACTACTCCACACTGCATCCGTAAATGCAGAACCTGATTTCTCTCTGCCACCAAGACAAATGCCATTTTGCGTCTCTTCTTGCCCAAGAAATAGCTACGTTCTCTCAGCCCCACAGAGGCAGCAGCCAGTCTTCCTCCCAAACCTCACGCAAAGGTGGAGGCACCATCCCTTTGGGTCTGGAGAAGTACAACTCCAAAATGCCCCTCACCAGCATGCACCAGTTCTGTCACTGTAGCCCAAGTTTCCTGGCTCGCTCCTAACAACAACTTGTCCAAGGCGACTACACAAGCCACTTTCTCACAGTGCAAAAATACTTCCCAAGATATATGTAGAAAGTTGCAGGGTCAAAAGCACAAAAGAGATGAGACTTGAACTGAATGTGATGCAACCTCCAGTCCAGAAAGCCCTGGCTTGCCAGGAGCATGGAGAACGCACAGCAGTACACACGCCTTGCTTCCCCTGCTGCCTCCTGAGCACAGTGTCAGGTGGGGAAAAAAGGTGGAAAAAAGAAAAAAAGGTGAGGAAACGTGGTTATTATGGGAAACGCAGCTTGCATTTTGCCTAGGGTCCTCCAGCAGCGTGTGCTGTTCACGGGGAGTGGCTTTGCCAGGACACAGCCAAGCCAGCTCCTAAACACTGCTTTTCATTTCTAAAGCACCCCTCATCCATCAGGACAGCTGAACAGTTAATTTTTCTGCGTGAACCATTCCCAAGTGCATGTATGTGATGCTGCCTTGCAGTCAGAGGCAAGTAGCCGCATGCCATTTCCTACTGTCTCGCAGAGGGCAGAGGCTGGCATGGGCAAAGAGAGCACCCAGCGCAGCTGATGCAGGCAAGGGACACTGAGCCCAGCTCGTGAATGGCTCCCAATCGCCCCAAGGCTGGACTGCTTGAAACCTCAGTTGTGGAGGATGGTATCTTTAACTGCTTCCAAAATGAAAGACCCCATTCAGCACAGAAATCCAGCATACAGCATCTGGGCTTCATCCGCTCGTGAAAGATGAGTCCAACCAGCCTATGCATTTCTACCTTTGCAATGTTCAGCCAATGTGCTCACAGCTGGAATTGAATCCTTATCCATGGAAGGCATTTTTGGGTCCTTTCTGGCATTTGAGAAAGGACCATCTCACCATGCCCCTGTGGCTGGAGAGTGCTGGTGGAAGCAGGCACATCTTTCTGCTCTTCTCCAGCTTGCAGCGAGGCAGATCAAGGGACTGACCCTCAGACAGAGGTCTTGCAGTCTGCGGCTAGCAGAACTGGAGGCAAAAGCAGCCTTTCACTTGTAAAATTAGACCTGCCTGTGACACTACCAAGCATTACAGCTCCTGAAAAAAGGATGGAGGTGTGGTGACATACCTCCTCTACACATGCACAGACCTTATATGTTGGTTTTCACATAGAAATGGCAAACACAGGACAGATTTTTTAATTCCCATTCTTTTAAGCCATCCTGAAGACCAGAATGAAGCCCTGCCCTTCCTTTAAAGGGCAAACATACCATCTCCACAAGCACTTGCTCCATGTTGCAGTCATCTGGCAACGCCCACCTCCAATGCACCCCACTGGGGTGGTTGTCCTGTCGTGGTATCTGTTAGCCATGTATGAACACCACCCACAAATAATCCCCCTTTAAACAGTCCTAAGGTTACCAAAGCAAAGTCTACAAAAGAAATGCAGTGCCAGAATTGTGATTGGCTTGGATGGGTTTAACCCACTTAAAACCAGTAGTTTTTAATTATGTCACCCCTTAGTGATTACATCCCAGCAGGGACACATCACCACCTCCATCCTCTGCCCCAGCTTTTCCCTCCCACAGGTGCAGCAGGTTTAGGCAATGCCATTACAACTCCTGCTGCTCCCCATGTCCAGCCACCGCAGTGCTGTCCCTTGGGGCCATCCTATGTTTCCATCTTCTGCATTCACCCTGAGCCTGCTTCCCCCTCCTCACCTGGGCAAGAGGAAAGTAAATACCTCTTAACAACCAGTTTACTACACGGACAGACTATGGTCTTTCATCCTTATCTTGCTCTCTGAGACAGCAAAGACATCTCCAAAGAGCTCAGCCTGAGGCAGATTTTGGGCATGGAAAATGGCAGGTCAGATATGTAGAGCTCTAAACAGTGGTGAAGTCCAGGGTAGCGGCAGGTAACTCCCACCTAACTCAGGCAATATCAAGTTCAGCTACTTCTTGCATGAAATAAAAAATATGGGAAGGAACTTTTTTGTTTGACTAAACTTCGTCATTTTGCAGTTGGTTTGAGAGCACGAAATTGAATTTTAAAATGCTATTATGAGAAAGGTTAAAAAAAAAAAATTGAGTAGATTTAGGCAGAGGGGCTATTTTAATTTTCCCTGGGCCAGCTCACTTACTTCTCAGAGTCAATGTAGATCAAAAGAATAATTTATAAGCTTTAATGAGGATATTGATTTGCAGGGTCCTTTCTATTCACGTGAGCAAGGAGGGGGGAGACAGGGGAAGGAGCCCTGCGGGCTGCAGCCAGAGCCTTGTTAGAGGTTATAAATCTTTGTGGGGCACAGAGAGCCTGTGCTGGCATAGGGAAGGTGCACAATGCAGCCAGCCCAAGCAGCAGTCTCGCCTCTCACAGCCCCTGCTCCCACCAAGGATAGACATCAGTGTTTCCAAACAATTCACAATCTGATTTGTACTTATGCAAAAGAGCTGCCCCATAACACAAATCATCAAGCAATTAACATGCAACACTTTAGCGAGACTCTCCGTTGCTTGTTGTTGAACTATCTTCAACGCCATTAATGAGAGCTAATTAAATCAATCAAGTCACCACTGTACTCAAACATGACTGTAGTTACTGAACCTGTATCAGATCATGAGTATTTTCTCAGGCACTGTAAATATCAAGATGCACGTTTATCATGCTGTCCTTCCAGCATACATCTGTTCTCAGTGCTGCATGTTTCATTTATCATATGTTGTCACTGCCCCTACCCCCAATCCATCTAGGTGTCAATTAATTCTTCCCTGTGCAGCTCAAGCACATCATTCTGAATAACGTCTATCTTAATGTCTATCCACAAGCTCTCCTTATAGGGGAGCAGCAATGCTCAGCCACAGCCCCTAAATTATGCGACTATGACCACAGCCTCTCCAATTCTGTATTGTGAGTTATTAAAACCTCAAACCACCTCCACACACCTGGATATTTTTCATGGGAAGCGATGGGGGTTTTGACTCACTTCTCCTGCTTCCCAGGGCTTGGCAGGAGATTTGCAGCACAATTCAACAAAATAAACTTTTCCGAGAAGTGTTTCGAGGAAAACCCTTCAAGTGGGTAATTGCTATGGACCTTCAAAACGCTTTTTATAATTGATGAGTATTCAAATAACAGATTTATCTCAACATTTGCAGCATTAGGCAATGGCATTTCCTTTATTTCACCAGCCCATGTGCCTACAGCTCTGTTACCATGAGCACACAGGGGGGATGATAGTCTTTTTTCTGAACAGGAGCATTGTCTCTCATTATATTATAACATTTGGTCTCTATTTATGTTTCCACTCTGTCTGCCTAACTCTCCTTTTTATTTACAAATCAGCTATATTAACATGCTTTAATTTCAACACTGGTTGTTTATTTGAGAGATAAATCAGTTGGCAAAGGGAAAAGAAACACCCTAACAGAAAGCAGCACCAGCTCTGATATACCATATATACATTTGTCTTTACTCAATGGTAGACTTAAAATTAGTAGGCTCTTTACTTCACAAACATACCTGGTGGCATTTTCCATATTTTAATTATAAAAATATTGACTTGCAGGTCAGAGAGGGAACAGCTAACTAACGCAGCATTAATTTCTTACGCACCCCTTGGCCATGGAATTGCATCCCCTGCCCTGCTGCCGTGGAGAAGAGAGACGGGGCAAAGTCCCTGTGTGTGTCCCAGACAGAAGGACATGGGGGTAACACACAGGAGCCCACACGTGGAAGCAGGGTCCCTGTGAAGAGCTACACTGAGAATCCAGTGGGAGCTGCAAAAAAATCCCAGCGTGGAACACTAAACAAAAGCAATTAGAAAAATAACACCTCATTAGAGGTAGCAGCAGCGAGTCACAAACCAGAAATTTCAGCAGAAGGCATAATTGCCTAGATGAATTTACAGGTGGTTTTGCCCTGTGGCAGCCACATGAGAAATAATGGGCATATAACTCCTGTGCCTTGATTTCTCTGAACTTGGTGCCTAGGGGAAAAAGCAGAGTAATGCTTCAAATACACTGCCTTACACTGGTGTGAGACAGACTAAGGCTGAACAGGGGATCGGTACTTACCCCTCTGTCTAAAAGGCTTTCAGACCCTTATCTGAACACAGCCAAAGACACACTACAAATAATAATTTGGGTCATTATTATTAATTATTATTATAGTTGTATGTAAGCTCCCAGCAGAGATTAATGCCAGGGGGGATCCCTTTTCACCCATCATCCAGCTGTAGAAGGACCCAAGAGGTGAAATCAAGGCTTTCTAATGGCAGAAGAGATGACAGCATGTCATTAGGCATCGCCACACACAAAAGCAAGCAGCGTTTTCAGTCTCTGTGACCTCTCTAGCTACAAAGAACATGCGTTTCTTTCCTTCCTTCCCCCAAAACCAATTTCTTCTACCACCAAGCAAAGAAAGTTAAAGGTGCTGCAGAACAGACAAGCAGAGTATGTACCCGCTTTAGCATTGCTACCCACAGAGCAGCAGCTAAGTCTGCACTAGGAAAATGGTCAGGATAGCTGATCATGAACTAGAAAATTCTCAAAGAAAAGGTGGAAAAACTAATATATTTACAAGATTTGGTTATTCTGTTTTTTGCATTTCGTTGACACCCTCCTCCCAACATCTGAAAAAAATTAGTTTTTTTGCCAGACACCCATTTTCTATCATGAAAGTCACATGGGGAAAGAAAAATCTCACCCCTTGCAGTGATGATCACAGACACAGCGTCTGAAAACCAAGTCACACGTAGCGCTACATAGAATCACAGAATGATTTGGGTTGGAAGGGAACTTAAAGATCATCTAGTTTCAACCCCCCTGCCATGGGCAGGGACACCTTCCACTAGACCAGGTTGCTCAAAGCCCCATCCAACCTGGCCTTGAACATTTCCAGGGATGGGGCATCCACAACCTCTCTGGGCAACCTGTTCCAGTGTCTTACCACCCTCACAGTGAAGAACCGCTTCCTTGCATCTAATTTAAATCTACCCTCTTTCAGTTTAAAGCCATTACCCTTGTCCTAGCACTACATGCCCTTGTAAAAAGTCCCTCTCCAGCTTTCCTGTAGGCCCTGTTAGGTACTGGAAGGCTGCTATAAGATCTCGCTGGAGCCTTCTCTTCTCCATGCTGAACAACCCCAACTCTTTCAGCCTGCATCTCACAGAGAAAGTTCAGTCCTGAACTCCACCGCGTTAGTAAGCTCATCAGGCCCTAATACAAGTTGGCCCTGCATCTTTGTGTCCTGCTGCAGCAATTTTGAGGCCATGGCAGACTTGTTTGTTGAAGAAATACATTTGACTGCATGGGTGTCTCCAACTTTAGAGAGGATCAATGAAATTCTTTCTGTAGAGGAAAGCATCTGATGAAATTCTTGGTTTAATCCACCTAATATCATTTAGCTGAGTAAATTCACGTGACTAAAAGCATTCTGTCAGTTAAAGGCATTTCATCAGGCACATACACATAATTCTGGTGACAAAGTGATTTTTGTCAACAAAATACTGCCTGGCACATGTACAGGAGTTTGTTTAGCAGCGAGCGAGTACACAGTAAAGGCAGGGATCAGATCCTGAAGATTATGCAGTTACAAAAAGACGAGAAGGAAAGAGAAATTATCTCTTTGGTGCCAGACTGTGGGAAGCAGTTTACAAGGCAACATCAGCTTCCTGTGAGCCTTTAACGTTAGTGTAAATCAAATCACCGACACAGAGCCATGGTCACATTACATGGGTGTTTTGTTTCCTACTCTGCTTTTAATCCTGCAGTCAGTAGATTGGTTTAATGTGTTAATTGCAAACTCCTCTGGTCTTTATCCGGCACTACTTCTGTGTATCATCATGCCTTCATCTAGTCTGCTTTGAAAAAGCACCAGTGGCTAAGTCTCAGCCCCAAGTCTGCAAACCTGTGGATATTGCAAGTAAAATTGCACTTAGCTCAGTGTATGGGGTCCAACAGTCATGGGAGGACTACTGCAGCTTCCTTGCTGGGCTGGATCCCCGAGCTGCTGGGTGCTGTCTCTGAGCAGGGAAGGACAAACCACACCGTAGGCAGGGCAGTAGCTCAGGAGTCCCAGCTCCTGAATTTCCCAAGGCAGCATTGTGCAGTTCAAGCTCCCACCCTGAAGTGCAATCACTGAAGGGATTGATTTACCCTTCTGATCAAGTCTAACGAGGTGCTTTGTTAAGTCAGAGCCTAAATCATGACCTAAGACTGGAGAAACCATTGATGCCACCCAGCTCAGGGTACTTAAGTGACACTGCTGTTGGAGGAAAAAATCAGGATCTATGCCAGTATTCGTGTTTGCAATCATCTAACAAAAATCCTGCTTATTATATATCACTGGCTTGGTGCATGGCGGTTCTCACTAACACGCTGATAAATGGCCAGGTTTTAGGCATAGGAGACAATAGGAGACAAGTTTGAAGGAGGCAAGGAGCAAGAATCACAGGCTGAAGGTCTGTGGCCATGGGCAGGTCAGAGAAAGTGGGGAGATGGGTGCTGTATGAAGTAATTCATGAGTATAGGGAAAAGAAGAAAAAGCAGAGAGGGATGATACAGCTGCTCAGTGCTAAGGAAGCAGAGCTGCAACGGGCAACACATGCAGGAGCAAGGAAAAGAGTTTCCCACAGCAGAAATGGAGTGCACGCAAATACAAGAACACAAAAAGGAGGAGTGAAGTTAACAGCGGAGAACAGAGTTATTAAACATCATCTGTCCTCGGGAGATGCTGAAAGACAGAGGAAGAAGGAAATCTCAGAGCAGCTTTATTTATTTGGTGGAAGTGCTTTTGACTTGCCAGCTGTGCAAGAGCTACAGCAGGAATCCCCAGCCGCAGAGAGGCTGTGCACTGCATGCCAGTATTTGCACACCCAAGTTAAAGCAAAGCAGCCTGTCCTGAGGCTTCAGGGCAGCATGGAAACGTTTTTCTTTCCTGCTTCCAGAGGTCAACAGAGCAGTGAGGGAAAGGCTTCCAGTGTGCCAAGAAGCAAGAAAAACACCCTTCAAAACCTTATTCGTGATATGAAAGGACACGAAGGCTTCTACAGGAATTAGGAGCCGAGTTTTGCCTGCCTCCTGCTGCCAAACAGCTTGCTGTGGCCCCCAGCACTTGCCATTTTCTTCTATGCCCTACAGCACCATACAGCAGTTTTTAGAATCATTGGCACATCTCCTCTAGCAAACCCTCTCTAATTCCTGTATTAGGTTCTTCACCACTATAGTAGTTTTGAAGCAGTTGAGCTGTACTTACACTTAGGAGTTTGCAAAAGGAACTGAAGTGCTCTGGTAGGAGAAGCTTAACCAAAAGGCCATGCTTTTCACACTGGTGCACTTGGAGATGTACATCTGTCAGCAAGGTTTACATACCCAGGTAATTACTGTCCAGGAAAGAAATTAATTTCATCTTTCTTCCTCTGTGGTAGCACTTGAGCTGAAGTGGTAATAAAGAAAAATCTCATAAACTAGCCACTGGTCACCAGAGTAATTTGTCTGCTATTGATCCACAGTGTGATTTAATGGGGTGGAAAAGCAGGTATAGGAGGGACATAGGTTAGGGAAGCCCTTGCTGAATTCTCACCTCATCCTTATGGGCTCCACTGTCCGCTGGCCTTCTCCTGCTTCCACCATGTCACCCTCGTGGGTCCCCAGCTCGGGCCCTGCATACGCATTTCACCTCCTGGTGCCCTGGGGAGGGCAACTGCTCCCTGAGAGCCAGTAATGCTCACAAGAGAGGAAAGTCCTAGGGACTTGCAAGAAGGGGAAATTGTTCAATTCTGTGCTTAGCTGCTGAACCTGAGCGTGCAGGTTTAATCTCAGTCTGCCACAAAATGGGAAGAGGTTTAACACCCATCAGGCAATTTTTGCAGACTCTCATGCCCAAACATTTGCCTTGGAAAAAGGGTTTGCTCTTGCTCCACTTGTTGACATTTGCATTCTCTACACAAATAAACGAAAGCTGAAGCCTCACAACAAAACACGTTGAAATTTATGACTATTGTCATCAACAGGAACTGCAGAATTAAAACCCAAGAACCTCCCCTCCATCCACTAGCCCAGCTCTGCCTAAATCATGCAAAAGCCATAAACAGAAGCCGCATGCACCAAACCATAAATCCCAGCTGTTCTGGCTCCCCAGCTTAATATCAAGTGATAAAGATGCCCCAGAGTTTATGTGGCTGCCAGTGCTCCCCCCTTGCTGATTGTATACATAAATAAAACCACAATGATCTCGTCTGAGTCCCTTAACCAACAAAAGTAAGTGCTAGGAGCCCCAGCTAGACTAGCTGGAGTGACTCAGAGTGATTTTTGATTGAAGCTGACTATTAGTGGATACAATTAAGATGCCGTTTCAGTTTAAAGATGAACTGGCCGTGCAGCAACAAATTGTGAATGCTTATTGCTGCCACGCTGAGGCAGGTAATCAGGGAATGAAGTTGTAATTGTGGCACCTCTTGTTTTGCTTCTGCTGGAGCGCAGAATGCAAGATTCAATTTAACAAACAATTTGCCACATGGCTCATCCCTGCTGGGTGGGAAAGCAAAGCTTGCTGGCAAGGGTCCCTTTGAGTTTTACTCCTTTTTAAACCTGTTATAAGCAAAACTGGCACTTGCTTTAACCTTTGCACTGAAGCAGAAAGGAAGAGGAGAAACCCAGGAGCATTGCTGATGGTGTTTTGAGAGTGTATCGCAGGCTTCATCCAGAGATGATAAAACCCAACCCCACATGCAGTGGAAAGAGTCATCATTCTTTTGATACCTTTTGGGTCTTTGCGAGCTTCTCTGAGAAACCAGAGGGCAGGCAGGACAGCACACTGGAGCAGCAAATGCCAATGTGTGCAAGTGGAGAGAGATTTATATATGCTGGGAGTTGCTCTCCCTCTGCAGGAGATGCAGGCTGTAGACCCTGGGTAAACTTTAAGCCAATTGTCCTTTCCCCCCCCAAAAGGGAGGGAAGGATGAACTGAAGCAGCAGCTATGTGTAGATTTAGCAGCTCCTCAGCAGCCTGCCTCTGTCCTGCTTCAAGGCAAGGAGTGCAGAGACACGAGGCAGATCTTGAAATGCTGTTTTGCCTGCACTGAGGAAAGAAGCATGAGCTCCTTTGCTATAGTCTGGTTATTAAGTGGCTTTGCTTCCTTGGGTGTGTTTCTGAAGCAAGCACTCTGCAAGGGAAGTAATCTTGTTATGGTCAATCCAGAGAAATATAGTAATTTTAATGGGCATTTTATTTTCAACAGTTCCACATCTGTTCAGTGCTAAATTAGAAGCCACGAAACCCCTCTGTATTTCAATTTTATATCAACAAGACGAAGTCCTGGAAAGCATTAAAAGCACATACACACTCTGCATCCTGCTGCTGTTGATGCTTCCTAGGTCTTCCCTTGCTTTTCTCCAGTTAGCTGTTTCAGGACCTAAGGGGCTGGCATTTAAAGGACTCCAAAAAGATGTTAACGCCAGAGATATCCCGGACAAGACTCACAGAGCAGAGCTTTCTTGGCTTCATTTACCTCTGTTTGGGATCCATCCTTGCATACAACCACCGCCTCCATGTTTCTAGTCCAGGCTCAGCTCCTCCAACAAGGCCAATTCCACGGATGTGTTACAGCCAGCCCTTACACATCCTTCCTGATTCACTGCTGTTAGTGATTCATAATGAAGCAATTCACTTAAACTTATTTAAAACCCCAAATTGCAGGGATATTATTCCGTTTCTTTAAGGTTAAACATGCACTTACATGTTTTGGGATCTCAGAGCCAGCCAGGACCAGTTGCCATTGTTACTTCTCCAGGACGCAGACATTGGCACCACCTTTTTGGTCAAAAAGAGGACAAAGAAAATTGTCCTCCAGTTGCTAGTCTGACTTAGCTCAGATAACAAGGACATCAGCTGTCACAGAGAGGTCCCTCTTTTTATCGGTTTGTAAGTAGTTCAGTTTCTCCTTCCCACAAACATACAGGAATCAGAGAACATCAAAGAGCACAGGGAAACATTTAGTGGTTGGTAACTAGAACGGCTCCAACAGAAACCTTGAAGAAGAAAAAAAAAAGAAAATCTTCTGTCTTTTTCTGAAGTACTGCTGGTCATGGTCTTCAGAGAAGACATTTTCTTGCCTACAAGCACGATATAGGACTCAACATCAGATGGATCCTGCTCTTCACTCCTCATCAGCCTTGGAAAAGCCCCAAGGCAGCCAGCAGCAAAATTTGATGGGACTTTAGGTAGGTGCAACTCAAAGGGGAGAAATGTTCATCTAATTAAAGTTTAGTGTTTTGGATGGAAGCAAGCTGTCAATACCAAGAGCTGTATGCTCTGGCAAAGCAAGAAGCAGAGAAGCACAAATGCTTCACAATTTGTACGTCAGCAGTGCTGGATACCTGAGAGAGGATGAGGTTGTTTTTCTTTAAAGGGAATGATCTGCGCATTGGTAAATGCTCCTCTCCAACACCTCCCCACCACCAGCCAGCC
Source organism: Haliaeetus leucocephalus (assembly GCF_000737465.1). NCBI lineage: Eukaryota > Metazoa > Chordata > Aves > Accipitriformes > Accipitridae > Haliaeetus > Haliaeetus leucocephalus. The sequence goes on from NW_010972886.1 coordinate 12,615,507, forward strand.
TGGCCTTGTTACAGAGCTTTCCCTTGCTCACATGTCTTGCAGGAGACTAAGCACTGGCCAAGATATGATTCCATTACAGGGCTATCATTCTGAGGCAAGATAATACCTTTTTATCAACCCTTATTAAATAACCACCATTGCACCCTGAGGTGTAGTTTGTTGCTCTGTTGTCACAGAGCTGAGGCAGATGCCCTCCACTGGAGTGGCACAAACACACTACAGAAAAACAAGACTAAACTTACTCTTAAGTAGCTCTCTCATATCTTCCAGCTGACACCCCAGCCCACCACTGAGGCCACCTGAGGCTCCTAACAAGGCAGATTGGGCAGCCCTGAGTCCATCCCCAGCTCCACCTCTCCCCAGCCTCGGCCAGCTGCCGAGTGAATTGGGAACCACTCCTCATCATCAGTGGGTGGGAGCAGGCACTTGTGCAGCCTTGAAAGGTAACACCCCAAATCAGCCATCATTTCTGAAAACAATAGGTGACCTCTTTAAGGATGCATCTACCTCTGCTGTCCCTTCAAGACACAAGGCTTGAGCATTGGGCTTGAGACCCCAAGGCTAAGCCTCCAAAAGGCTGTTGAGAATCACTAAAAATTAAATTTGTGCCCTGGTTGGAGCTGGGGAAAAGCACTTCCTAAGTCAAGCTGCTCAAGTTCCTTGTGTCATGGAAACACAAGCCCCGCTGAACCATAATTAGTTGGTTTTATCTTCTTGGGGCAGGGGACAAAGTTATACAGAAAACGCTATCTACAAATGTCTTTATTTGGAAACAAATACATATGTTACTGCACTAAATTAACTCAGCTAAGGAGATGGAAATTAGATCATTTAAAAGCAGAGAGCTCTCCCATATTGTTTCAGAAGAATCATCTTTTTTACATAGGCAGCTAAGGGGCTCATCTGGGGGGAAAACAAACACATCTTTTATGATTATGGCCATTCAAAGCTGTTTCTTGCACTCTAAATTGTCTAACATGAAGGATCAATGGTATCCTCAGATGATGATTTAATTAAAAACTCCTCCTTTCTTCAAGTTGAGATCTGCAAAAACACTCTGAATGGCTGATGGATGATTTGCCATTACCTTGCCTGCTTTTCTCTTAATTTTTTTTTCAGAATTTTAATTGCTGCCATTTGAGGATTATTGATTAACTGTAATTGCTCCTTTTCCCAGGCATCTCCTTAGATATCTCCAGCTATGTGGTCTATGCAAAAGATGAAAACTGAGTGCTTCAGAACTGTAATGGTTTTCCTCATCTGTTAATGAAAACGCAGATAGCTTGATGATGTGTGTTTTGACTCCTGTGCCTGGACCCTGCATTGGCTTGAACTTGAAAGTGGATCAGCCTGCAAATTCTTTTTCCTTGAGAAAAGCACACTGAAAGCACCAAAAAAACTTTTTATAGTCCAGTCACATTAGACAGAAACTAGACCAATGAACTCTTTACAGCATGGGCAACTCCTGAGTGCAAAGAGAATTTCCCATCTGCCTTGCAGACCAGGCAAAGGGAGGAAAGTTACTGCTATTCCTTCTGCCTGTTTTGTTGCATTTCAGGTACATTTAAGAGTTCACATTTCAAAATACAGGGCCAAATATGCTATTACACAGGGAGCATCACCCGCAACAGGCATGAAGTTGCCCTTTGCTGCAGGTTTAAGGTGATGCTTTAATTTTAGTCTGAGGATTATGATCTCAGACTACTGCATTATTGGGAGGCAGCAAATGATCCTGTTAGAGTTGATCTGGTAAGTCTGGTGTACCTAAGCATATAGATAGTGCTATTAAACAAAAACCCCACCCTGCATCATTAATTCCAGAGCAATTATTTTTCGAAGCTGATCATCAGCTAAGTGGGAGTTCATTACCAGAATTTGTCTAGAAATAAGTTTTAGATAGTGAGCAGCTGCCCACAAGGTTTAAATAATAAAAATTATAAAATACAGTAGTTGAAATTTGAGAAATTATTTCCTGTAATATTTTGCCCAGGGATGCCTGTGCCCTGACACTGACATGCAGCCCAGTGAGGAAGCCAACACCACACTCGGTTCTGCCCTGGCCCCACCACTGCAACCAGGTACCATCGTGCCATGGGAAATCCCTCTTATCCACAGACTGTGCGAGCATCCCACAGCCCTAGGAAGATTGGAGACAACAACTTACAGCAACTGGAGGTTGCAGAAGCTTTGGCACCTGCATCCCGCAATGGGCTCACCTATCCAGCAAACCTTTCCATGGTACAACCAGGCAGGCAGACCACTTGGAAAGGATACTGCTAGAAATGTAAATTAAATTGTAGCAGGCAGTAGGGAGACATAAGAAGGGAGATTGGGAGCCTAGGAAAACAGCTTCCTAGGCTGCACGCAGCAAGCAGCTTGTGGAGAGAGGAGCTATAGGTTTTCTGCATGAAGAAGATGATTGTTAAATCGAGTAGGGTATTGATGGTAAGTGCATCTCATCACCAAATTATATATATATATAAAAATAAAAATATATATAAAAGTACAGCAGAAAAGAAGAAAAATAAAGTATGTGTCAAGCTTTCCAGTACACAGGGAGAGACAGCAAAGGTGGGAATTTTTTCACCTAAATAAATGTCTGTAGGCTGAAGAAATTCCTTCCTTTTCTTATGTTTTGTTCAACAAAAAAGAAATTAAACACTGAGACATATTTAGTAAAAATGATGGTCCGGACAATGTTTTTGGTTTCTACCAATGTGATTATTTTTTTTTGGATACACATAAAAAAAATTCTTATAGGTCTGCATTTTAAAGAAGAGACATTTATTCTGTATAAAAAGATAAAGATTCATCATTAATTTACTGGGGTGACCTTCATTATTAAATCTCTGCTCTGCAGTAAGCAGTGGACACCTTTCAGGCACATGCTGGGAACTTCATCTGCCTTTAACCTTGAGTTCTTCTGTAGTCCCACAAAGCAAGACTGACATCAAAACAAGTGAAAAAAGATCATGAAAGGAGTCAAGGCGTTCTTCTGGGTACAGAAGACAACCTGAAGAGTTGGACCATCCAGTCAACATGAGTCAAGCATGCTTTTAAGGACTGCAGGGACTTAAAGAATTGAGGGGAGACATCCCACTTCTTTTGACAATAAAGCAACTTTTGGAAAGTTGTAACAGAGCAAAACGTGGCACAGAAATAGAGGGGTGAAGAGCAAGGTTGGAAGGAAGCAATAAACGATTTCACAGGCAAACTCCAGCTTGAAGGCTTACCATAAATGTTATTCTTGTCCAATTGTAGGAAGTTTCTTGCAGTGCTTTGGCAAGTCCTCTTTTTTCTTGTTGTCATCAAAATATGCTTCAATGGATTTTTTTCATGTGATTCGAGGAGATCAGTAGCAGAAATTTTTTCAAAAGCACCTTATTTTAATAAAACCACTCCATTAAACTCAAAATTTTGGCCTGAAATTCCACTCCTCTGGAAGGCAAAGGCATTTTTACTTTTGGCTTCAGTCAGACCAGAGTTGGGCTGATGGTGAAGCGGATGGACCGTGTATAGGTGTATTGTGGACATCTGTATACTGACAGCAGAGAAGATAAAATTCACTTCTGTGACTGCCATTAGGAAGTTAGGGCAACTTGAGCTGGTCCCACAAGCAGGGACAGGAAGCAGCTTATTCATGTTATCTCAATGCGCCCAAATTACAGGCCAGATACAAACATAAGAAGAATGTTACAGAGGGCTTACACTGGAAAGCTGACATATTAGGCATCTATGTTTGATGTATAAATTTAGATGATGTGAATACCCACCTGGGTGTGAAACCCATCCCTGGTGTAACGCAGTTAAGGCAAGGGCATGCATTTGACCATCTTCCTAAGCAATTTGAAGGCATATTCACTGCTAACTGAAGTAATACATCAACCCTTGATTTGTTTCACCAATATCATGGAAAAAAAAAAGCAGCTGGTGCGAAGGGAGAGCAGGCAGACTGCAGCCACTAGGTGGGATAACAGCCTAGCAGGCAACGCGGCTGGGAGGCAACTGCAACACAAAGCCTGCACCCAGCCTTTGGCCAGCATCGCTTACATGGGATGGGCAAGTGAAGCGCCACACTACGTGTTAAACCTGCTACAGCCTTGGTCAGGGAGCGGATTTAGGAGACTACAAAATTTCCAAAATCTCTTTAAATATTCATAAATGTTCTCCGTAATTGCTCGGTTCACATTCAAGCGTTCTTATAACTTGACTACTGCAGAGTTCCATAATTGAACTTGCCACACTTGCAAACGTCCTAACAGGGCTGTTTCAGAGCTCTTGTGGGAACTGTAATACTATAAAAAGGGACTGGGCAAAACTCTTGAAATCAAAGGTCTGGCTTAATTTGCATCAGAAGGAATCTGACCTGGAGATTTTTGTGCTATGTTTTATGGAGTAAGAAAAAAAAAAAGCAAGCAATAGTTCCTCTTTAATATTTACAACACATCTTCCATGCATCTTTAATGGCATTGTTTATAAAAAATGCAGTAACAGTTCTGTTTTGCTTCAGGTAGAGGGATCCTTTACAGGATAGGCAGCTTGATTTGGATCTTAACAATGACGATGTTCTACCTTTGTTCTGTGAATTAATGCATCTGGGAGATGAACTCCAGAGCAAAGATGTAAGAGCTGGAGCTTGGCCTTTGCACATGAATATTCCTATGGAGAAAGCAAGAGCTTTTTCTCCTTACAGCTTAAAGCAGCTCAGAAAGCTCCCCAAAAGAGCAGGAGGGAAGCTGACCCTAAGTAGGAATGTAGAGATAAAATAAGACTTAATAATTAACACCATTGCCCCCCCACTTTGTGTATATGTGGTTTTCCTCTCTCTGTTTTTTTTATATGGAATTGTTGCATTTCCCTTATTTCTCTTTGTACAAGTATGCCTCTTAAAAGAGGGTAGGGATCTGGTTGTCCGAAACCCACTTGCAGACCAAATGATTGATTACCGCTACATCTAGTCTCTCCCAGGAGCCAATATGACGCTGCAACCTTGCTTCCATTGATACGTTGCCATAAAAAAAAATCCATATGGGCAATTACATTCCCAGTATGAAAAGGCTTTACACAGAGGCTTGCATGTGACTTTGCCAGGTAACAGAAAGTGATTTCTGCAGGTTAACAATTTAGTGATAAGTTGGGTATATATGTATATAATATATGTTTATATATACATAGTATTTTGAAAACACCAAAGATGCTCGTTTGGCAGGAGGAGGCTGAAAACGCCTCTTATGTGAGTTAAGGATCAGGAATTTGTAATCCTTAAGAAAATGTAGGACTGAAATATTAACGAATCCCAGGCAAATCCCAAACAAGAGGTACAATACCAAGACTAGCAGGTTTCTTCCACACAAAATCCTCTTCCACAAAAGCACTCTGAGGACACAGGGTTGCTTAAGAGGTCATGCTGGTGTGAATAGATCACTCTCACAACTAAATTAATGATGAAGAATATTTTTAGGCATCATAGCATTGATTTCCCTTCTGATGAGAGCCTCACCTGCCTCTGAAACTATAATAGAAAAGATTATGGATCAAAATGGGAAGAATATTCTGGATGATCCAATTTACCTTTCAATGTGCAGAAGAATTTGATTTTGTAGCATTTTCAAAAGGATTTAGAATTGCAAAACTAAACCAGAATTGTTTTTACATATGAAGTGATAAAAGACGAGAGATACCCTACTGATCCTGGATTGCCAATGTCCTAGCTAGAAAACAACCACATATTAACAATTTTCAGCCTAGACAGCCACAACAAGCAAAAAGCTTAACAGGAGGGAATCATCATAAGATTTCAGAAACTGCTACTGGCACTGGCTGCTGTAATTTCTCACTTTTAACAATTAGGCATTGTAAGGGAGCTTGTACTTTGGAAAGTACCACCTCTGTCTCTTAGACTGTGATGAGTCAGGCTCTGCTGAAAATAGCAACTGGGAAGGAAAAGAAAGGAAAGTTTTGGGGTTTGTTTGGTTTTTTTTTTTACAGTGTAATTTTTTACAAATGGGCCATCACTGGAAATACATTCCATGCCACCCTTTAAAAAGTCCTTCGGCTCCCTCTAATTTCAGCTGAAAATCCATCCAGTCCAGTGTGCTGCCAGACAACGTGAATGGGCTCCATGTCTCCAGACTCATGTGGGCTTGTAATTAAAAGAAATATTGCAGTTGTTGCTGAGCAATGGCCACAACTCAGCCTCTCCATGCCTTCTCCTGGTACCTCCTCCTCAGCACTACTTCTGTTCCTCCTTCCATCTTGCACCTCATTTTCTTAAGAGATCGATTCAAGGTTCTCAGGATAAGAGCTCAGGATTTCTTTGGTTTCAGGAGATCTAACAGCAAAATGTGGCAGCAAGACCCTTTGACAGGCTAAGAAGTGACTTGTCGTAGGTCTCGGAGGAAATCAGCCTCTGATATGAGACCTGAGCCTTGTTTTTTGGCATCGCACTTCCACCGTGAGTGCATCTATTATTCTTCCATGGGCACTGAAAGAGATGTCAGTCACACGGCTGAAGGACAGAGGGGAGCTATGGGAATGAGAACCCTCTAGAGTGACATGGTTTCATGCTGTTTCTTTAATTTTTTGTCTGGCAAGTGAAATATATTTCACCAGAAGGTGGGAAAGGACTTGGAACAAAATTGATCTTGGCTGAGCAAACATTTGACAACGTTCTGTGGGAAACAACCATCTGTCTTGGGAGATATCAACTCCAGGAGATATTGATGGCACTAAAAATATCTGCCTTAGTCCTCAGTCCCAAGGCATTCAGTTTTCAAGCATGGAGAGCCTCAATTCTTCAGCAGTAAACCTTTTTACTTGTTTTTATTTTTGGAGTGTTGACTTACCAGGTGTGCAGTGAAAGGCTCTGGTTTGTTGAAGATGCAGCCACACATGTTTTGGTGCCTGGGTTGAGTGGAAACTATAGAGGAGCTGCAGAGAGATAATTAATATGGATTAAATGGAAAAAGGGCTTTGTGCTCTGCTTCGCAAGTACAGACCGTACACAGAGATGGATGTCTCTATCTCAGAAGAGCAGTTTGGCAAGCTAGGTTCTTCTGAGATATATGAGGAGGGGAAAGAAAAAAAAAGTAATCTTTGAAAGAAAGTTTAAAAAACACACCATGAATTCAAAACAGCTTTTTACTCCTCACTGACAAGGAGGATAATCTATTTATTGAAACTGAGAAGCAGCCCTCACCCCATGAATCATTAAGATTTAGACCATTTCACCTTCCTTGTGTGGATAAAAATCAAGATAATCCAAAGTTTTCATAGGGAGGTGTGAAGGTAGGGCAGCCTAAATTCACTGATAGATGTTCTGCACCCGAGTTGGCAGATGCACTTTCATACCTGTGATTTGCGCATCTCCTGCTGTCCAGGCAGGTGCTTTTCCACAGGCCTGTGAAGTAAGTAATAGGTATTTTTACCACAAACTGGAGGTCTTGCTACCAGGACATATTCCTCTTTGGAAAAGGCAGTCTCTTGGTCATCAGGGGTCTCTGTGGGATACCAGAGACCAGAGGATTACAGGTGAAAGCCTTGACCTGTTGTCCCATACCTGCTCTCTCCATCTGTGATGGGTGCAAGCTCCCCGCCAGAGCTATGCCAACATCTTCTCACAAAGAGCATCAGCTGCAGCAAGAACAAGATACTCGCTCGTTCTACAGGAGCAATTTGCATTTTGCTCTTTGGAGCCCTACCCCATCATATTTCCATTTACTGAGACACTTGATAGGTATTTTTTCTCATTTTCCTGTGGTTTTCCCCTTTTGGGGAGGTTTTTTAGGTGTGTTTGGGGAGGGTTTATGGCTGTTGCCCAGGAGAGCCAATAACAAGTGCCATGGACTCATGCCGAGAGCAAGAACGAACGATGCTTCCTGCTGACATCCCCCTGCCACCAGCAACTGTCCACCAGTGAACCCCAGCGCTGAATGCACTTTCTCCATATTTAGTCTCTGCTAAAGTGGACTTTTTTTTCTGTGGCCAACATGACAATGCCATGGGAACCCATGCTGCTTACCTTGCAGAAGCATGACTGTTCAGCATAACCAAATGATCAAAAGGCAGGGACATGAAATGGGGCATACTTAACATAGCATCACTTTTTGGCATGATGAAGAAGGCTAAGATAAGCTAGACTGGCAATCATATCTGAGTAAGAATAATTAAAAAAAAAAAAAATCAGTGCATGTTGAAGGCCTATGGCTGAGTCTTCCTCAAAAGCTGAATCAGATGATATAGAAGAGAGTAAGAAATAATATTTAAAACAGTCAGATATTCCAGTGATGGAGGAAAGAGATGCAATGACTACTTCATCTAGATATACTCAGGTGGAAAAAGAAAAGCGGGTGTCTTAGCAGTATAGTGTGCTTGACAGGACAGATTTTACAGAAAAAGAGAATTCCTACTTCTGGAGCAATCAAGGAAGAAAACATAAAAATGCTTTAGAAAACAGTAGCTCCATGTAGTAAATACCACATGTATGGGGGGGAAGTGCATAGGGGTTTATTGGGCAACTGGAGCAGACCACAGTGCCCTGGGGAACCATAGAGATATTGGATCACTTCTAGGAAAGAAGTGAAAACATCTGAAAGAGGAGGGCAAGCAGGAGAAAGGATTTCTCCCTGCACATACAGTGAGAGAAGGAGCTGAGACAGATGGCTGATAGGATGCACACTTCTTTAATGATTTTTTTATTTTTTTTTAGTTGGGTTTGTTTGCATGACAGCTCTGAAATAGGATAAAATACAGAGAAGGGCAATGCTGCATAATGTGAACGAGAAAAGGGAACTGTTCAGCTTTTTCATTTAAATGCACGAAAACCTCTGTGAGGTCTGTGTGGGGAGTGGGGGAGGCATGAATTAAAAAAAAAAAAAAAAATTATGCTGAAGTAAACGATGAATCCAGTGAGAGAACAGACTCAATCTGAAGGCTCATAACCACTGCTGAAATTATGAACTGTGCTAATAGTTGCAGGCTGTGTTTCTGGATGCCAAGTGGGGCATTTATTCAACAAATGGCAAGATAGAATTTAACGCCAGGAAGCCCTCTGCAGCTCTTCAGAAACTTACCGCTGTGGTCACAGAGACCTGGCTGCAGGGATGGGATGGATGCTACTCATGTGGTATGGACCTGCCCATCCACAGGGAGCTCCTGAACCCACCGAGGTGGGTGTCCATTGGGTGGTGACATGCCAAACTTCCACTGTAAGAGGCACTGCACACATCCTACTGATCCTCTCTGCCTCCTTCATCCCACTCTTTTTCCCCTGCACCAGCAATGCTCTGCAAGGGAAGGATGCAGCCCTGTGACTTGGCCTCACGGGGAATGAGGAGAGGAATGGAAAAGCCAATAGATTCAAGCCCAGACATACCCATGGAGGTGACAGGCACCCCAGAGTGAAGGGTGACTTGCAGGTTTGGTGGTGGGAGCACAGAGCACATGCTTTGCTTCCTGCTTAGCGGTGACACAAAAAAATCTCAATCTGTTACACACCGCCGGGGATGGCTGCCACCCGCATTCTGGCTGCCTTCCTCCATGCTTCATCAAACAGGGGCCATCTGTGTGCTAAGACGACCTTCGAGGGTGACAAATAGGAAGAAAACACTTGAGAGACACTGGCCTGCTGCTCAAGGCCAGAAGTTATTGGTGGTGCCTTACCAGTGGGAGATCTTGCTAGCTTTGTATCATCTTTCCCAGATGTCCAAACCCATACACATTCCCTTTTAGCATCTGAGGGAAGATCACCGTATCTCATGAAGCACAGGCTGGCCTGAAAACTATGGAAATTAAAATCACACGGTTATGAATAATAACTAAGGACTCCAGATCAAGTCCCTTACCCCCAGACGTCCAAAACCCAAAGTCAGATGGAGCCAATTAATGTAAAGAACTGCATATGGTCACTAATAATGCATACATTTCAGTTGTCCTGTGCAAGCCAAAGCATTTCTGCCACATCATCAAATACATTATATCTGTGCACTCTTTATTCAGTAACAATTTATTTATATACAGTTATGGTGCACCCTGAAACACATAGTTTACTAATTAACTCATAGCCACCTGGAATGGTAATTAGCACAACAAAATCTGGAGCAAATCCATAAGCCTGATCATGAGATGCACATGCTTGAATCACTGAAAATAGTCAGCCTCAGCGTAAGGGGAAAACATGCATTTCAAGTTGAGCACCAAGAGGTTGTCCAGTGCTAATGACAGGTCGGAAAAAATCAGGCTCTGGGAGTTGTGGGCTTGAGGTCCCTGGCCTTCAAGTCTGCTCAATGGCAGCATGAGGATGTGCCTTTCAATATCATATTAAAGAGTTGGAACCAGACCAAGTGCTGGAAAAGTCTTTTATCCCATGGAAGCATCACTGCCCAGCATTGTCCCTCAGACAAAGGTATCCTGCCAACAGATCACAGACTGGAGGTTTTGTGATGGAGAACTACAGATCTGTGTGGGACCATTGTATGGGAACCAAAGCAAAGGCAAGCTAAATTTGGGCAAAAGACTTCATACTCTGTGTGCATGCGCAAGAGGGCGGCTAAGTTGATACAAAGCCTTCTGATACTGCAACTGCTGTGTTGCAGGCTCCCAATAATTTAATACCACCTTGCCTCTTTTGCTACCTTGAAGAATTACAATGACTGGGCATTGCTTGTGCAACTCCACGCTGTGCATTTGCTGCTGATCAGTGAATTTAATCCTGCTGGAAATGCAGACGTGGGCTACAAAGGAGGAACTGTTTCCCATCTGCGTTTAAGCTCCTTCATGCCTACTAAAGGGCTTTGCCTAAAATCAGTGACAACCTGCCCGCTCCCATGCCTAATCACCATAAATGTGTGAAAACAGAACCCAACATAGTTAGTAATTATCCCTTCATTATGCTAGTGTGCTTCTGATAGCATAATCATGATCAAAAGATGTGTGATTCTCCTCTTACCATTTTCTGTTTGCAAATTTAGCCTCTTTGTCTGCTAATAAGGATTTAATAAAAAAAAAGAAACAACAATAAAAACTACTTTCTGAAGCCTGTGCCTGTCCATGCAGCAGTCAGTGACAAAATGTCCCCTGACCTGAAGAATCAGATTCTCAAGTAGCAAATAGCAGCAGAAATAACAGGTATGCGAAAACGCTGGAGAGAAGGGCACATGAAAAGCATCTAAAGCTGAGTTTGAAAGAGAATTTGGTGCCCATTAGAGGTGGCTCAGAGTTTGCACGTCATTTAGGGGCAGTTTTGATTACGATTAGTTAACCAGCAATTTCCTTCCTCATTGGCTTTTAACCATTTATTGTTTATAGTGCAGTCTAGGAAGCTCTGCAATAGGCACTAAAGCATTTAGGAGAGGCAGCAGGAGTTGCTCCAAGGGAATAAGTTAAAGCTCAGCATGTGCCCTTCAGTGGGAAATCATAAAGCATCCCTGGAAATGTCTAGCTGACCCCCGAGCTGGAAGAAAGAAAACAAGAGGGCACCTTTCCTGCTCCCTACAGAGGAGGCTGCCAACCACCAGCCTTGATCTATGCATTATATGCCATGTAAATGCACCCATTCCTGCTAATCTTATGGTAAATTTGATCCCAAATTCTGTCTGTGCCTGCACAGCCTTTATATTCACTCCTGTTTCTCCTCTTCTCCCTGTCTTTAAGGATTGCCTGCCCTTGGCAGTCTCTTCCTTCTTTCACTACCTATCTAGAAATGTTCACATTCTTCCCCATAACTGTGCTGCCACCATCTTCTCACCCATCATCTCCAGCTATCCAGTCATTACATATTTTTTGAGAAATAAAATAAATAAAATTAAAGAATTTAATAAAACTGATGGTCCTGAGAAAATATTTGCTTTGGATATTGCACAGAGAATTTAGGAAACTGGGATCACCCAGTTTTGCAAACCAGGGAACTGTTTTACCTAGTACCTTTCTTGCAGAACTGATCAGAAAATGCTAGTCTGAACTCTGAACTAGTTATTCCAGAACTAGTGAGTACTGGGAGCTGTGTCTGAGATTTTGAAAAGGACAAAAAGGTACTTGACATTTGTATGCAACTGATTTAGTAAGGCAGCACTAGATTTAGGAATGAGCCCAGATTAATTTGTGCATTATGCCATTTTACAGCATAGCAATGCCAGTGGCTGACTGTCACCTTCAAGGGATTAAGCCTTGCTTTCTGTACAAGAGAGCAATGATGTTGCTGGCTGTCGTGGTTTAACCCCAGCCGGCAACTAAGGACCATGCAGCTGCTCGCTCGCTCCCCCCTGGGTGGGATGGGGGAGAGAATCAGAAGAGTAAAAATGAGAAAACTCATGGGTTCAGATAAGAACAGTTTAATAGGTAAAGCAAAAGCCCCGTGCACAAGCAAAGCAAAACACAGAATTCATTCACAACTTCCCATCGGCAGGCAGGTGTTCAGCCATCTCCAGGAAAGCAGGGCTCCATCATGTGAACAGTTACTTGGGAAGACAAATGCCATCACCCCAAACGTCCCCCTTTCCTCCTCCTTCCCCCAGGTTCATATTGCTGAGCATGACATCATATGGTCTGGAACATCGCTTTGGTCAGCTGGGGTCAGCTGTCCCGGCTGTGTCCCCTCCCAACTTCTTGTGCCCCCCCAGCCTCCTCACTGGTGGCGTGGGGTGAGAAGCAGAAAATGCCTTGACTCTGTCTAAGCACTGCTCAGCAATGATGAAAACATCTCGGCATTATCAACACTGTTTCCAGCACAAATCCAAAACACAGCCCCATACTAGCTACTGTGAAGAAAATTAACTCTATCCCAGCCAGAACCAGCACACCAGTGGGGGTGAGAACAGCCGTGCATCCATTTGCCAGTGGTTGGAGGACTGGCCACCTCTCATGCAGAGTGAAGATGAATAGCCACAGTGGTTTAACATCATTGCTATTAAAGTTCCTCATTCCTCTGGCAAATTGAGTTGACTTTCAGGACAATTAAACTATTTGTGCCTCCATCCAGTCTGTTCAGTGCTGTTAAATTCCAATGCAAAATGAGTCTCATTTGAAACAGCAGCACTGGTAATGGATAGCGAAGCAGCTCCTTGTAATGAGATCCTCTCATCTGGTGAGTTAACAGTGAGCAATCACAATAGTTAGCAATGCAGATAAAGCCTAACTCCTGACATCTGAGCTAGCAGAAGGGGATGGGGCTTGCACATCAGAGTTAAAGTTTCAGGCTCCCTCAAAACTGAAGTCAACCCCTTCCTGCACAAGGACCAGCAGTCCCAAAATAGTGTCACGTTTGCCACCTCTCAGCCAAAAAATCTCCCTTTGGACAACAGATGTCTGCAAGTGAGTGTGAATCCAAGCCCAAAGCTCTCACACAGCAGTTTGTAGAAGTAACCCTTCTGTTCATTCTCTGCCATAGCAAGGGCATGCTGCTCTGTTGTGAGGGGCAGTCCCTAACTGGTGGCTGGACTCCAGGTGAGCTGCAACTTCACTTGCTGCCATCTAGCAATGAGCACACTCCTTCTTGGCTTTCAGGGAAGTCCAGCTCTGCTTCTCTCCCAGAAAAAGTCCTGGTATGGTCAGCAGTTCCTCCAGATTAGTCTGAGAAAGCTGAACAACACCATTCCCATACACAGACCTCTACAAACATTTCTGCATGCTGCTCCGAGTGCTACGTGCGTTTCTTCCATCTTGCCTTTTCTCACTGAAATTCAGAAACACGCATCTTTCTTAAAAAAATCAAACCAATCTCATACAGAGAGAGCTGACCAAAACTGGGCATGTCACTGCACATGCATTTTTCCCAGAGGGGAGGTTGCGAAAGCAAACAAAACGTGGCAGATGTTAGTCGTGGTGTTCAATGCACTGCTGGAAGGTGCTCAGATCCTATAGTGATGAGATCTCAGAAGTCTATAGTGCCGAAGTCAAACACTTCAAGATGAGCTTTTCACGTTGCCCTGTTTTGAAACACTTCAAGTTGATGTGGCACGGAAATGATTCAGGCAAGAATAGATTTTTCCTAAGTAAGACAGAATGATAAAACATTACACTTCGTGATATAGAGCTGAAATTACACTACCTGAAAAGGCAATATCTCATCTAAGACACTGAGTATCAAAATAATTTGATTTTTCCATCAAAATGTGGAGAAGATGAAGAATATTACAGCAAAATTTCTTCAGATTGAAATACAGGCTGTCCTGCATATACAAAGCTTCGGAAATTCCAAGTTATCTTCATCTTTTCCAATCATTTTGAATTAACTAAGTAACTACCTCAGCTTGTTTTTAAACTGCAGTGACAGATATGTTTAAATTCTCAGATATATTAAAAAATATCCTAAGTGAATGAAAAGGAAAAAAAACCCAGCTCACAGTTTGTGCATGTTGCATTATATCATCATTTGACTTCAGGATGTTGGACTTTGCTTTATCAGGATTTGACACTATCTACTTGACTAAGCAGAAGCTCAAACACACACAAAAAAGTCTAATAAAAACACAGAAAATGTCATGCCTGTAAGCTTCAAAGCAGCACAGGACTTGACTAATTTAACATGGTTTTTACTCTTAAAGGAACTGCTTACCCATTGATTCATCTTCTGTTCACCCAGGACTATCCTGTCACTATTGCTCAGAGCTGTCTTGCATTTCTCTCTGTGCAGTAAAAGAAAAAAAATTAGAGATATAATAAAAAATTTCATGGCCTCTGCTTCAGGCTTCAGAGCTACCTTGTGGTCTTTGTAGAAGGGCTCATTAAAAATGCATTATGCTAGTGAGGGAGCAATAGCCTGCCTGCACAGAAAAGGTTTGCAAAGGTGTGGGGCAGTTAAATGAGAGAAAAATTCTCTCTTAGGGAAAGCAGCGACAGAGACTGCTTTATGCTTCTTGACTCATGGCTTTGATTCAAGCACAATGTCACAAACTATGCACATCTGATTGCTCTTCCCAGCCAGGGCTGTTATGTCCCCAGGGAGAGAAATCGCACCCGGGGAGGTGGGCAGCAGTTGCCTGGTGCCTCTTGCGCAGTGCCCTGCTAGTAAATAAACAGACCAACAATCTCCCTGGGAAATGTGGAACCGTATCTAATCTGTGATAGGAATATCCTGAAACTGTGCTAGGGCCAGTGGGTGACACGAGTGGAGTGGGTGTCCCCAGGGCTCGCCAAGAGCTTTCCTGCAAGAAGCCCCCATCTTCTGTGAAGTAATGACATGAGCTGTGGGAAAATTTTCCCTAAGGAGAGAGCCCACATCACCCTGAAATCCTGCTCCCTTTGTAGCAACATACCCCACATCAAAGTGTAATTCCAGAATAGATACAGTCCAGTGCCACCAGCTGCTGATGTGAAAAAACAAAGACCCCAAACAACAAAACTCAAAACGTAATTGTCGTGGTTTAACCCCAGCCAGCAACTAAGCACCACGCAGCCGCTCACTCACTCCCCCCCCATCCAGTGGGATGGGGGAGAAAATCAGGAAAAGAAGTAAAACTCCTGGGTTGAGATAAGAACGGTTTAATAGAACAGAAAAGAAGAAACTAATAATGATAACACTAATAAAATGACAACAGTAGTAATAAAAGGATTGAAATGTACAAATGATGCGCAGGGCAATCGCTCACCACCCGCCGACCGACACCCAGCCAGTCCCCGAGCGGCGAATCCCTGCCCCCCCACTTCCCAGTTCCTAAACTAGATGGGACGTCACATGGTATGGAATACACTGTTGGCCAGTTTGGGTCAGGTGCCCTGGCTGGGCATGAGAAGCTGAAAAATCCTTGACTCTAGTCTAAACACTACTGAGCAACAACTGAAAACATCAGTGTTATCAACATTCTTCACATACCGAACTCAAAACATAGCACTGTACCAGCTACTAGGAAGACAGTTAACTACATCCCAGCTGAAACCAGGACAGTAATGAAACAAGTTGCCAAAGCCCAGGATGTTATTTAGATACAATAAGATTTCAAAAAATTTGCTGATTAGGCATTTTCTCTTACTGGAGCCTTTAGATTTCGAATGTTCCAGCTTCTCTCTGGAAGCAGGGAGGCAAGAAAACTTGCCTCTTTTTCCTTTTTCTTTCTTTTACTGAAGGAAGTGTGCCTTCTCTCCAAGACATATATTGCATAAGATATTCTGGAAATCAGCAAGCAGATTTGCAGTAGCATACAGGTTCCTTCTTCATGTTGAATTTAGGATTACAGGGACCCTGGTATAATTTCATTAAAAAATTAAAGGAAGCGGAAATAAGCAGTCAAAATTAGCATGCAAAGTAGAAGTTGTATTTTTTCAAGGGTGAATATTAATTCTACAGAAATAAGTACTCCTCTTAATAAAACAGTTATTCCTTTTAACCAAAGACACTATTAAAACAAGAAGCTCTTTGAAAAAAATCCTCACCAAATATACCTGACAAAAATAGCTGTCTTCCTTCTTTCCTTGCTTTTTTTTTTTTCTTTTCTCCCCTTTTAGGGAATTCTTTCTTTTTATATTCTTTTGTTGTCACATCTGTGAGGATATTTGTGTTGTTTCTTTCAATATATTTCAGGTAGCCTGGCAGCACGTGTATTGTAAATCGAATTAAGACCCAGGCAGGCGACATGAAGGGCTAAAAAAAGTTACTGCAAATCTGGGAAGAAGTGGGAGAGAAGCTGGAGTCAGAGCAGGTGCCTGGGAGCAGCTCTGTGGGTGCAGGGCGGGGGTCTTTGCTGGTCCCCTACCTTGCAAGGGGTCAGGTTCGTCACCCCCTGTGTCACGAGCTGCTCTGGCCACCCGTGCTGTCACTGGTCCAGAGCCTCTGGGCCTGTCCAGCCCAATAAAATGAAAAATAAAGAGCAAAAGTAGCAATAGCACAGAGGAAGGGGCTGTGGGAATCTTGCCCCGTCTGCAATCCTTGTGAACAGCTGCGCCTCGCTCTGGAAAGGGAACTGCAGGGAAAATCACCTTTTTGGAGGAAATGGCAGCACATATCCCTATGCCAATTCAGTGGGAATAGCTCCTTAGCATGGGAGATGTTAAAAGAAGCATGTTTGTATCTGTTCTCTCCTTTTGACACCAAATAGAGTTTAAGTTATAAGAATACACAATAAGGACAAGTATGTCTGCAGGCATGTGAAAGTGTACGCATCAGCTTCTCAGCCTGCAATGCCCAAATGTAGCCAACAGACTGAGCAGCTCAGCAGGCTGGAGAGGATTAACACATCAGGAGCAAAATGTAGCAAAAAAGCACTTTTTGCCCTCCTGTCCATGCTGTCTTCCTGAGTACCGGGAGAGGGGAACATGCTAAAGAGACTGTATTGTACCAAGTGTCATACAGCATCATTAAATTTCAGATGTGCCAGCAGATAATTTAGATAAAGACCAACAGGCACAAAGACACACAGAAACGTTATCAGCCATGACTCCAAGGATGACAGGTTGTTACCACAATTTCCTAAGAGGCTGCAGCTGTGAACTCCCTTTTTCTTTTATTTTTTTGCCCTCCCACTCAGCAACCTTCAGAAACTGGAGTTTATGTCTCTTTTAAGTTGATGTGCTACAAAGGGAACCAAAAGAAAGCCTCAAGGGGAAGATATTGGCTTTAGCTATTTGATCCAGCTTTTTACATTGCTATTCTATGCCCAATTCTGAGAAAAAGAAATCCCTTTATCCTCTGATTCCCTACCTAATCAAAACTAGCCTATTTTACCCAAATAGCCAAGCCACATTGCTTAACACCTGCATTGATTTCAGCCCTGGGAGAGTAAGATCTGAAAGATTTTCCTTGAAGGACTGGTCAGAAAGGAGACTAACTCCTGCTGCTGCTGTTATGAAGCTCCACCTTTGTCACAAAATACTACTCTTCCCATCAGGAAAACAAACGGCACAGCAGCCTGAGGAGGGACTGTGGGAATGCAGGCAACGATGGGTGCAGGCAGCAGCACCGCTCTGTCCCGAGCAGTGGCACAGCACCTTCCAGCACAGCGTAGGACCAAAAAGGGATGCTGCAGCCCCAGGTCGGCTTTCAGCGGGGCTGTGTGTTTTGCCTGCATGGGGGAAAGTACCAGGGGATGATGGTCTATAGCATGGCCTCCGAGTTGCTGCAGGAGTAGGGAAGCGTGGCTTTTAACAGGGCAGGTCTAGTATTAGCTACAGCTTCCTCGGCAGGCTGATGCCTTCATCGCATTTCTTGTAACCCTAAGGAGGGAGACAAGAAAAACTACAGCACCGGGGTGTCAGTGTGATATTCAGCACATCATACGCAAGTACAGGGCATCTTCAAACGCCCACCCCAGCTCTAGCAGGACTCCCCTGTCCTAGGGAAGCAGTGGCTGCAGCCACCCCCATGGAGCCAGGGGACCTGACCCTGACTCCCACCCTAACCTTAACCCGGCCTGCCCCCATGGATAGAGATCTTGGGCAGTGGACAAGCCGTTTTCCACAGCTCACACGAACAGAAAATCTTAAAAGGTTTCAGGGTTCTACCACCTCCACAGGGTAGATATTGCCAAAGGTGGGGAGAAGGAGAGGGAGGGTTATCAGCAGGCAAAGTAGCATTAAAGATCTCTCTCCTGAGAAAATCAGGCTTTACAAAATGCCACGGGGAACTCCAGCACAAGCCAACACCTATTTAGTATCCCAGTTTTCCTGGAGATTTGCAGCAGGATCATGGAAGTGTGGGGATCTCTCACTTCTTACAATTTTCCTTTAATATATAACCTATCGGACAGGCAGGAAAGACGAGACACTTTGCACCACTTCCAGGGATCACTACTACACACAGAGCACAATTATTAAATCAATGGATAAATCAAAAGCTAAAACTTGTTTTTCTTTTACAGGTGTCAACTCCAGAGCAGAAGATCGCAGCTGGGGAAGCTGATTTTGGAATAAAAATGAAAAGCCCTTTCTGTAGATGTCTTACCAGTAATAAGCTGTGGAGAACACAATCCCTTCAGCTCCCAAAATCATGCAGATGAAACCCAGCTGTCATTACACAGTTGTGTCCCTAGCAGCAGCAGAGAGAAAAAGAGTGGATTTCAAAATAGTTTCAACTAAAAGATGAAGCTGTTCAATTCAGTCAGAAATTGACTTGGAGGATTCACTGTGCAAATGAAATACTGTGCTTGGGTTTTGTTTCTTTGCTTTCTAATACCTTTTTTTAAAAAAATTATTTATATTTCTGACATTTCCTTACATGGTGCTCTGTCTTGCCCTTTACTAAAAGAAAAACTTATGCTGCATCCAGCCTTCAACCCAACGCAAACTCTAAACCTGTTCTTAACCTCATTCCTGCAATCTCAAAGTGTCATAACATCAAATACAGCTAGATCTACTCTACCAGCACAGGTCCTGCTAAAGCCAACATCCACTTCTAAGAGCAAGCCCTAACCCAGACCACTGGTCTCCATGAATTTCAGATTAAGGTCAGGCTGACACCTTACCCTGAGCCCTGCCTTCACTCTACCGCCTCCCAATACCTGTAAAATGAAATGTATCACTGCCAATCCCTGATCCATGGAAGAAGGCTCTCCACTAAGCAGGGCTTACCTGCTTCTGCTTTCCCCTAAATCTCCACTTAAATCTTACCCTGACCTTTGCTTCAGTATATCAAGGTTAACTGCAATGTGCTTGCACTGGCAAGCTAACTCCTTCTGAACACTGCCTTACGCCAACTTATCTTTATGTGCTGACAACAAGTGAAGCAGAAATAATGGAATTTTTTTTTTAATTTTTTTTTCAGCAGAGCATCCCAGAAGACCTTGTGCAAGGTCCGTGGCCCATGCTGCCCAAGGAGATGCCATTGCATTGCCATCCCCTGTTGCTGTTACTCATGCTTTAGTAAAGGCAGGCAGGACCCTGAGGTTTTCTCTAAACAGAGATGCAAAGATGAATTTACTGCTTCAAGAAACAGAACTGGTGGTGCAGAAAGCCACCAATTACTAGATTATGATTTGCTTTGGAGCTTTGCTGGCCAAGCCTTCCATGAAGGCATTGATACTTAGGCTTTTCTCTTTTGTTCTTTGGGTGGGATTTTTTTGGTTGGTTGGGTTTTTTTAATTTGTTTGTTTATAAAAACGTCATACGGTCCTGTCTCCTATTTTCTCATCTGAAAATTTATTTAAAGGAATCATCTCCTTTTTGCCCTTAGTTAATCCCAAAGAAATGAGAAGATTCTGATAATATTATGAAAAACTTTGTCCAGTCAAAACATTGACAACTGGTCAAATTTTAAGCAAAATACATCAGGCCTGTTTTAACAGTCATTTTTATGAGCTGGGTTTGCTTCCAGTTTCAGTTGGGTGTCAGTATTTCTAGGGCTCGATCCAGAGCTCTGAGCATCATGGTAGTTGTTACCAAGCCCAAGAGCTTTTGGATCTAGCATGCTTTGCCCCCATAGACTGTTGCAAATCCATCCACACAGCTGCTAACCTGCCCCAGGTGCTGCAGCTGCATACAGCCTACGAACAGCTCAAAAGCTTACCAGGAAAATAGATAAACACATTGAGGGGTACCTGCAGAAATGATGAGGAAACCTCAAGTGATCCCACAGGGAGCATGATCAGACCTGAAGATGGTTGCGTGAAGTGATGTGTGATTTCTTGCATCTTCTTCATTTCTAGAACATCCTCCCCCCCTTTATCATTGACAAGCTGGCTATTAAATTGTAAGGCTGAAAAAATATTCAATGTTCTCCTCTCCCTTCACTGAAATTACACAGAAACGGCACAGCTTCCCACTGATGAATCCTGCACAACAGCTCCAGCCAGAGCAGTCGGACACCTTTGAGAGGAAGGTCTGTTTTCTCAGACAAAGTAATCACTCCAATATATTGTTCAAGAGCCAGGCTAACTCCAAGCCAGGACAATGCATTTGGGACCTGCCAGTGAAGGCAAAAGTTGCTCTCAGCCCATCCCCATGCATTGACACATCAAGCAGCAGCAACCTATTGTGACTCTTGCAACAGTAGCAGCATTTCTGTGAAAGACAAAAAAGAGGTCAGCCAAAAGATGAGGGGTTTCTTGCCTTCCTCCAAACACACTCAGCTTGAGAAGGAAGCTAAGTCATGGGTTGCAAATTCTGCAGACAGCCCAGGCAAGCATCCAGCAGCCTTTTGGTCTGGATCACCACAATCCCAGAGTGGCTTCCCTTAAGGGAAATATGGATCCACTCTCACCTTTGGTTGTTTTTGGCAGTGCTAAAAATGTCTTTGTCAAACACTAGGCTAAAAATATCCTTCAATGCCTGCACCTGGATTCTATTCTTTCTAAAGAAAATCTTTTTTTTTTTTTTTTTTTAATAAGTGCATGCATAGACAAAAGAAAGCAAAAACAAAAGGGGAAACAAAGGCATTACTGAAGATGATTACAAAGGAATCTAATTTAATGAGCTCATAGCATACCTTCTTTTCTCTGTTTGGCATCTTATTAATATGTCAGATCCTTTTTTCTCTAAAACACCAACTATTTCCAAAGTTCATGTTATGTACTGATCTGCATCTGCTGGAAGGTGCTTTGTACCTGAGAAGCAGAGTCACCACTGGGGTTGCTATGGCAAACAAGCTTTTCTATTGGTCATGAAAAGAAAATGCTGTATAAATACTGAGTAATTACTCAGAGAAGTAACAATGCTAGAGCAAGATCAAAACCTGAAGTAGCTTCACCCAGTGTAATGCAGCCAAAATCCCTTTCTACAGTTAATGGAGATCTGTGACTGCACCATATTCAATTTGTTGTTTTTTTCAGAAGCTAGTCTTCTAGGCTAAAATGCAAACTGTGCTTTCACTCACATTGGTGTAAATACAAACTAATTTGAGTGACTTCAGTGATATTATCCTGACTGCTTTAATCTGGACTGTAATCATTCTCTGCATTGCATGTGACCCCATCACAGCTGCATGCTCACACAACTTCCCTGGAGGTTACCAGACCCAAACACTTGCCTCACACTTTTTTAAAGGTGTTTGACCAAAAAAGTCTTTTTACCCCACTGCAATAAAGCCACTCTGGAGTTTTCAAGACACCCAACTTCCCAGCCAAGCACTTAGATGATCTTTCTGAAATTTTTATTCAAATAGGTGGTTCATAACAGCATGGCATATATAAGACTGTTGAGTAGAATCAGTTTTCTGCTCCGTATTTGGGAGGGTTTTCTCTCACCACACGTTATCTGAACTGAGTAACTGTATGTTGTGCCGTTACTCTGCCTGTGGGTTCACGGGGCAGAATGAAATCAGTGTGCTGCTTTTCTCAACAAAAGTGACTAAATGAAAGCTATTCAAACGGAATGGCGAGTGGTGAAATCCTCATCCACTAGAGTATTTCTGACAGGTCCCTGTGGGCTGTACATTGGCCCCATGCTGCTCAGTATCTCTGTCCATGATTTAATGGGAAAAAAGAATACATCACAATAACTACTAGTGATGTGTCACACATGACATATG
The DNA here is from genome assembly GCF_000737465.1 of Haliaeetus leucocephalus. NCBI lineage: Eukaryota > Metazoa > Chordata > Aves > Accipitriformes > Accipitridae > Haliaeetus > Haliaeetus leucocephalus. The sequence goes on from NW_010972886.1 coordinate 12,637,891, forward strand.
ACACATGCACACAGTGACACAGAAATTAGTAGGACGATAAATAACAACAAAGCCCAGTCAAGTAAATCCAGTGAAAGGCAGCTGCTAGTGGAGACACGTTTTAAGTTGCCGCATTGAATTCATAGTTAAAGGGAGCTACTCTGGATTTCCAACCAGGTAGCTGCAAAGACACCCTCCTGCTTCTTCTGTCTGCTGGTTCTTCTCATCAAACAGGGGCTACTGAAAAGGTCAAGAGACTGAATTCTCCATTGCTGGTGCTGTGCTTACCTTTTATCCCATAGCCTGGAGGCACCAAAACCAAGTGTGAACTTCAGAGCATCCAGCTGGGAGAAGAGGATCAAGTGAGGAGACTGGTGGGTGGTAGATAAAAGAGAAGAAAGCCTGGGAAGAAAAGAGACGCTTTTCATAGCTCTATCAGAAAGTCAGAGGTGTGTCTAAAAACACTAAAGCAAATGGTGTTATTAGATTAGGGGGTTGTTTATTAGTATTCATGAACAAAACAAAGCAGAATTTTGTCCATCATACTTTTAAATCAAAACTTTTTCTATTGTTGAGAAAATATGTGCAATTAACCTCTTTAGCCCATTCCTGGATGTCAGCGTTCCCTTCTGATTGATGTGCCTGTTTAAAGGCTGCATCCAACCATTATAGTACACAGCTTGTTCCATGAAATCTTCCATGTAAACCTCCCAGTCTGCAGCGGACTATCTGACATGCAAAGCCAAACCCTCTCGACCTTCATGAACCGACAGGCACATCCTCACTAAAGTTTCATGAAAAGTTAATTTTTGTCTTCCTACTGGCTGTTCTTTCCCACTGTAGAATAAATGATGCCTCAACTTCTGAAAAAAACAGATGTATTTCTGATACTGTTGCTATAAACTTTAACTATTGAAGTAGGAAAGAATTTAATAAATCAAAGTTTCACAGTCTTGTTACCTCATTACAGTTATGCCTCAGCACGATGCAGTCACTAAAGTATTTGTCATCACTACATAATTTTCAGGCTACTTCTCCCAATTTCATAGATGACAAAACAGAAAGCTGAATAGCTTATGTAGCTGCATAAATCGCTGTACACCTAATGTCCCACAAAGTCTGCCACTGAATCAGAAATCAAATACCATCCCTGCCAAGTCCCAATTTCTCCCAGCCTGATGTGTGGTGGGGAAACACTTCCAGAGGGAGGGCAGGGGTTGCAGCCAATGCACCTTAATTTTTGCTTTTGGGTAAGCAGAGGATGTCCATAGACAGCAGCTGCTGGTGAGGCCACATACATTCAACAGTGCCCAACAAAAATGTGAAAGCAGATTAGTGAAAAGAGTGTCAGCCATGTACTTTTTTTTTTTTTATATATATGTATATCTATACACACACATATATATGCAGACTTTCTATTTATCTAGATTTTAATATTTAATATGAAGCTACAATAATGGTCTTGATGGTTCCCACATCTTCATGTGTCACTTTCTGTGGGCAGCTTCTCTATAAATGGAAAAGATGTAATTATAATCAAGTGTGTACAATCACCACCAAGGTTAAAACCAGATAAAGAATCTCCCTACATTCTTGGTCATCATCTAGCAGATGTAATTCAAAAGCCTGCTCACAGTGTCAGGGAGAAGGTATGTCCCTCCTTCTGCTCACAGATATTTATAATCTTTCCCTTGCAACTTTTTTTCTGAGTGCACCAAACAGCTACAGATCAATGGTCCATTTATGACCCATTTCTGGGGTCAGAAATGCAAAGTAATTCAGAAAGAGAGAGCGCGCACATGAGCAAGACAGCATGTACACATGTATGAAGAGAATATACAATAATGAACAGGCTTGCAGAACCAGAAGCAGAATGTGACTGTAACCTGCACCCATATTAGCTGGATACAACTTCCAATTTTGTTCATCCAACTGCTTGACGCCCTTCCATTTGCATTTGCATAGATGTTTGTTCAGGGAAACAGGAGCTGTTTCACAGAAGAAGGAACACAGCTGTAAACATCCAAGATGCCCTGACTGGTATGTCCACAGCTTACAGTAGGTAGGCATAGAATCGGAGTTCTGGAAACTCTTACAGTGTAGCTTACAGAGATGTCCTCTTGTGTAACACAAGAGAGGGCTGAGCCCCCAGTCCCAAACTGGCCTTGGGCTCACATCCTTGCCCCAAGTATTACAGAGAGCACCATGCCCTTAAGTCCTCCGCACTGCGCAGCACAAGACCCCTTCTGGGCTTACCGAAGGCCAGTATCAACAAAATGTAGTCTGTCCAAATTAAGATTTCTTGGTTTTCGCATTCTCCAGGCACAGCTGGAGCTTTCCACCCCATTTTCAAGGTACATTCCTCTCCAGCTCTTTGAGCTTTGCAGCTACAAGGACAAAACTTCCCAAACACTTCCCTGCCTGTCTTTCCACTGGTCTTAAATGCTAATATGTTATATAACCCTGCTGTGTGCCGAGGGACCCTTTACATTATTTAAAGGCTGTCAGTCAGGTGTGAACCTTTCCATTGATTTACCTTTCACTTCTCATCCTCTCCTGGATGCATTAGGTGGCTGCAACCCATGACTGGTATTGAAGAATAACAATTTCATTTGTTTGAATCTCACAGCGCTGCTCACTTTTGCAGCCCGTATAATTCTCCTTACCGTGGTTTGTGTGACATTAATGACAAAAATAAATAATTCAGCATGGTTTTCACCCAAATGTAGTCCTGTCAGAGACTAATATACAATCTTTGCTAGCTTATTTAATGAAACAAGCCACTGAATTGTACTTTTAAATGTTGAAAGTCTCATTTTAATGGAATTTGGTGGCAAAACTCCCCTGAGACCCAATGGTAAATAACAGGTACGATCTCCCACTCCTGTTCCTGCCATCCCGCCTTCTCATTTAGCTCTGGCATTTATGATCTGCACCCACCCAGCAGGCCTGTGCCTTCTTACCCTGCACATCTTACAAAACAGGCTGGCTTTTTATGAAGCTGCACTTAGCTTGAAGGGACCATGAACTGAAGCTAAACAGCACCAGGGATGTCTGCACAAGGTAATTAGGAGAAAAGACAACACTTACTTCACTAATGAGACCTGGCAGCAAGACTTCGTGAATGAAACCACTCCTGTTCTGGCTCTCAGGGTGGTGGGTTCAGTGATGAATCCAGTCACTCCAAGCATTTCAGGAAGGCTGCTTGGCTACAGAAGCACTTTAACAAGACCACTATTTAAAAAAAAAAAAAAAAAAGGAAAAAAAACAGAAAGCACTCATTCTTTGGACATTCATGACAAAATTTCCAGTAACTTCACTGAGGCCAGGATATGCCTCTTACTACCCACTCCCCCAGTCCCTCTACTGGGTACTTTTTCTTCATTTCTCGTACACTCATTCCTAACTGTCCTGTGTTCATTAATGCTGTCCTTGAGCTGCCATGCTAAAATTGGTGTCAATAGCTGTATAATTTCTGCATAAAGGAACACTCCTACCAAGAGAAACCTTGCAGCTTACAGTGCTGCTTTCCCTTAGAAGTGTATCAGCTCCAGAATTATCTCAGGCTTGCGTTTGGATCAAGACCCTTATTTCCTTATGAATTTATGTTCACTTCCTTTTCTTTTTTTTCCAGGCACTTAATTTGTCTGCAAGCAACATACAGAGAGATGCCAAATACATCATGCCAAATTATTCTCCCCTGGAGCAGGGTCAATTTGATATTCAGATTGGCTTTTCATTTATCCTGGGTCTGCAAAGTGATTTTGCCTTCTTTCAGCTTCAATTTACCTAAACTCTTGCTATCCGATTTTTGATTTTGCAGAATTGAACTGTCTAGACTGCTATCCAGGGTGTTTTTCCTCATGTCCACGGAGTCTGTTTTTCTTGCTGTGCAATTGCAGTTGCTGTTTGGAAAGATCATAGTGTGCATTAGGTAGCTGATGAAATAAAGCCTAATGAATTCTCATGGAGAAAGAAATCATTACAGCTTGTGATTTCAAAATCATGAATGGCCCATTTCCTTCAAAATAAGAAAATAATGATAGATGATACATTTCAAAGTATCCTCTAAGTAAAATTGCTAATGGTTTCCCTGGAGCTGGAAATTGTGTCCCAGGAAAAGGATGCATCTGCCCCCGAAAGCAACTGTGATTAAGAGGGAGTCAGACAAGTAAGGTATCTGTTTGGGTTTTTCTTCCCCAACCCCGGCCAACACAACTATATCACACCAACCAGAAAGTTTCTGACAGCCCAGGTCCCTTTGCAGCCCACACTTACCTTGGGAACCCCTTCACAGCCCCACTCCAACCATGCTTTAGCCTTTTTCATGTTCTCCCAGCATGAACACTAGCCCTAAGAATAACCATAACTCAATGATAACCAGACAGTAATTCCTGTATCATCTTGTAAAGAGACATGTCCGGAAAACACTGGCTTCTTTACAATAAGTGCCTGGTTTAAAGTCCTGGTTGGCTAAATAATGGGATTAGTTGAGAGGCTATTGCTTTATTAAGCCAAAACCTAGAGTTTAACATGAAAAGTCTTACTTCTGAATGTCATTAAGGCTACCTGCTCAGTATAGACTTCAGCCACAACAGTGACACCAGCACAACTGGGAATGAGCAGACAGAGGGTACCAGAAAATTTTCCCTAAATTATTCAGCCTTGTTGGTTGAAGTCACTGTTTTGTCCAACAGCATTAACAGGGTGAAATGTAAATATCAAACTGGAAGATATTTTATTAAATGAGATGCAGATCAGGTAGTGGGAGAACACAGTGCTCCATTCCTTCAGTGAGTTCATTTACTGAAGCTGAAAACCCCAAGCAAACCTCCAATGCTTAAGGTACACACAGTTAACTTATTCACATCCTTCTCTTTGCAAACAAGCTCACACAGTTCTAGGGTTCAAAACTCATGTTCCTTCATATTGCTCTAAACCTACCATTGCAGACTGGACAAAAATGCATAGCTAAGGTTGTCATCAAGTAGATGACAATCACTGACACAGCAATGGTCATATTCTAAGTCTGCAAAATGTTCCCTATCCAGAGGACGCTGGTACCTGAGAAATACCAGAATTGCCTGACCAGCCATGCTGCATCTCTGGTGACCATTACCCTACACATTTAAGCTCACAGCAAGCATCCTTAAATTTCAGGGCTGGAGTCTGCGCTGCATGTCCTAACTCCATGTGTCCTTCCTACAGGGCAAATGTATCAGCCCAATGTATCAGCTAGAGAAAGAGGCAATACTTAAATTGACACCATGGGGACATCAGCACTGGTCTTATAATATGTCATGTATGGAAACAACAATCAGAGTGGCCTCTTGGTATAAATTGTCATGGTTTAACCCCAGCCAGCAACTAAGCACCACGCAGCTGCTCACTCACTTCCCCCCCCCACACCGTGGGATGGGGGTGAAAATCGGGAAAAGAAGTAAAACTCGTGGGTTGAGATGAGAACAGTTCAATAGAACAGAAAAGAAGAAACTAATAACGATAATGATAACACTAATAAAATGACAACAGCAATAATAAAAGGATTGGAATGTACAAATGATGCGCAGTGCAATTGCTCACCACCTGCTGATCGACACACAGTCCCCGAGTGGTGATCCCCTGCTCCCACTCCCCCCAGTTCCTATACTAGATGGGACGTCCCATGGTATGGAATACCCCGTTGGCCACTTTGGGTCAGCTGCCCTGGCTGTGTCCTGTGCCAACTTCTTGTGCCCCTCCAGCTTTCTCGCTGGCTGGGCTTGAGAAGCTAAAAAATCCTTGACTATAGTCTAAACACTACTGAGCAACAACTGAAAACATCAGTGTTATCAACATTCTTCGCATACTGAACTCAAAACATAGCACCGTACCAGCTACTAGGAAGACAGTTAACTCTATCCCAGCTGAAACCAGGACAAAATGATCCAAGAAAAACATTGCAGCCAGGCAGAGAACAACTGATGGCACAGTGGAGCTCTTGCAAAGGGCTATATTCCTGCCTATACATATGGTTTGCAGTCTGATTTGTTCAGTACCATCTTTTGTTTAACTGTCCATTTAGTTTAAATTGCATGCAATACTTATGGAAGCATACATGGGACTGACTCGAATACAAATGAATTACTTAGGTCTGCAGTTACGACAATGACACCAGGAAATTAATTCCCAGGGGCTTTAAAAGAGGGGGGGGAAAAAAAAAGAAAAAAATTAAATAAAATCACTGTTGCCTTTTATTTGAGTTCCTGATATTTTCAGCTTCTAAAAACATTACCTTAGCTAACTTTCTGCACTAAACTTTTTTTATGATAGGAATAAAGTTCTTTTCATTACAAATAAAAAAGCATATTGCCCTGCATAGCAGCCCTGCTATCATATTTAAGGCACCTCCCAGGGTAGAGCTATTCCAGATTAGAGAGAATTTTCATTTGAACCAGAGGCTGGATTGCACTTTTCATTTCTGTATGCCACAGCAGACAGGAGCAGCCGGCTGGGATCCTTTAGAAGCAATGTTGTGCTGTTAAGTGGAGTGACTGCATTCAGCAGTGCAGCAATTCTCAGTGACCCCATAAATTGCTGCCTAGAAAACACTGACCAGTGCCTGGTCTTATTTGTCACAAACTGCGGGAGCTGCTGACTTCCAGATGCCCCTCAGTCCTCCTGAGGAAAGGGCCATGACAAAGAGGGAGGGAAAGGTGGAGCTCACTGCAGGCACCGACTCCTTGGAGCAATAACTATTTTGCTTCTGTAAAGCAACTGCTGTGGGATTTTGGAGGCTGAAATCCGCTGTGCTTTAAGCCTGACAATGAGAAGCGTTTTATTGCTTTGCTCCCAGCTCTTCCACCCAGCTGGGGCCTCAGAACCCCACATTTTCCTCTTCATGCCTTGCTTTCCCTTACCTATCAGCTTTGGGGCTGGGGAGGAGTGGCGATGACTCTCTTCAAGCCCTTGTGCCAGCTTGATCACAAAGGTCAAGATGAGTTGGTGATCTTGTGTAAAGGTTTGGCTCCTTTGAGAAGACGCTCTTTAAAACCAGCATCCCTGGCACCAGTTGAACAATTAAACGCTCACAACCCAGCCCACCGCTCCTGTCCTGCAGTGCTGCAGGCTGCAGTGGTAAGCAGGGCGCAGGCTCCTTGCTCACCAACACGTTCAGAAGTCTAGCTGCCAAACCCACGAACAGCCTCCTCCCACACCTCTGAGATACTCCAGGTGGTTTTGTCGGCAAAGCAGAATACTAGGATGAATAACACACCAATACTGTCAAGGACAGCAAAGAGCAATCAGCACAGCCAGCCCTGCTCTAAATGCTACCAGAATATTTATAACCTGAGTGTTTTGCCCAGAGATCTGCAGCCTAATTTAGGCTCCTGTTTCCTGCTTACTTTCCTCTCCCCAAACACATGAGAGTTTTCTGTCATTAATCTCCAGTCTCATACTTCCAGTGTCCTGAACTTGTATTTCTCTTTTCCATAGATACAACCTCTCCTCCTACTGCACAGAGTTGCTGACCCAGTCACCTTTGCTGGCAACACTTAACAGCTTCACAGGATCTGGCCCATTACAATGAATAAATCACTCCCAGCTGTCTGTGCACACACTTGAACAAGATTAGTAAAAGTGGTTTCACACAATGGGCTACCCAGCCCCAGCTGTATCCTCCCATCTTGGTTTAAGAGTGGCTCCTTTCAGATTTATTCCCACTCCTTCACAGTCATTTTTGCTGGCCCAGCAGTCAGTCCTGCTCAGCGCAAGCAATTGTGCTGCTCATTTTATCCTCGCTGAGCTCAGCCAGTGCAGTTCTGTGGACTGGCACAGATATCAAATGCAAGGGGATTTTAGGAAATGAACTGGCAGCAGTGACACTATGGGTAAGGATTTTCAGCAAAACCATAACCAGATTTGAAGCGATGTGAAAGTCCTGGCAGGAGCAGGCACAGGCACACAGAAGTTGCACAGCTCCTGCCACACTCATTTAATTCGATGAGGGAGGAGGGAAGGAGCGCACAGCCTGACCGCCCGCCCCTGCCTATGGCACCTTGCTCAGTCTGCTTGAAGGATGCCCCAAAACTGGCCCGCATCCCTCTGATATAGCCTCTATGTGACCTCTGTGCATTTTGAGACTCACATCCCCTTCGGAGGGTCTGTTCATGCCCTGTCTTTGCTACAGCCTCAAGAAACACTGTGTCTGCCTGAGCCTAAAAGGTGAGATGGCTAGGCTTCTCTCAGCTTGCACTTTGAGAGGAGCACAGCTCATTTCCTATGCACTGGAGTAAACGTCTTCCTTGCCTTCAACCAGTGATGCACATCATACAGAGGAACAGTGGATTAAGGACTTCACCAGTGCAAGCATATAATTGCTATTAGTGCTAATGGGAAACGTTACCTATTTCAAAGATGCTCTTTCAGACAGATTTTGTGCATTAAATAGAGGTAGGTGAAATGTTGCAGGACAGCATTTTATTCATGAAAAATTGCAGAGCTGATTGACTGAAACGACTGACCATCACTGGCACTGGAATGGGAAAAATGATCAAAATGCTTTCAGTTTGTAAACCTAAAAGGAAAGGATTTTTAGTTTTGCTAGCTAGCAAATAATTCAATTACTCACCCAGCACTAACATGAGGGCAGAGAACCGGAGCGTTCCCTGCCATCGGCACAGGGGAGACTTAGGTGGGTAATTCTGTTAGCACTGTGGAAGTCCCTTCACATAAATCTTTGTGGCATTAATGAGGAAATGAGGCATCAATAACGCAAGAAGTTTGGGAACTGTTCCTTGGCTCCACTTCTGGATTTCGAGCAAGGACATCTCAGGTCTCCCATCTCTGCCAGAGCACGGCTTGTGCATTGCTGAATCTTCACCTAGGCTCAGGGCTTGGGCTCCACTGCAGTGTTTTGGAGGTCTCACAGTGGCCCTGGAAGCAGGGAAATGTAAACCATTGCAAGCAACAAGAAACCCAAGTGCTATTTCCTTAGCGTTCACAAATTTGGATGCCCTTTAAAGCTGTGCATTACATTAAGCGGTAAAGGAAGAGAAAGAGTTAACCATTCAGGAGGGAGCGGATTTGTTCCATGCAGCAAACGTGCAAAACACTTGACTCTGTAACATCCTCACCAAGTAATTGTGCAAAGGCTCTCGGTGTCGCAGCTATTGTTTCATCTCCTTATCGGCACCGCACACTGCCGCGGGCTCTGAAGCTCTTCCCGAGAGGGCTCCCCCTGGGATGTTCGCACACATGAAGAGCCCCATTAAGATGAAAGTGCTCCCAGCCTCTGCCCCTCTTCCTGCACGCTGTCTCTGCAGACTCACACGTTGTGGAGCAAAGGAACAGATTTGGCTTTTAAGTTAGAAAAGTAGTACTATTGCTGGGGGTGGGGAGGGAGGGAAAAAAAAAAAAAAGAAAAAACAAAAGAGAAAACCTGGCTGCTATTCCAGTGGTGGTTCTTCCCAGGACAGCTCAAGTCTTTAGGCCTGCTAGACCTAGAGATAGGACCTGTCGAATCAATCACTTTGTGTTTTCCAGCAGCTGCTGCTACATAAGCTCACCAAGCTTCTTTACAACTGAAATCACAAGTTATTCCAAATATTGGTCTTATTTTTTAAAAAAGCCTTTCTCTCCAGCACCTAGAAGGGGGAAAATAGCAACCACCTGGGGGACAGACACGCACATTTCTGAAATTTCTGTAGGGCAAGGCCCCAAGGACCACTGCCGGTGCGAAGATGGGAGCTTGGCAGACTGCAGCTGGAGGAATGGACAGGAACCTGCCTGAGTGCCTTCTCAGCCAGGGCTAACAGGAGAGGACCACAGAACCCTGCATAGCTTTCTCTTGATCAAAAATCCTGGAAGGATTTTTTTCCTAATTCTGAAGAGAAATAATTTACTTGAAAATTTGAGGTGAGTATAAGGGCTTTTGGTTCTACAACGTACTCGCTTTTTCAAGGTACTGAAGGAGAAGACAGCCCAAAATAGCAAAAACTGTGTGTCTGTTTTGTAATTAATTTTGGTTCTTGATGGCTCTTCCTTCTGGCCCAGCAATGCTCCTCACTTCTGACTGTCACAATTTCAAGTGCATTCTGATTGTGCTTGAACCCTTCCAGTAGCACATCAAGGGAAGGTGCATCTGGTCACCTGGATCACAGATTCATGCATCCACATTATCATCATACCAGCACTTTTCTGCTAGGGTGCTCTTTTTAAACTTTGATGCTCTTCTCAGTGCAAGGTGCAAGAGTGGTTAACAAAGGAAAGCCCCTCTCCCTCCCTCCCTCCCAAATCCTAAGCTCTTTCCTGCTGGTTAGATAACAGTCCATATCCCAACCTGGCCAGCACAACTTCTCCCATGTTGCACTAAGATCACAGAACTAAGCCTAGCAACTGGGAGAAAAGTTGATACGATTCACTACTTTTCTACTCAGCTAAGTTTGGAGGGTGGAGACACAGCATGTATTGTTATTTTTGCCTTCCCAATGCTACTGCTTCTTGGAAGGAAAAGCTTTACAGTAGGCTTAACCTTTGCAAGAGTCCCAGAAGATGCAACTGAGGCTGTCACAGTTCATTCTTCCGCCTCCCAGCCAGGTCCTTACACACGGAGATTAACAAAAGTCCTCGTGCCTTCACACAGACAACATGCAAATACATACACTGTGGCTGCATCAGTTCTGGCCCCAGCCTGGTTGAAGACTTGGCTAGATCTGGTTTGAGCAGTGCTGTGCCTCTCAGTAAATATCCAGAGCTCGGCTAAAGCGGAAGCAGTTGCAGCAGCTTATGCCACCTGAGAGCCTGCTCTCCCAATATATTTATCCCACCCTGGCTTTACAAACCATTCTGCACCTGTGTTGGCAGCTCAGGAATTTAATTGCAAGTCTCATGATACTGGGTGGTGGTTTTAATGAAAACTCCAGCTCCTGGGGAATGCAGGAATCTCAGCTTTCATTTAAAACCAATTAAGTCTTCTAACTGCAGGGGCAACCTGAGAACACCCAGCAAGAAAGTCCTAAAGGATGGAAACCTGAAAGTAAATAAAAAGACCCTCTTCCTTCCCTGCCCAATTTTTATTTAAGAAAATGCTCTCAGGATTTTCAAACAAATGACACAGGAGGCCTGACTCGCATGTACAAAAGCTTCATTTTAGAAATACTGATATTAACATAGTAGAATGGGCTGGCAGGGAGAGAAAATAACAATTGCTTTAAGCATTAGTAATGACTTATTTTTATACTACTAATAAGATTAAAGCATTTTCACTGTAGCTTGGAAGAGGTAAAACACATACATTGATAGCAGCCTTTAGAAATAGGGTGACACAAGGCAGTTTAACAGCCAGGCAGAATTACCAGTTGCATCCCTTTAACATTTATATATCACCAGGGCGTGAATTCAGTAGGGTTCAGGGATTACAGGGCACCTCTGGAGTATCTGGAATAGAAGAAAAACACAGTGCAAGTTTAAAAGAACACTGGAACAGCGTGAGTTATGTCAAGTTTAGCTCTGAAAATTAGGACCGCACCCTTTCCTAAATCTTGGAGCCTAGGAGCTGGTAAGGAATAAAGCCTGCAGTATTTATGATTTAATGGGAGAGAGTATGTCCATTTTCACAAATCCAGCTGGCTTGCAGAGGAAGGGAATAAGGATGGCCAGAGTCTCATATTCTAATTGTAAATGATGATTCTTTCTTCCAGCTATTTTCTGCTTATTAAATTCAAGTTGAAAAAGCAGTTTTCCTTATGTTTACACACCCACACAGTTAATTGGAAGTAAAAGTATGTCTGTTTATGGCTAGAAGTGCTACCCCTGTTTGGGAGAAACAGGTTATTGTGCAAAATTCATGTAATTGGTTTCCATAGCCCAAAGCAAATCAGGAATAATTTCTTATAGCAGAGGAGCAGATTTATACTGAAGTGTCCCTTGAAATTTCTCATTCAAAGGCTGATGGCTCTAATGACTGCCTTCAAATTGCTATCAGTAAAAGTCTACGCAAAAATGAAATTCAGTGTGCAATTTGGCAAACAGCTGTACTTTCACAGCCTTTAGCGACTAATCTAATCTGGGCTCTAATTTCTCTTTGTGCAGATTTGTAACGTATACAGGCTTGAGCTTAATAAGGCCATTAGCACAAGTAGATTTACTCAGGCCCATAAGTGCTTGCAGAATGAGATGCTGCTTATAGTCAGCTGGCACTGGGCCAGCCCCATCCCTAACCAGTGTCGTACAGGTGAAAAGGCTACTTGCATTATTGCCCTTCCCAGCAGGCTTCTTACTGACCTCCATGGTAAAGGCACCCCATGAGCCTGAAACCAAACTACCCCAGCACAGCCCCATGTAGAGACACAAAACCTCAGGTCCTGGCTAAGCCTGGTCCGTGCCCAGATGGCTGCACTGGGCCAAAAATGGGGACCTGCTCCCAAAGCCTGGGAGAGTTTCCCTTTCCCAGAGCAACCGGCATTTGTACTGATCCCTTCGCCAGAGTGCAGTACTGTTCCCCAATCCAGAGCCCACGGGATGGCAGTGCAGGAGTAAGAGAATTACCCACTATTTCATTCCACCTTCACTTGCGGATGAGCCTTCTGAATTCAGAGTGAGGGACTGCCTCTGATTCAATTGAATCAAATGTGCATGTTTACAAGATGTTTTGACTGACAAATCATTTTCCCTGTCAGACCGAGATACGACAATGATGATAACTCAAATTTTTGGAGTCAAAAAGCTTTGGAAAGCTTTCCTGCCATTACACTCCGTGAATGTCAATGGGTCTAGCTAAGTGCAGGTGAAGACTGATGGCAGCACTTTCTGCATCTCCTTTTCCCACCCGAGAGCTCTATGTAACTTTGGCTGGCAGGTCTGCCCCAAAAAAAGATGAGAGAAGATGTTGTATATTATTCTTATGATTTGCACTATATTGAATTTATCTTTGCTTTTCCTATTAAAAACAGGTTGCAAAAGATACCACTATGAGTTAAACACTGAATTAGTTTCCTTCTGAAATAAGAGATCTCCCTGAAATATTGAGGTGCCTAAACAGCTAAAATATTTTTCCAGAGTAAGTAATAACACTACTGTTAAAAGAAAATCCAGAACAACATCATAAGGAACCCCAAACCCCTATTTTAGAATGACAACTCATTGAAGTAAACAAGTGAATACAAATATTGACTTTGAGTCTCTTTTTTCAGCCTGTTGTTCCTGGGATAGGAGCCCCAAAATTCCTCTGGTACCCTTGCGGGAAAGCCCAGGAGCTTGCCGCTACAATGTCGCTTAGCCTGTATTGTCCAGAGGTCTGTACAGCTTTGATTTACATTTTGAAGCCTCGTTTTGCAGGCATAAAAGCTAGAGTAGGCTGGTTTTGCTGCGTGAACCTCTTTGTCCATCTTCAAAATTGAGACAGTGCAACAGTTACGCTTAGCACAAAGCAACAAAACAGGCAAGAAGAGCTCAGATACTGTATGTCAAACTACCATCCATCACTCAGTACCTTTGCCTTCCTATTTCTATAAGTGTGGCCGTATTGCCTCCTTCCCTGGCTCCCTCTCTGTTTATTATTTCTTTTCCAGGGGGATATCAGGAGGAAATAATGAAGAAAGCAGAAAGGAAGAAGGAGCAAAGGCACAGCACAGACCACACCTGTGCTTTGGGCCCCTGCACTGTTCTGCATGGAGGGAGGAGGAAGGGGGAGAAAGGGGAAGAAAACCTAGGAAATAGTGTGAGGCAGAATAACTGACTGGAAAAAAAAATAACAGCTGGATTTGCTGGGGGAGAAAGGAATAAGAGAGCAGACTGAAAACCAGTCCCAAAAGAGCAGGTCCTGGAGGAATTTATTGGAAACATGAACAAACTAAATATTGATAAGAAAACAGTGTAAGCAAAGCAACAGGGTAAGCAGGCAGTGCTACAGCGAAAGAACAGAGATGATTCCCCATATTAAAAAATGACAACATCTTTGCTGAAGGAAGTAGCAAAGACTGTTGACAAAAGCAATTTCAATTGAAAGCAATGCTCACTGAAACCACTGGAAGCTTTTCCATTGTCTTAAATAGGCACTACACCAGATTCTCAGCCCCTGAGCAAGTAATTGTGGGATGAATCAGGTGTGCAAGCAGCCATGGGATGCTCTTATGCTATCTTTAGCAATGCAAAAATAATCCACGAAGTGGAATTTAAGGTGCATCATTCATGCCTAGCAATCACCACATCTATTTACATGAAGAAAACTGGCCCAAACCTACACTGTAGTCAGGAATCAACACCTCTACAAACAATAAGACTTGTTGCAGGGATGGAAAACCTTAGGGAAATCCAGGTGTCTGGATCTGTCCAGCACTGTGGTGATGAGGATCGCATTTTGCTTTTGTTGTATCTCCAGTACGTGTCTGTACAAAACAGGCATCTGATAGATGAGCTACTTGGCAACTGCTGACAGGTCAGGAACAACTGGTAAAATTTTAAAGAGTTTGGGTAGATGAAGAACCAGTACAGTGCTGTATTGGTGAAGGCTGGAAACACGCAGGAAGCGCTGTTACTATTCAATAGCCACCACTTAGCAAAGCATACCTGCTTTAGTTTAATTGCGTAGAAGCAAAACCTTTCAGATGAGTAACCTTCTTCAGGTACCTTCTATCTAAGGTGACCAGGAGTTTTTTTGCACTCCGTCATAGCACCTATCCTTATCTGCAGCAAGAAAGGCTGCAAGACAAAGGGATTTGCTAATCAAAAATCTGTGCAAAGGGAGAAACTGGATCATTCCTATTGCAGACTAAAGAGGATGTAAAGGGTTTTCCATGTCTGCCTCTGGGGCATTCACTCTACCCTGGCACCCATTTTGCCACTTAAACTGGGTTTGTCAGTTCATAGCAGGCCCAAAGCAGCTGGAATAACTGGAGTCACCTGTGAGCTATGTCCTGGACCACAACCTCAAGCAGCTGGGAGGACTCCATCCCGCAACACTGCCATGCTTACCTCCCCTCAGTGCCATACAGTTCACTGCCTGCTCTTGAGAAAGCTTTGGGGGTACATGATATCCCCCAGTACAAATAATAGAAATACAAATCAGATCCCAGGTTGAATGTTTTCAATCATTGCTGTTATAGTCTTATTTATTAAAAAGTTAAAAAAAAAAAAAAATCTTGTCTGCCTTGAGATTTCACAAACAACAAATGCATTTGCAATGATACAATAAGAGAAACCCCCAAGTGCTTCCAGAGCCAGAGATTGATAGAATTTTCCATGGTCTATGGGACCTTAGCCTTCATTAAGGTCAAGCTAAATTACCTTACAAATAATTTAGTTACAACCCACAGCTCCTTGATTCTGAACTGATACATTATGCAGCCATTAATCAGCTCCAGGTTTGGCCTTTGCTTTTGACATTCAGAAGGTAAACTTACTCCATGCTGGTCCTCTTATTGAGTTTCTCTAACACATTCATACTCAAAAAAAAAAAAAATCTCATTCCCTACTAAGCACTTATGATTCCTTATGTTTCGTGAAAGATTGAATGCACCTTTTAATAAATTTGTTTGTAATGCACCAATTTCATTTTGCCTACTCCCAAGGAAGCAGATTTCTATTTGATGGGCTAGAAGACACGAGAGATTATTTATCACTGTATGTCTGGGTCTGTAGTTAGTTGCAGAGCCATAAATTTGGAAGACAGCACAGTTACTGATCTTCAGTTAATTTCCTGGAAAGTCTGAAAACTTTGTTCTGGGTGATCACTGACAAAGATATAATAACAATAAAATAACCCAAGACAGCCAAACCCAATTTAATAGTTTCCATAAAGATCATTTTTATCAGAGCTCTGCAGGACTTCGTTCCCTGATAAAATACCACTCCCTCCATGTAACTGTGACAGTGAAAATTTGCTTTTATACACTAACCAGATTTTTTTGGCTAGAACTCCTACAGCTATGTTTAGCTCTCAGACACATGTCTTTAATAAGAACTACCTGTATCTCCAAGGGCTGAATTTCACCCAGTGTGGATGTTCAGCGAGGTTTAATTTTGACAGATGATCAAAGGCCACGGCCTTATCACTCAGTGCCTGCTTCAGCTCCCAATGGATGGTGGGTATACTCAGAATAAAGCTCTGGCTTTCCAT
Organism: Haliaeetus leucocephalus; assembly: GCF_000737465.1. Classification (NCBI taxonomy): domain Eukaryota; kingdom Metazoa; phylum Chordata; class Aves; order Accipitriformes; family Accipitridae; genus Haliaeetus; species Haliaeetus leucocephalus. The sequence goes on from NW_010972886.1 coordinate 12,653,966, forward strand.
TACTGTCATAAGAAAAGCTGCAGAACCACCCTTTCTTCATTTGTCTTAATTATAAATATATCTTCTAGTTCATGAAAAAAAGAAAACTCCTTTTCATAAGTGATTAATGAACCTGCAGATTCTCCTACAGATATAGTCAATAGCCTTCCAGGGGCCCTTCTGCAGAAAGTCCTGCTTCAAGTCCCATTTATTTACACAATATCTACATTACCTGGCAATTAGGTACAGCTTTGGTTGTTTCGATCACTTTCCCATCTAAACAATACCAAAACCTTGAATTAGCCTGCCGACCATCAGTTCCCAGGCTTGCAGCACTGATCTGTAAGGGCACTATTTTGAGGAAGCTGTTGAGAAAGCATTTTTTGTAAATCCCCAAAATACAGGAATATGACGGATCAGCAGAGGTCCCTGTCCATTGAACTACTTCCCCCCAGCCAGAAAAGGAAAAAGGCATCAAGTTCCTACTGAACACTGATACAGGAGATAAGACTTAATTACAGCTTTCCCTATTATAGCCCAAAAAAGCTCTGTTAACCATCTGCCTCTCTTTAGTACCATTTTGTGTAAGTACATTGAGCTATCAGGTGAATCAAACCCCATATCCAGGCTTGGCACATTTGACTCTTCTTCAAATAGGAAAATACACTCTATAGAAAGCACTCATTTGCAAACTTGGGTTGGGTTAGTGCATATAGAGAACTCAACATGTAGAAGGTTGCTTTTTTAATATAATTTTATTAAAAAAATATCCACAGTACTGTCCTGCATACTTGTGCATGTGTTACAACAAACTAGGCAACATGTGGCAGGGCATCCCTCGCTGCTGAGTGGGTCAGTGGAGGTCTTTGGTTTCATTTGCTGCCCTTGTATTACCAAATTTTTGAGATTTTTTACATTAAATCTAAATTATCTGACACAGATAAAGAAAGAGGGTTTAGGTATTTTCTAAAGGACCAACTGTCTGCAGGACATATGGAAAAATAATCCATTACATGAAATATCTATAGAATAAAGTGTTTTATATGGAAAAACTCAAAAATACTATTTCAGTTTTTCATTTCTTAACAAACATATCTTGTTCTGTTTGACTTCAAGAAATCAAAATGCAAGTGAGGCCTTTATATTAATCCCAGCTGTTTCCTCTTCATGGGAAATTTTCATAATAATAAGTGAAGCATTATCATTTGGTTCTTGCCCTACCCCAATTAGTCTTTTCCTTATTAGATCCAGCTCTAGCCTCATGAGACTCTTATTGTCTTCTAAAAATACACCTCACCCAACTCATTGTATGGAAAACTTCAGGCTTTTAAAGCTAAAAACAGAAGACAAAGAACTACAACAAAAACAGGAGGAGAAGAAAAAAAAGTTTACTATTCTGGTTTGGGGGGGGGGAGGGTGTTTGTTTTTTTTTTTTTTTTCCTTTGATTGGTTGTTTGTTTGTTTTTTTTTAATGAAACCCTTGCCATTCCTGGGGAGAACCAGAGGATGCAGTGCTATACTCGCATTTGCTTGTTTTATGGCTGGGAACTGGTGTACGGCATTGACTACTTGCATTTAATCTTGCATCACTTGAGTGCTCAGCAGTTCAAATAGCCACAACTCTAGTAGTCACTCAGCTGAGGAGCTCTACAGCTGTGTGTGTATATTCTATACCCACATCTATCTATGTGTGTGTGTATATATCTCCAAGTTTGCACTACCTGTGTGCAAGGCAGAAGTAGATTTTCAAGACCTTAGCAGGCAGTGTGAGGGATGTGTTTCCAGAAGAGGTCTACTCCCGTTGGAGAAACTCCACAAACAATAGATTTTCTTTTTTAGCACTCAGGAACACTTTCTGGGACATATATGGCCAGACTGTCAAAGGTCTTTAGCACCTGAAATAGTCAGTTTGCCTAGAAGCCCCACCGCTAATTTTAGCGGCTAAATGAGAGCTGACCTCAATCATGCGAGTGAGCATTTTGGAAAAGTCTGGCCGCAAAGCTTTCATCTAAACTGACTGCTCCTCAGTCAAGCAGTAAATATCTTCTGACATTGTCCTCCTACTTTTGTGCCCTAACATATGCAGTCTGCTTATTTATAGAACGTGTGAGTTTCATATACATCGAGCTGAACCCCACAGGACAAAGTCTCATTTGGTTTTGCACAATGCGGCCAACAGTTCCCCTCAGCCTCCAAGAGCAAAGCCTTGCTCTGCTCACCTGCCACACAGGAGAGGTAAACAGGACCCAGCTAAACACAAATTCAAGAAAATTTCTGGGAACTGTAAAAACTAACAAGAATAAGAGTAAGAGGGAAGAAGCTGATTAGCAGAGTTTGTGAGCTCTGAGCCCACCACACAGGAAGGTGAGCAGAGGGAAGATCCGAACACATCATCAGCAGAAGCCATCCTTCAGCACCTACAAGGATTGCACAATTTGGAAAGATGGGCAATGTGTTCCTGCCTTGCTCGAGGACTGGAAGATACCAGGGCTGAACAGCAGAGCCTATATCCAAAATACAGGATATTTAATGTTGGAAACACAGCCCCTAAATCCTACCCTTTTACAGTAAAATAAATTTCCACCAGTGCTCAAATGGTAAAAAAACAACAACCAAACAAAATCACCACAAATCAACTTTGCCCTGTTTGGTTTAGTGGAACTAACAAATAAATCAGCAGAAACCTAAGTTAATGCTATTACATTTGGATATTAGTAAAACAAAATAATGTTTCTTCTTTTGGAGATACTTGCAATTTCTTTTTGCATTATATGTGCAATAACATAAATTTGTATAGACAAAGTCAGCATGAAAATGCATCAGCCTCCATGTAAGGAGGGACACCCTACTTTTTGCAGGTGCAAAAAATTGAGCTGAGGTGTGCTTAACTACTGAGAACAGTAGCCATCATCACGCAAGCTTCCCTTCTCACCAGATGTAGGCAGGGAAGAAAATTCCCTTTGTCTAAGGCCACAGTGCATTCTGGTGGGCACTGAGCTCTCAGGCAGTTCAATCATCACATAAGTAAGACTTAATTGGCATTCCCAAATGCCTTGAAGTCGTATTGCCAGCTGCTGGCACTCCAAAAGGTATGCCTCTGGAGATATAAGAGAAAAAAAAAAGAATATCAAAGATCATTTGCAATTAGATGCAACAAAACCATACCCAACTGGTATGTGTCAGGTAAAAATAGCATCAGCCAAAATGGTAAATGCCTTTTGGTTTGTCAGGAATTGAATGTGTAACACCAAGCAACCTATTATTACAGACTCTGATCAGCAAAGCAGACAATCATTTGCCTTGTTATCTTGCTGCCTGCCCATGTGAACAGCATCAGACAACTATTAAAAGACACCCCGCTCCCCCCCAAAGGGAACACCGGTAGTGAGCATCTGAAAACTTCCTCATTAACAAGCTAACCTTTAAGACTGGTGAGAAGACAAGGAAGCATTTACCAGCCACTGCATCAATAATTACATAAAAGAAAATCGTAGCTCGCTGTCTATCCCACTGTGGGGAGAAATAAATAACATAGGCACAGTTCATACCATGCCTATGGCGAGCAGCCCTTCCACAGCATCTCCCAGCCATGGGCAACAGCTGCCAAAAAGGCAATTATCCATGGAGCTGCTCCCTTGGGGTTGTTCAATACAGGGGTGACATGTATTTGGAAATTACCCCAAGGCCCTTCTGCTGGTAACAGGAGGCTCTGTGGCACACAACCCTCAGGGACCCCTAAACACTCTGGTAAAAAGCAGCCTGAAAGGCCACATGCATGGATGGGCAGCGACATCGTACATCAGGGCTGAAGCACTCAAACACAATCATTTTTGTTCCCTGGAGCTGTAAGGTTTCCCTGGGGCCCTTCATGCATGTAGGGATAGGGACCCAGTTTTAAGGAGAATATCTGATAGTAACTTGATTCCCTTTTCCTGATATTTCTCCCTCCTGTGTCACCCAAGAGACCTTAAATACCAAATTATGCTTCAGCATACAGCCACCTAACCTTGTTACAGGTGTAAATCCTGCTCCCATTTATAGCCTAACTCCGTTTTGTCTCCAGCCTCATTGCAAGGAAGGAGGAAGGGTACCCGCACCAGGCTCCCCGGGGTTTGCTATCCTACTCAGGCACAGCCTTCGCATCAAACTACCAGTTATCTTTTCAATTAATTGTAGGTATCATAGTGGTTGACAGGACAGCCTTAATACCAAGGGATAATTTAACATGACTAAACTGTAATCAAAGTGTTAATAGCCTCAGAATTTAATCTGTGCAGAAGAAGTAGGATTTATAAAAGGGAAAGGACGACCAAGGCTAAGATGAATAATGTTAGTTGTAATATTACAGCTAGTTGTAATAGTATAATTAGTTGTGATATCCAGAAATAAAAATTACACTGCTTTGAATTCCAGGACGGGTGCCAAAAAGGAGCTGTTAGTCACAGAGATGAGGAACAGTTACACAGTCCATTATCTCATAAACCGCAAGGCCCAGAAATGAATCCTACATGCCGCAGGAAGACTGAGACTCTGCATTTTACAGCAATACATAGCTTTTAATTTTAGCCTTTGAACCAGATCCTTTCTGATTACCAGTATGTCTTGCTTTCCCATTTCCACCCTGAAACCAGCTTGGAGACAGCTATCCTCAGAAGCCTTCCTGGCTGCTAACAGCCCCCAGCTGAGCATCCCTTTTCCTTCAGGCATGGTCCCAACTTGTCCCTCCTGGCCAGGCTGGGGCAGAGCAAGCTCAGTCCCGGCATCTCAACCTGCTCCCTTCCTCCACCCTCGCCACAGTCTTGTGGAGTTAAAAAAAAACAAACAAAAACACAAAACAAACCACATCAAAACCCAGCCTTTTCTGCTCTTTCCTTGCAGGGCAAGGATGCCGGGTGATGGTTTGGCTTACCTCCATCATCGGGTCCTGCTTCCTTGCGGGGTTAGGCAGCCCCTGCTCTTCCCTGGCTCCATGTTCAGGGCCAAACAGTTTAATCTAGTAATACACTTCTAAACCCAAAGTGCAGAAGGCATTGATAAAGCTAGTATTCAGCATCATAATGTGTAATCAAGAAGCTATACACAAGCAAAAACTGATGTGACTGAGAATCACTTTTTTTTTTAAATTATGATGGCAGCCAGTTTTTACCATCTCATTGCTACTCACTCATATGACAGACACAGAAGCAATTGCTTGAGCTCATAGGCACTTTCTGAAAAATTACTTTGAATGACCTCTATATTAGAAAAGTTATTTTAAACCCATTATCGCTACCTGAAAGCAGGAAAAGAAATTAAATGCTTTTTCAGGTTGTGCTTATCCTTTTCTCCTTAATTTCCTTCTACATACTTTCTTTTCTTCCTCTCCTCTCAGTGCCAGAAAGAAAAAAGTATGCTTATGAAGGAGGAAAACTGGGAAAGGAAAGATAACTCTCTCTAGGGAAAACAGGCAGGAAGAAGAGAATAGAAGTAAAGTTGTGATTTATTTATTTTTTTTAAGAATGGAAATCACCTGGGATTGAAATAACTGAAACTTTTGTCCTCTTCTCACACACACACATCCACCCCACCCCCTTTTCTTCCTGGTCCTGGCTGACTTGCACCTTCTGGCAGGCATGTAGGTGCTTGTTTTGCTGCTGAGGTTTGTTGCTTCACAGGACAGAGTCACCAGAAACGATGCTCCCAGGTGATGTTTGTGTAGGGATAAAATGAGCACCAAACTGGGGCTCCACTGGCCCTTCCCCTTGCACCGCTTCCCTCGTGCACAATCATTTTGCTGCAGCAATGCTGCAGGCTTGCTAATGCTATATTCTTGGTGTTTTATATATTGGGAAAGACACTACTTAATACATCTGGGGAAGTACTTCCCCATATACGCACGGGAGCCCTGGCGCAGAAGCAATTAAACACTCCAAGCTGCACATGCTCACACAATTACCTTTTGTGACCGTCACTAAATAAATGCTGCACTGAGCCAATAAATCTTACAATGGCCTCATTTTTCTAGTGACGATGCCTCCAGCGAGGCCTGTGCAGCCCAGAAAGGAAAAAGGTTAACTTTTTCTGAAATTCCCTAATCTTGCTTATCTGCTGCTTCTCCCTAAACATCTGCCAGCTTCAGGCACCTGTTATAAATATCAGTTTGTCTTGTGGTGGTTCCTGGGGTCTATCAGCAAACTAAGCAATTAGTATTGTCAGTGAATCATTCATTAACTATTCAGTTTCACCTAACCTAAGACTAATTGTGTATTAATTCCTATCTAGCAAGATCAAATCAATTAAAAAAAAAAAACAAAAACAAAAAAAAGAAAAAAGACCATGGGTAAATATCAAAGATCAATAGGTAATAAGTGAAAACATTAATTAAAATCTTATCTGAATGCTAACAAAAACCACAAAGTAAAGTGGAGGAGATTATTTTATATCAGGTCATTCTGATGATCATCACGCTTTCTCCTCAGTTCAACCTCAGCACTACTTGAGTACACGGTGAAAGGGTCGGAGTAAATTTTGGGCATCATAAGAAAGACCTTCTCCCTTCCCACCTGGCAGAGACCTCATGCAGGCAGTTCAATGCCACTTTGAGGGTGAAGAATGACCACACAAAAGTGGAGTTTTCCTGCACATTTTCCCCTGTGAATTTGGAGCTGCAGCTACTGACCTTACTGGCAAGGAGGCAATTTTACTGCTAGTTGCTGTTGTTATCTGTGCAGAAGGATCACAGCTATTAAAGGGGGAGCAGGAGCTAGTTCCCTCTTGTGTGTCATCAGCAGAGGTAAATAACATCTATGCATCTCTGCTGTGCAAACTAGAGAGTAATTAGGGGGAACTGCTCAGGCCGTTAAGCTGACAAGCTGATATCTGTTCCTACCCTTGGAGGTTTAGGCTCCATGCTGTACTCGATTCCTGCTACAGCTTTTAACAGTGTTAGGCCAACAAGAACACGAGACAAAGAAAGCAAAAGTGCTACGGCTAATTTTAAACTATGCTCGGGTACACCACTTTCAACAATATCAATGCCAACAGAAATATCAAAAAGTTAATCTCTATCAAGGCCAAGAATGAAAAGAGAAAAAAAACCCCAATAAATCAGTCTTATCAGATTGATACACCCAATCTTGTTGCGATCCATTGGGCAGGTTTTGTTGGCAGGAAAGCTCACAGGCTCAGTCTGCAGGAGATGCACAAACACCACTAACTTCAGATCCTGTCAAGAAACTTGAAACTGCAAAACTATCTCCCCAAGACACACCAGCCAGGCGCTGCTATCCTGCTCACAAGCAACACGCTAACATACCTGCAACAAAGAGGAGACCTTGGTGGTGAGCATAAACAGGAAAAGGATGAAAAGCCCTGTTGACTTTCCTACCCTCCTGCTCCCTTGCCTTATGCCCTATTTATGCCATCATTGGCATTGTTGCTTCCCTCTGGCCGTTCCCCTCACCTGAGGGCTCCTTCCCCCACCTGAATTCTTTTTTCTGCATTAGCTCTTTCCTATATGTCACTCGGAAAGTGCCTCAGTGCAGTGCTGAATCTCCAGAGGAGATGGCAACCCTCAGGGTCCTTAACAGAGACTTCATTCCCTGCAGGTGTTAGGAGCTGCCATTTCTTACCTTTCTCTCTCTCTGTCTCTCAGGGTTTTTCAGATTTCCATACCTAAGCATGCCATGCTGTTTTGATCACTGAGGTAACTCATTACACAACACATAAGCAGTGGGTTTCCCTGGTACTTCTATTATCTGGCAAGAGTTTCTTTACGTTCAAAAGCAGAGCTGTACCCTAACCACACACGTTCATTGATGGGACTGAGTGCTATCCGCTGCTTTCTGCTCTTCCGTCAGTGCAAATAAACGTCAGCTTGCCTACAGCAACTGGGTTTCTTGGGAAAAAAAACCAAGACAATTTATTGCAATAGCTTATTTTTGGAAAAAATAAAAACAAGTGACCTACAAGCACTATACAATGAGAGCTTTCACAATGCTGGAAGTGTGTATTGGCTCCACCTTTCCTATTTATGCCATTTTTCTCCCAGAGCCAGGGAGGGTGCACAGGAGTCCCTCTGATCATAGCTGGTTGGGAGGCCAGAAGTGGATGGCATTTGGACAGATTATCCAGTCTGAACCTTCATAACCAATGACAGTGTATGAGCACAAGCACCGTGGGGTGATTCAGACCCAAACTGCTGGATTGCAGGTTTGGCTCCAAGCACCCACCTGTTTCTCAACGTCTCCATTGCATTTGCAATCGCAATTGTTACAAAACTCTCTTTTAAACTGAGCTGGTCAGGACATGGGTGCTCCTGGAGGGACTGCAGACTGCCGCATCCTCTAGATTGGAGAGCGGCATAGGGGTAACCTGATGCACCGTGTTTGACCTAACCCCATCCTTTGCTTTTGGGGCTTATAGTAAGACAAGCAATTTTTTTTCATCCATGTGCATGAGATATATCAGCTCTTTAAGCATCCCCTGCTTTTTTCCCCCCTAGATCCTGGATCTGATGCTTCTCACTGTGCCTGCCTGCAGCCAGCCAGGAGCCAGCCCTATATCCAGGTCTCCTTTTTTTATGCTGACTCCCATTGCACTGGGCTGGAAACTGCCAGCAAAGCAAAGGAAGGAGAGCAGAGGCATTAGCATCCTCTACAGATCCATCCCACTGCCCAGCTCTCAGTTGCAGGTGAGGCTAAAGCCAAAAGACCTAATGAAGCACAGAACAACAGCTACACTCCTGACATGAAAGATACAGCAAGCTTTCCTTTTCCGAGAAGTTAAAAATAAACAGTTTAGCTTTCAGCAAAGTGGTCTGATTAGAGACAAACTACACAGATTTCCATGGAAATGGAATATATTGTTGCTGCTACTTGATCTTGTTGAAATGTATTAAGAACACAAACGAGTACAATTTCAATATCTGGAGAGTGCTAGTGTATTTTAAAATTTTAAATTAAATTTATTTCTTTTAAAAGAAAGCTGGCTGATTTTAGTTTCTTAATTAGTTCATTACCACTGGAAAGGGAGTATGCTCTTGTAAGGTTATAGAAAAACAGAAACAGCTGCACCCCGCAACAGAAGAGATACAGACATAGGCAGTATCTGTACAGACAAATCAGGGACTTAAGATCCTCTACGTACTTTATTTCCTCTCTAAAAAGAGCAAAGAACTGTTCTTTAAATCATAAGTCTTGCTAAATTTAAACCAATTACAAAACAGATACTAGCTTCTATGGAAGAAAGATTAATCCTTAAATTTTGTTCACTTCTTTTAACGTGTAGGAATACCTCATAAGAATAAGGCCTGCCTACGCATGCTCTGGAAGCAAAACAAATCAATTAGTTTGAGTTCTCATCTCATTACTGCGGTACATTTCTCCATAGGGAGGTTTCTTCCAAATGAGCAGTGTCCTATTTCAGTCTAACCCAGATAGTAACAAAATAATCACTCAAAAGGGGGTACCACTGGCATGACCTTCACTGTGATAAATACTAAATACAGGTGTGAACAAAATGCTGCTTTGCTAGCACAGTTGTTATCTTTATAGACATGCCCCAGGGTAGGATCGTCTCCAACATTTCAACACATACCAATGGGATGTTGCCACAGCAAGGCCCAACTGAAATAAATTTTCTAACAAACAAAAAAATCCCAAATCTTTGTTCTTAGTTAGAATAAAACATTGTGATGGCAACAAGAAAAACCTCCTTCCATTTCTTCTTCCATTTCCTCAAAGTGAAACTTCAACAGAAACTATAAACACTTTAGGTTTTCATTTTGACAGCGTGACATTTTTTTGACAGAAATTTTATCTTTACTGTAATTTTAGGTGACAGAGCAACTTGAGCTTCTAACCAAAAGGTTGCTTGTACTTTTTATCTGTATATTATGTTTTCCTATAGGCTTGCAACTGGCACATGCTCTGGTTCCAGTAGTGATGACTCAGGAAAGAAATTAGAACCAGGAAAGATTTGCCTACAAACCAAAGACAACCTCAGCCTGATTTAGGACAGCCTTCCCTTGCAGACTAGTTGCATCAGGTATTGATCAGCGTAAATAATTATCGATACTGTGGCTCAAGAGGCTTTTTTTTTTTCCTCTTCTTTTAATACAATGGCCTCATGAAACCAATCCTGCTGTTATCTTTGCGTTACACTGAAGACTCTGTTTGGCTAAGGTTTACTATATGTTTAATATGAAAGATTGTCCATGAAAACATTTAGGAGGGGATCCACAAAGAGATGCAGGCACTGAAATACATAATTTCCAGTGCCTGCTAATTTTCATAGCCCTGACCCAGGTGACGGAGCTCTTCATTGAATGTACAGGGAAAACCACACAAGACAGCAGCTATGGCAGTTACTTGGTAAAAAACGCTGATGAGGAGAGTGGGACATAAGTCCCATTCCTGGATGTAATTAGGTGGCTTTGGCTAATGAGTACAGCAGTCATCAAGATGGGGGAATTGTTTGCAAACAACAGCCTTGGTAAGGGTGTACATACCCTACTACAGAATCCTTCCTTTTTTGCCATTTCTCTTCTGTTTACAGACACTTTTTGCAATTTCCTGATGATTCTCTCTTCTCAAATAGGCTAATACTACACTTTCATAAGCTGGGTCAGCTAACAGCTCCTCAGTGTTTGATGCTTGCAGCCACATGGATTCCCTGTGCAAACTTAATTGCATTAAGGACTGGATTTAAGAGCAGCAGATCAATGCTCAGGAGAGTTGTTAGGGCAAAATACAGAGACCTCATCCACAGATGAAAGGAAGAACACCACATAATAATGACAGAAAAGGAACTCATCAGCTATATTTATTTTCCTTCATTGTGCTGTGCCTTGCAAAAAAAAAAAAAAAAAAAAGAAAGGTGTATTCAGCTCACCACTTTAGTAATTTTGCTTTTAACAATATCTGAATTTGTATTCAATCAGCAGACCCTATTAAGTGAAGTATCTTTTGGACACCCAGTGGTTTTGACTGTGTATGTATCCTTCTGTTCCTGGCCAAATATATTTCCATTTCACTGCTTGCAGGAAGATCACCTGAGGAGAGCAGAGCAGAGCCTGCCAGCCCCATGCTTTCCCCAAACAAAGCATTAGGTATGCATCAGCAACTTTTATGTACAGTCCTTCTTTGTATATTATTTTCCCTTTTATATCACCTGTACAGACTATGCTGCATTTTATGTAGCTAGTTTGGGCTTCGCTGTCCCTTGCGCTACCCGCTTTGTGCAGCTCTGAGTGTGGCGTTCGTTCCTGTGCAGTTTTTACTCTTGCAATTGGACACCCTCATTTCACTGCTGCAATCAAGCTGAAAGGCATTGCCATTTGGATGGTGCTAAACAGGAGCCTCCTTACAACTTCAGGCAGATAGTTGGGAAAATTGTAATGAGGCACTTATGCATAACCTCCAGCACATACGGACAGATTAACCAGCAAACCACTCCTTTGTTGTGGTGGGTTTTTTAAAAAGCTAACCCCCTTTTGAAATAGGCCCATGCTTATTTCTTCCAAAGTAATGATAATTGATTCAGACCATCCTGAAATGAATTCAAGCTCAATAAGGGTCGTGGCCTGATGAAGAGGTGCACCTTCGCTGTGCAGAAGAATCCAGCTTGCTTAGGAGGCTGCGAAAGCGGTGGATCTGCAGGTGGGAGGTTAATTTCCAACAGCCTGATTCAGCAATAAAGCAATAAGTACAAAATCCTCCTCAGACCTCTCAGACGCAAGCGCTTCAGAGGCACTGAGAACAGATGAGCTCCCTTCATTATGGGCTCTTTTTTAACAGAAAGCTTAAATCCCATTATTTTGCCTGAATCAGTCTCTGTTTTTGACTACAGTTATGTGTAGCACAGAGTTATTTACATATTCATTTAGTATAGCTGGGGGACCAGCAGGCTGTAGTTAAAAGTGTGGCACGGGTTTTGGGGGTGCTCAGACATGGGAAGCACTGGCAGGGTCCCACGGTGGGGCTAGTTTGCAGCTCCCCTGCTCCCTCCTTCCTAGCCCTGAGGCAAGAAGAGGCTGAGCAATGGATCACCCCCCTGGGACACTGGGCAAGACTGGCTTTCCCTGCCTTTTCTTCAAGTGTTAAGGTGGCAGGAGGAAAAGGGCTTCTCTTAGCTAGCGAACAATGTCTGTCCCTGCCACTGTTGTTGCTTTTAGCCCACTTTCTCAAAAGCAGGAGTGAATTTGGCTTCCTATTTCTTACCATTCTCATATGAAGGAAAGCTACAAAAAAGTAGTATTGAGGTCAACAGGATCACATTTATAAGCCATAAATCAAATGCAACAGACCTTGAACACTTAGTTGTAGCTTACAGACCACGGCTTTAAATGTCCTGTGAATCTTGATGCTGTACTGCTGGATTTTGTTTCTGCAGCATGTGGAAGGCTAATCAGCAAACTTCCCCAGCCCTGGAAGGGTCTGTCATCTACCATTCAACAGCAAATAGCACATGCAGCATCACAAAATCCCAGCTTCTTTCAAATAAAATTGTATTAAGTAAATGATAGCACCGAGCTGCTGATGTATTCCCTGTGTGCAGGACTTCTAGTCTGCTGCATGTTAGACTGGCTTTGTGTCTTACATGCCTATGTTTTGTCCTCATTACACGTAGGCATTGTACTTCACTGGCTGTATTACCCTTCCCTTTGAATCCCTCTGTTCTCTTATATGATGCTTTGTGCCACTCACGAAGACAAAGTCTGGTGAGTATCTTTTCAGTTAGGGCAAGGACTTCCCCTTCCTGTACATGATCAGATTTTTCAAAACAGAAATAAAATGAGCTTCTGCATGAGAGACAAAATAGTCTCCATGTGTGGGAAATAGCAATTCTCATGAACAAAAGAGTGAGAAACTGGTCATGCTCCCTTAAAAGGTGATGAAATATTTGTCCCTTGGTTCACAGAGGAGGAGAGAGGTTTGAAACACATTACTGGTGAATCCACTAAAACAAACTTTCCAAAGAAGTCCACCACCATACAAACGCTTACATTCAAGAGCAAATATCACTAAAAAATTGCAATGTGCTCACATGCATAACATTTTGCATAGTCAACATGGGCTAGAGTTGCTCCCATTTGAAGTAAGGCAAACCATGACCTCCAGATCTTTCTTTTTCATGTTATGCTTCACCTTCTGCACAGCACTATTTATGTCTGGGTTCTTCTTGGTGCAGACTGCTTTGCAGTTTAAAGAGAACAGTAGTTGCTATTTAGATGGAAAAAAAAAAAAAAAGGTACCCTGCCTCTTGTTTGCACAATTCTCTCCCTTTAAATGAAAAAAGAATGATGAAATTTGATTAGTTTCTCCCTTCGAAGGAGAGGAGCTGTGGATCTCAGATGATGCAGCTCTTCTGACACAGTAAAGCTGCGCTGACGTGCCTGTGCAAGCCACCTCCAGCTCTTCACTGCCCATTTTACAAAGATTACATCACTGATGGCTATGCTGTGTGGGAAAGCAACACAGCTCTGGGTGCAGGCAGGTAGGACTGCTACTCCCTCTGTCACTGCAGCAACAGTCCCTCACTTTTCCAGCTGTTCATTTACTGTTACCGGGAGGGAGAGGGACGACTCTCATGACATGTCACAGGAGAGCTTTCCTGTGTCTGCCTGGTGATCAGAAGAGGAATTTGTAGCTTCCTGGGGTTCATTAGGATCCTGCGCTGCAGTGACAAGCAGCCTGGCCAAGCTACAGGTAAGAGAAACATGTTTATTTAGCCATCGGCAATTTAAAAGCACTCAGCCTGTTGAGAAAGGGCAAGTGCACATTCAGTACTTGCTCCAGGCAGGAGCAAGATCCACTTCAGAAGCACATGGGAAAGAGGAAGATATTGTTCTTGGGAGGTACCTGGAAATTTTACAAAACCTCTCTGCTTTACACTGCCTAAAATATCCATGAGATGCATGGAGATCAAGTAATGGAGACACCATGGGATGGAGAGACATAGAGATGACAGGCGATACCCTGCTGCCAGACAGGGCAGGCAAAGGAAAAGCCAACACCCCCTCCAAATGAACACATGTGGAAAACGGGCAGTTCAGTCCTTGCAGCCCTTCCCATGCTGAAACACAGCAGTGGGGTCAGAAATTACGAGACTGTCCAGGGACCCTATTCCCCACACCCATCTCACCAGCATATTTAAAATAATGGAGAGAACTAAAAAAAAAAAAAAAGCCCCTGATATGCTCTGTGGGATAACGCACAGGAGAATAGCAAATACGGCCCAATTGTGGATGGCAAGAACAAGAGCGAGCAATATCCCCCAGCTTTCCTGTAAGCCTGCTTGTGGCTCACCAGCTGGGGAGCTGCAGAGGTTTGGGAGGGCAGAAAGCAGACCCCCAGGGATCCCCCATGAAGTCAATGCACCTGCCTTCTTGGAAGACAAGAATGGCTTTTTATCACATAGAGATGTAAGTGATTTTCTTTTCCCTTCATGTGGAATTAGATAATTTAGGCCCTTGCCTTAATACATTATTGCCCTTCCTGATAATCTGTCCAATAGAAGTTACACTGGATTTTTCACTGACAGTACAGGTCAAAGTTGGCTTACTGTGTCCCTACTCCAGAAAAACTTCTGTTATCAGCAAAGAAGTAGACACCAACCTCTCAAAGAATGCTTCCAAGGAGTCCTGCATCCCTCAAAGGACAGCTGGAAAATCTGGCTTGGAAAGGCTACATTGTTTAGGCATTGCAGATAATTTAGCTGAGCTATGGTTGAGGCTACAATTAAGGGGGGCTGGTGGTATGCGAGAGGCAGGTTGTGGAGCACATGTGATGGCAGAAACACACTGAAATACCAACTCTGCTGTCTGTAATTGCATAAGCAGCTTCTCAAAAGGATGGGGAGAAATATCCCAGGAAATTGGCTGAGGTTATGGAGATAATAAGTATTTTCAGAAATCAGCACCACTGCCAGAAAATAAAGTGGAAAACCTCCCCCATGGAAACTAGAGAAGGCAGAGCCAGGAATGCTGGAGCAGGGAGAAAATGCAGAGTGATGAGAAAACCAGATAAATGTTAGGGGAAGACTCCCTTCATAAAACAATCTGCTGTGGGGAATGTGAAAATTAAGTTGGCTCTTGGAAGAGAGGAATACCACCCAAAGCTGCTTTTCTGAGGAAGGGGATTATCTTGGCTTGGTTCCCTACCCCTTTTAAATGCACAAGGGAATTTAATTAAGCATTGCTACTTTCCTAATTGTTGAGACTATTCTCAGAGGCTCCCAAGACTTTCCAGACTCTGCTGTGTTGGTCTGGAGATGGAATTTCTCAATTAACAGTAAGATATGGCAAGCAGTGAGGTCTGGGGCTCAGTACCCTTGGTCAAATAGCAACTCTGTCAGTTTATGAAACATTGATGTAATTCTGCTGAGATGGAGCCAGCTGAGCAATTTATTTTGCCTGTTCTGTTCCTGCAAATTCACATGGAGTTCTCCATAGGGTATGAGCACAGTCTTTGCTTGCTCTGTGCCACAAGCCATCCTGCAGTGCTGTTGTGTGCTCTGCTCCGGAGGGGCCACATTTCACAGGCTATGCATCCCTTATATCTCAGCCTAAAAGTGGGAGGGTACGCTCAGCCAACTTATAGGATAACAGCTTTCAGATCCTCTGATGGGAAAAGCCACTGTGTTATTAAAACTGGTTTGGCCCCGAATGTAGGTTTACAATCTGTTCAGACTTCAAAAAAAGCTATGTTTGGGGCACCACTGGTCTGCTCCTGGGACTTGTAAGTGTACATCTCAATACATAAAAGCCATCTGATTTTTTGCAGGTGTGACTTCAAATAGAAGAAAGCTGACAGAGTAAGTGCTCAGAGCTTCCAGCGCTTGTTAAAACAGTTCAGCCTTGAAATTACATAAAGAAGGGGAAATGAAAAACAATTAAACCCTCTTTAGCCTCATTGCAAGCTTTTGCATTTTTCTACTCAGAAGCTCAGCCGAGTGAGCAACACGAAGTGACCACAGATCCAAGATGAGTAAAATAATAAAATATTCCTATGGCAAGATGCAAGCTTACCCTCCTTCCCCTGCCTTCCCAGCTTTGACTACCCTTCTGACTCTCAGATATTTAATTTGTCAACAGAATCCTCAACTTCAGGGCTCCAGATAGGAAAAAAAATACTCATGTCAGGGATTTCATCACTTCTGATGCCTTCTGCCATGGCAATGACTCTCCTTGGGCAGTGCATCAGCCTGGGGGACAAGGCTAAGCATGGAGATGTCCTACCACACAACCAAGTGGGGTATGCAGACTATTTGCGTCCAGGCACCTAATGCCACCTTTTATCCAGGGAGGCTGTTACCCAAACCACTTCATAGCAGTGTGGTGAACAGCTATGTGAACCCAAAAGCAAGCTCAGAGCAGAGGAGAGCTCCCTGGGATTTGTCTGCCAGCTGATGCTCGTGTATAACGTGTCTCAGAGGCATGTGCTTCAGCCAAACGGGGCTGGTGGGATGACATGGGACATGCTCTGGCTGTCACACCCTGCACCACTAGTACTGCTCAGACCTAGTGCTCAAAGGCAGAAACACTAATGTCACCCAGAGGACCACTGCAGGGACTCTGACTTTAATACAGTCTCACTAGTGGCTATCTTCTTTATTTTTGTAAGCCGCCGGGCTATTCTTCCTGAGCCCTCCTCTGCCTCCTTCCTTCTCCAAAATGACCCAACAACCTGAAGCAAATATTTGGAATTGAAATTTCTGCTTGAAGAGTAAACTTGTTACAAGATTAATAATAAGGGATGGAAGAGTGATAGACAGCTACAGGTATCACTACAAGCCCTTCCAATAACAACAGATTCAGACCAGTGTATCACGTCTTACACATGTATCTATATTAATAGCTTGGATCTCTTCTGGGATTTGGCAGGAGATCTAAAGTTGTATTAATGTCTTTTTCTTGCCTTGTCAATAAAAAAACCAACCACCATTAAGCAAGGTCCTAAGCTGTCATGAATTCTTACTAGACATACTGTAATTGCTATTCCAAAAGGAGAAAGGTGCAGAGACTACAACTGTAAAAAAATGAGAGACGCTGTTATGGAGATTTAAAGCAAACAATACCTGCGTTATGTCCTCTCCCCTCCAGATGGCTCATGTCTAAATGGCTTTCTACTATTGCTTTTTTTGTTTTTATTTGATCTGAGTAACTTATTGATTTTTTTTTTTTATGGCATGACGTGATGAAATCTGAACTGACGTTACATTTCACTAATGTACAGCTCCCTTGAGCCAATATCAATTTTGTCTACGATGGCTTTGCGAGGGCAGAGGTCAGCTGGGGGACTTTCCCCTTAGCTCTGCTACAACCTCTTGAGTTTTCAGGACACTTATAAATAAATCAGACGTTCACGCTTCAAGAAACGAGACAGATTCTGAAGGGTTTCTCCTGTCCCATGAAAAGCAATTTTTGCTTGAATGATATTTCAATCAAAACTGATCAAGGATGACCAGATCCAGTCCTTGAATATAAGCAGAGTAGATATAAAACCTGTTGAGTGTGCACTGGCTCTTTTTCAGAGTTTGGAAACATGCTACAGTCTATACACGTGTAACTCACACCCTGTGGCTACACTCATTCAGCCACTGCCCCTATCTTTGGCTTCATTTAAGACTGAGTTTCCCCATGAACCTAGCCTACCCAAAGGCCAGTGGGATAACCTATTTCAGCACAATAACCTGCCACATAGACACTGTTTAGGGGGAAGACCATATCACACATAGTTTACCTCAGCTGGCTGACCTTCCTTGCTAACCCTATTTCTCTGCTTTCTGGGGTAATGCTGGCTAACCTGCAGAATTAGGGTCTCAGTCTTTTTTCCCTTCTGAATTCCTTCTCCCTTTTTGGGCAAGAAGGGACTACAACTTGGGACTTCTTGGGAGAGAGTTTGCTGCTGTGACAAACCCTCCCAGGCCCCAAGAGGCAGGCTGTGCTTCTCAGAGCCCACCCAGGAAGAGAGACCACCCCAGGGGCATTTTTGGCATATCAGTGTCACCACAGGAGCGGGCTACACTGTCAGCTCATTGGCAACTTCAAGCAACTTCTCTGGAAGGATGCCAGCCCAGGACCAGAAATCACAAATAAATTTCCATATGTTGTCAGGATGAATTTAATTTATCAGTGTCTGCAGCAACGTGAATTTGAACTCACTTGTCTGATGGACTAGGTAGAAAAAGCTCTTCTTTTACAAATACAGGACTGACTAGTCTGTGAAAATCTCTAATTACTATTATTACTATGTTTTACTGAGTCTGTCTGGGCTCCCACACTTCCCTGTAGCCTTAGCTGAGCCCACCCAAATTCTATTAGCTGAGGTGGTTTTCCCACATAGCATCTGCCAGATTATGCCTAATAATGCACAAAGGTATTAGCTTGACAGGCGCTCCCTTTTTCTCCCCCCCCCTTTTTTTTTTTTTTGCTCAGAGTATGATGTAAAGCAAGCTGAAGCTTCTCTTGCTTCTGCCTCTGATGGAGCAGAAATCATTCCTTGGAGGCAGGGCTCAGAAATGGTATTAAATCAGGGCAGGGGGGAAATGCAGATGAGCTCTTTAGCTAGACTGTCAACAGTGCCCCCAACCCCCAATAAATCTTCCCCTTCCCCCTTTCTTTGCAACTGACAACTCCTTCCCACCATTTCTCTATTTATATTGGATTAAATGACTATATACATGAAGCGCATCTAGCACACAGCCTGATCAGAGCCTTGGACTTGCATGCAAAGTACTGCATTCTCACCAAGGGTGATCCAAGGAAGCCCCAGCAGAGCCAGCCTTGGGTTACATCTGTACTGGGGCAGGCTAGGGAGTCGTTACATCATGCTTTCTGCCCCAAAACCAGAAGGCTGAAATGTCCAGCTAATCACCACAACAGTTTCCACCAGAACCACAAGGTCCAGAGCAGGCTGTTGGTCCAGTAAGATACTACAGGACAGTGTAAGGGTACATCGGGTCCAGCAGTCACCTTTTACTTGGCCAGTACTCTTAGTCTCCTTGCATCACTCACCCCCAAGTGAGTCTAAGAAGATGGAGCGTAGCACACACTGCCTGCAATCCCCATGGACTTCCCAGAGAAGATGCTCAGAGGAGATATTCAGAAATACTGCTATGAGGATGGCTAGGGAGAAAACTCTTGTCCTTCCCTTCACCTCCAAGTTTGAGAGATTAAAACCAACAAAATTAAGTGCTCAAGAGTAGGGAGAAAAATCCACACAATAAAGTCTGCATTTTCCTGTTTTTTCCCCTCCTCCTCTCTAGTTACTCAGTTCTAAAATGTCATGGGAACAACTTTTTTTTTTTTTTCCACAGGCACACTTACTAGGCAAGACATTTGAAGCTGAAGTATTATCTTAAAAAGTAGAATGGAACAGTGGGACTGACCTTGATCCTAGGCTTAAACTATCCCAAATTTAAATGCCAGTTCTCTGAGAGACCTGAAATCATTACTTGGGCTCTGGGAAGTTAAAAGGAAAGAAAAAGTAAATTTCTACTCTTCTCTTGCAAACTGTGAGGATTAAGATGCTAGGGATTATGAGTTTTTCAGTCCTTCAGCAATGTCTTTGTTCATCAGCAAGATCTGGCAAGATTAGGTGACTAATTTACTTGCTGATGTGAGAAATGTTCAAGTTCAGAGGATTTTTCTTGTCCTTACCTGAACTCTCACTGAAGAGGAATTTTTCAACTGAGTAATGATTGATTCAAAACCAAGTTATAGGTCTCAAGGGAAAGACATTTAGGGTTTTAATTCTCAACAGTCACATCTAATTCCTCAGTGAAAGATGCCACAACACCAAAAGAAGGAAATTGGTTACTTAGATTGAAAACAAGTTGAAAATTTGTCATAAAGAACAGCTTAAAAAGGTAGGTAAAAAGCCAACATGTTATAAAGCAGAAACAAACCCAGCAGCTAAGAAAAGGGAAGAAAAAAAATAAAGTCACAGATCTGTGGGATTCATTTCTCTGATAGATTTTCTTCTTCCATCCACTGCAATTAATTTTGGGTCAGATGGTTTGCATCAGGCTTATTTCTCTTGATCCCCAAGAGTCTTAAAGTTATAAGGCTGGGTAACGATCTTCAGCCGCTGAGAGGCTTTAATGCAGTTATGAGAGCCCTCTTTGGGGAAGCAGCGTGGTTTTCATTGCTAGCTTGACTGGTTCAAATCTGCAGAGATTACATAAAATCAGAGACCTGGAACCTCTCAGGGGTTTCTTGACAGCCTCTTCCAAACTCCAGCATTTTTCAGCTTGAGAATGCTTGTTTTAAGGGATTTCCCATGGAAAGTCGAATGGCAAATAACATCTTGAAAGCCATGGAGGATGTCTGAGACCAAGAAATTGCCTTTCTCCCATGTCGTGTTTGAGCATGTACACTGAACAGGAAACTAATGACCCTTCTTGAATAATAGCTTCTCTAGAGGGGATGTAATTAGTCATACTCTCTAATATTGCAAACGTGATAACTTTGATAAGAAATTGAATATAGAAATTGCTCCAAAGCATTTGCTTGTAATATCCCAAGGTACTGAACTGGCTTCTGTGTGTTTCTTAGCTTCCTATCCTGTGCATAATGGATGAATCACCCACAAATACCACCAAGCAAGCGACAGCTACTTTATTGTATGGCTGACAGTGCTCCGTAGGATGCAGAAGGACATGGTAGAGGTTGCCACTTTCTGTGTGCACCGGCATGCCTGCTGCTGCTCTCTTCTCCAGCACTGTTTGCTGGATCTTTTTCAAGCATATTCTTGAAAAGCACCTCAAAATTGATTTTACGCAACGCAGGTAAAACTTTTGGAAGTACTGCAGTTATGTCGAGAGGCCAGCACTCATTTTCAAAACAGATTTGGGCTGGCATCCAAGGGGTTATTTAGGTGCCAAACACCCATTTGGTGGGAGCTGTAGGCAAGGATCTCAGTGCCTGAGGCTGTGAGTGCAGTGATAGCCCTGAGTGCTCACAAGGCTCCCAGAGGATTACAGACGTGGGCTAACTCCACCACTGCGATGTTCTCGGCATGCACTGTATTGCAGCTTGGTAGATGAACTGCTCTCATAAGAAACCCAGGGCCATTTTGCATTATTCCTCTCTGAATAAGACTTTCATCCAATCCCAAACGCTCACTCTGCGAAGATCAATCACACTCCTATTCCTTCTCTATTGTTACCAGAGCTCATTTCCTCTGTTGTTCTTCTGTTAATTAGGGTAATTCATTCAGAAATGAAATTCAGTCCTATACAAAGGCCTTGGCAAACCTAAATGCTGTTGAAGAGAACATGGGGGATGCTAGCCCTCCTAAAAAGAAGGAATTGCACTGTAACTTCTTTTGGCCAAGTTTCATAATTAATTTTGAAGTGAGCTCTTTAGAAAGACAGTCTCTGTGCTTTAGTCCACCTTAATTATAAAAAACCCCACCCAAACCTTATTATTTATTTCCTCCTTTTCCTTGCTCATTTTTCTCTAATTTTTAATAATTTTAATTAACACCAGAATTTCTCAACAGCACGTCATCACCTTTTTCACTACAGGTGTTAATTGCAGACTCAAATAAAAAGGTGAAGAAGAAATTGAGGTAAGCATCAAAAGAAGCACAACACTGTTGGATGTATGGAAGAACAATTACTTGCACAGTTGTCTTATTAGGGCTTTGGTTGGTTTATAAGCAAATTTTAAAACTAATTTTTTATATCCTCCCACCTATACATATATTTTTTAAACAATATATACATGTCAAGATATTTTCTTTTTTTCCAAAGAAATTCTTTTTACTCAGATGTACCTTGGTCAGAACAGCTCACAGTCAGATCTGAAACACACTCAGAACCTAAAACCTTGTGTTCATTTTTACTTTCAACATTGATTTTGGAAGATTTTATCAGTATGTGGCGCTATTCATACCAAATATTGAGGGCTTCGAAAATCTTGACCTAATATATATCAGTTATCTCTACGCACATCCATATGTACAGTTACATATATGTCATATATGGGCACAGCAATGCTTTCCACTGATTATATCCCAGAGCCAACATACCTTATTGAAATACATATGTATAAAAGTGAAGAATACGGAATGACAGAACTTCATCTCACAAAGTGAAATCTTTGGGAAGTTTGGGAACAATTAAGACTTTCAGCCAGGGAAACCTCAGAAACACAGGGCACCTTGGATAAGAAAAGAAGGCAGGTGGTGTCTCTATAGGCCAGCTATAGCATCCAGTCCTATTTCCCAACAGCAACAATTTCATATCAATTAGTCAGAGGTCAAAAGCAGCAGGCAAACAACTCAGCGAAACAAAAATCCCCAAGGCTTCCCAGGACACAGGGAGGTCAGTAGGTAGGTGTTTCCCAACAGAAAGTAGGCGTTTCAGCACTCAGTGCAGGGGTGAGATGGTACCCAGGGCTGCCTGAGAGCATACAGGGAAAGGACAAGGACAGCGCTAGTGATCTCCAACACGTTCTCTTCTGCCCAGGGATTAAACATAGTTGCAGTCCCTGAAAGTTTAACCAGCAAGGATGAGGAGGCTGCGAGTCCATGGCGGTAGGAGCTACAACTTCTTTGGTTGCCACAGCTAAATCCTCAGGACGGTTTAGTGGCACCTCTGGGCCCTCAACCCTCACCGCTCACAGTCCCACATATGGACACAGGAGAAATCAATACAGCAGAAATCAATGCAACAGAAGAGTGGAGCAGACCGCTCAAGGTGGAAATCCCTCTAATTTTCCCAGCTTCACCTGCCAGAGCTTGTGAGTCAGAGCACCCCATCCTTGTCCTCAGCCATGCCAAAAACAGGACCACAGCATAACTTGGCTGCTGGTCTGATCTGCCTTCAAGGTGCACTATCCCCAATATCATCCTTCCCTGCTTTCCCCAAAAGCTCAAGAGCCCCTTAGCTACATCCCAGGCAACGGGAGGCACTGGTTGGCCTGGGCCAAGCACTTCTCTACCCCACCAGTGCTGCTCAAGACACAATTAACATATCCCCGAAGCCCTGCGCACCCTATTGGGTTCAGGTAGGATCTGTCCAGCCATGGAGATGCAGAAGGGCACTTTCGTCTCCTTGCCTGCCAGAGAGCATGGGAAGGATGGCAAGGGGCTGAGGACACTTGCCCACATTGACAACTGACATTAATATGGAAGGATAAATCCTGTGGCAGGTAAAGATATATCTTTAGATAATAAAGAAAATAAAGAGACATCTGGTAGATCATAACATGTCCCTTTTTTGCCCAGTACTGACCCCTGAAGCACATGAATATTTATAAGAGCTTTGTCCATACTAATTCAGAATAATACAATCATCTCCATTTTACAGCTTCCATATGCGCTCCTACTGCCTTGCATCACACTGTCCTTACTAGTTATGACGCTTAAAAGAATTAAGACGTCTTTATTCTTACCTGCACGTTAGATTTTCTCTCAATAACATCCAGTTACGCCCTCATCTTTAGCCTCAGTCCTTTTTATTCCTCTTTGAAGTCCTTCCAGTTTTCATTCTGCATCAGTTTTCCTCCACATCCTGCTGCAAAACAAACATGCATAAGTCCTGATGTGAGAAACACTAGGTACTTCCAGACAGTGCCGAGTGATTTCTCAGCACAGGGACTGAAGTGCAACATGAGCTGTCACTTCCAAGGCCACTGTCCCTGCTTCTACATAACTCCTAGGAAAAAGTTGTCTTCAGTGCTGAGGTTTTGTGCCTCTCAAACATTGAGCTGTCCTCTGGCATTCAGCATTTTCACTTGTGCTAGAGAAAGGTTCCTGCACTGCAAATTCAGACTAGGGAAATGACATGTCTCTCTAGGGCCCTCTTTCTCCATCACTGAATTTCCCCTAAAAAATTAATCACTTCCCATTTTCCAGGTTAAGTTTCTTAATAATTTGTATATATTCTCTGTTCCTTCTGGTTTTTTTGGTACATCCTGGTTTGTGTTATTCAACATCAATATCAACTTAGGTTTTAGTAAGTTTTTGGCTTCATTAATGAAGGTTTTTAAAAAAAAAAAAAAAAAAAGAATAAGAATAAAAAGCAGACTAAGGGCTGCTTCTCTCCTGCCCCCACTTCCCAGTCCAGCACAACTCTCCACCCTGAAAAGAAACAGTGCAATAATTTGCTGGGCAGTCCCTCAGGAAAGGTTCACTTGATTTAACTACAATACTTCACAAGCCTTTCCAATTTAAGCCCTCAAAAAGAGCCTCAGAAGGAACACTGCTGCATGCAGCCTCACTGCTTCATTTTTCTAAAGAAGTCCTTTCTGCCCATTAGATGCTCACTTCATATTGGTTTGGTCCCCAATTACCCCTTCATAGCTGGCACCCTCTCCTTTCCCTCCGCATTTCATGTAAACCAGCAGATCGCTTATGCCCCGTGCTCCTTTGCCATCTCCTTCAACCAGTAAAGAGGCAGGACAAAATAAGATTTTTGAAGGCATTTTGAACAGGCATGGAGGGTCTGTACTGATCCTGTGTTTGAGGCACAGCCTGGCAGTTCTGATGGCCACTCAGAGCACAATGATGATATTCTCCATTTTGCTTGCCCTCGTTTCACTCTGCTTTTTGACTACTCAAGCTTTCTATTTCATTGCTTCCCCTATTTCCCTGCCAACTTTCCTCAATTCCCAGCACTCACTTTCTCCTTCAACTCTTGCGTACTCCCCTGTGAAATGACACTCTACTCTCTTGTGGATTTTCTTCTTCTTCAGGGTTTATTTTCTTTTTCTTTTTTTTTTTTTCTCCTGATTTCCATTTTTCCAAAAGGAACTAAGACCTGTTCTGCTTTAATCACTGCTCCAGTTCGCATCCTCCAGCCTTCTTCTAACCCCTTTCATTTTCACTGCTTCCTCCCAGTGGACCTGGCCCACTCAATTTTATAATTCCCTAAAATTTACTTTCTTAAATGTAGTGCTATGTGCATAATTCATCCATAAATTGAATTTGTTTCCTACTGGGATAATCATACAATCCTCTACAGCACTTTAATTTTTTTTTTTTTTTTTTTACATCTGTGTTATTCTTTCCTTCCTTGTAACTATATACATAAAGATACATATTTGGGACAGGAAAGTAGAAGACAGCAGATCATGCTTCAAAACCCACATTTCCCCCTCCTTATGGAGATTTTGCCCTCTTCCCAGAACCAAATACTGTTCATCTAATTCAACAGGGCTGACACTTCTAAGCAAAAGAAAGCAGACATTGCTTTATGGCAAAATACAAGTTAGCCAGAGCCAGATTGTAGCTGATGTAAACCAGAAAGAGATCTATTGTCTTCAGAGAAAATGCATCACTTTCTAGCAAAAAATCAAATTTTAAAAAGATCACTGGAGTTGTGCAGATACAGCACAGCTGAGAATCAGGACTACCTTTAAATCTGTTGGGGGTTTTTTTCTTTCTCTTAAAATTATGAGCTAACTGACTTTTCACATTATTTTTTGAGCCATTAATAGTGTGGAGTCTAATTTAGAAGCAAAGCTAAAGCGCAGGAAAACCAAGCAGCACAGATGACAAAATTATCACACCTTCCTTGGTACTGGCAAGCAGGATGAGGGCTGAATGCTTGCACGTGTGGCTTACTTGCATTAGTGTGAAAACCAGTGCTTTGGGGAAACCCCCCCCCACCATATTTTATTATTCAAATCTGATTCATTTTTCATATTAATTCATGACATGAGATCCATTTTTGTGAGTCTTTCCTGTCAGGAGTGAAACATGCTCACATGTATCTTTAATATGGTTTTATTTTTCAAATTATCACAGGACAAACAGCAATGAATAACATTCATACAAATGTGTTGCCTTTATATGTGCTTACTTCACAGTAAGTGAGAAGAGAGAAAACCAACCCAAACAGACAGAAAATATACAGAGCGTGACTATTTGTAACATATATGCAAAGAGTTTCATACAGCAGAGACATATCCCCGGGCTCCTTGCTGCTCCTATAATACAAATAAGAAATATATAAGTACCTCATAAACCAGCTTGTTGGATTTTATTGCAAGAAATCCATCAGCCATCATATTACCATGCAAATCCTCTTATTGCATTGTCTGACAACAGCATTTCAAATAAAAAATAAAAAACCCTAACAACGTGGAAATAAATTCTTTCTTTCATGTGTGTCACCAGCTCCCATTAACAATAGTGGGAATTTCTGTGCAGGGACCTGTCAAGGTGAGAATGGACTGCCCACCCATCTCCCCTGCTCAGCAGACTAATTTGTGAATCGCTGCATACAC
Organism: Haliaeetus leucocephalus; assembly: GCF_000737465.1. Classification (NCBI taxonomy): domain Eukaryota; kingdom Metazoa; phylum Chordata; class Aves; order Accipitriformes; family Accipitridae; genus Haliaeetus; species Haliaeetus leucocephalus. The sequence continues at coordinate 12,680,169 of NW_010972886.1, forward strand.
ATTCTTTTTCCCCGAGAGAGCAAAGCAGGGAGCCAGGAATAAAAGATATTAAAAAACCCCAAGAACCCAAGAATCAGGACAGTTCCATAAAATAAAGGTGCAGAATTATGTATCTGCTTGCTCTTTAACAGTCTCCTGAATTAGTGAGACAACCCCCACCACCACTTTTCTATGCCCCGCGGCTCTTGGAAGGTGCCTGTCAGCCCACATCTGAGCAGCAGGACAGAGTTGCAGCTTGAGAGTGGAATATGCTGGAAAATATTAGAAAATTGTATTCATCGTTTTTCATAGAAAATGTAATTTCCCAAAAAAATGTAATTTCCTGATGAAAAATTTCAAATCCTTTCCTCCAGTACAAATTTTCATAAAACAGATTTCTTCCAAATTCTGTATATAAATCAGAATCGGTCAACTCCAAATAGTGTCAGAGGTAAAGACTATTTGTGGTCTTTTCTCCTGCTTTCTATCCAGAAGCCTTTATAACTTCTTTCCTTTTTAAGAGCAATGTAGAGAATGCCTGTCAACATTAAACCCCACCACTTAAATATTACATAAAACATCAACCCTAGATGTCCTCTGACTTTTAAAAAGAGGTTACTATTAGTTTTTCATGTTTCAGAGTTTTCCTATCCTCTGCCACTACTTGAGAGACCCAAAAGAATGTGGACAAATTTCAGTCTAAAGAAAGCAGTTTTTAATTTCACTTAATCTCATTGTTCAAGATGACGGAAAGAGTCAATCCTATACTACTTTCCCCTTTCCATACCACAAAAGCAGCTAAAAAGTGGGGTTGGTTTCCAGGAATACAGCTTCTGGTGCTAAGTGCCAACGTCAATTACAATTGGTAATGAAGATTTCGTGAACCTACAAACACCATGGGAAATATCCGGTAGCTGCACTGACAGGCTGTTCTTAAAATGGCTTGCCTCAAGCATGTTTTGTGTAGCTGCTACTATAGCATCTTAGACCTTGCAATATCTTCACCACAGTGCTACAGGTCAGGGAAGTAATATTCTCCCTGTTTTACAAAGACGAAAGGGAGGTGCAACAGCAATTACCTGCTTCACGCTTTTGAAAAATCCTACAAGGAATTTAGCCACCAAAAGCAGCGATTCCCCTGTTTCTCAAAACTCTGGCCTCTACCATCAGAACAGAAATCTCAGTTTGGAGACTGAGCTTATGTGGAGACCACTCTGATCCCCTCACCCCCTTCTCCTGCTACCAGCCCTGGCCAGAGATCTGGGGAACAGACGTGTGTCAAGTTCCTTGGGCCTCAGCCATCGGCATCAGTCTTTCTAGAGACACCTGAGCACGACTATGAGGAGAACTGGCCCTAGCAAAAGTTCATGGCCTTCCTCTGCTCTGGCCTTCTGAGCACCCATCCCAAACGACTCTGCCATCGGCTAAACGGTGGCATAGCTGCCACCTCCGCTGAACACCACCGCGGCAGCTTCCCTTCCTTCGTACGATCAAAAACTGGCAGCACTCCCCTGCCCTTGTCCCATTTGATATATTGTACGTAGAGACTTTACTAATATTTCTTATTTGCCAATACCTGCAGATCTATATAAACAGGAAACAGCTTTTTAATCAACAGTGTTGAATAAACAGAAGCAATAGAGGAACAAATGGTTTGCTGCCCCCCTTGAGTGCCTGTGGAGCTAGAGACTGTGTAGGGAGGCTTGGCTGTCAAGTGCATCACAGGGTCAAGATGTATTTTGAATTTATCCTTTCGGTAGTGGCGGGAAGATAAAAGACAAAATTATAATGTAGTATAAGATATAAGAAAGTTAAATGGCGCATAAACAAATCTGATGCTATGTTTGACCTATGACGGAGGGAAAGAGCTGGATATACTGCAGCTGTACATCTTCTAGGAGACAAATGAATTGGTGATTGGAAACTTATTCATATACTTCAAAGGCTTCTGCCATTCACTAAATGGTAGGTAATAAACCTTATTGGATTTCATATTTTGTGGGAAACGACTCTTTCATAGCTTTGTCCCTTTAATGGGTACTCATTTAGGAAAGTACTATACAGGTTTTATCGCATCAAAAGGAATAAAAGATTTTAAATGAATCTTAATGCTCTCTCAAAGTGCTAGAGTCAGGGACTTCAAGCTAAATTCACAGCTAGAAACCAGAATCTGTCATAAGCTTTTTAATGTATGGAAGGAAAACTTTGGGGATAGAAGTATTTTATTTTAACAAGCCTTAAGTCTCCTTTCTTCTTTGATGTACGCAGGTAAACTCTTTCACCTATCCCCAGTTTTCCTTCTCTTCAACTTTCTCTTAAACCTTCTTACTTTCCTCCTCCTTCCCCCCCCACTTCCCTTCCCTTCTGGCCAATATATCAGTTCCCGCAATGAACATACAGTTTTCTTCCCCTCTTATTTCAGAGGTGTCTCTCTGGAGCTTACCGTTTATATGTTTTCATGTATTGTTTTCCCCCACAGGCCTCTTATCAACACATCTGGGAATCATAAAATAACATGGTCTTGTTTTCTGGCATTACTGTTCCTGAACAGTGGAAATACCATAAAAGCAAGAAAAGCCTCTTGCTCCCCTGCTTTCTGAGGCTCACAACTAACTTCCCTGAAGCAAGTCAAACTTACAATCTCATGAAGAGTTCCCACAGATCTAGAGACACAATCTTCTCTAATACTGTTCCTAATGTCCAGCATTTATTGCATATGTTACATACAATCTCATTTTACAGAGGTGTATTTTACACAGGCAGCTACTTTCTGCACATCTGTTCCTGCCATGCCCGGGATCCTGGGAAAGACCAGGTATCCAACATGGATGCATCTTCTCCAGATGGTGTCTACTCCTCTTTGACTATCTTATTTTCCCCTTTCAAACTTGATGCCATTTGCAATTCATTCCCCATTCTTACTGCAAGTTTTCCTGCAGAAAATTAAATCGCTCATGATGACAACAACTCCAGCTTCCTCATATGCATACATCTAATCTCTGGGAGCAGATCACAGAAGATGAATCAGCCAATACTTCCGAGATGCACAATTTAGGATAATACACAGTTGAGGAAAGTAAAGTCTTTCCATTAATTTCAATTCTCAGACCTTCAATGTAATCTTAAAATATGCCAAGTACCTATGACATGAGTTAATCAGAGGTGAGCACGCCCAGCTCCTTGTAGGACTGGGACTAGCTGTAGAAAAATCTTTGAACATGCACAATGTCCCTGGGATTTAATCATACAAAATGGCATTTTTCTGTCTCAAGATACACATATACAATCAAAAGCAATTTAGTTAGCAAGGTGTAGCAAGTTACGATCTGTTAGATGAGCCGTATCTGCTAAGTGATCTGCCCTTTTGAGTTCGCTCCAGTTGCGGAATAAAACGTCTTTGCTTAAACCACTGTAAAATGCAACAAGTTCATAGCACGCACTTCTGCCTGTACATACCAACTTCACAGCTGAGCGGTTTTAAATGGCTTACAGAGCTAGCAGTCAGCCTCCAGCTAGTTGATAAACCCACCAATTTCTGTTCTTATTCAAATCTTTTAATTCCAATTCAGTAATGAAGTTCCCTTTCAATGACTCAGGGAATGATTTGCTTTGTCTCACATATCTCAGCATCTAAAGTAGTTTTGACAAGGAGTATACCTAGAGTTTCTGATACAAATATATAATAAATCTAATTTTGTCAAGCATGGTGGCATTTTTATTTTATTTTCAAAGAGAATTTAATCTAACTTCCCAGGGGATTCTTCTCTTGTGTCATAACAAAGTCTGGCTTGTAACGGATTTCCCATTTTTCTTTCTATCTTGAATAATGACAAAATTGCTGCATAGAGAAGCAGTGTTCTATAATATGTCACAAAATGCAAGCAGAAAGTGATGGTTGTCTTTGAAAGGCTGGGCTCAGCCCAAGCCCCAGTTTCTAGAATCACAGGCACTAAATTATTTAATATCTCCCTACAATCAGTCTCCAGGCAGACTTGGAGCGCAGGGAGAGTCCATATGTAATATCAAAGAAAACAGACAATGAGGGGGAAATAATAAAAAAATAAATAAATCAATAAGTAGCACTTAAGGGCCAAACTTTCAACTGATGTAAAGTTTATATAAAACAGCCAAGGATCTGGTTCATAAATACCCCTCTCTATGTGTCATTCTAAATAAGGGACTTTATATATTAAATTTATAGCAAGTAATAGGATGTAATGGAATTCATGTATCCTTTTGGGAAAAAAGCCTCTATTATATTGCATTATAAACCCTTATGTATCAAAGGGCTGAAAGCCACTTCTCTCTTCAATGCCATAATTTTCTTCAACAGATTCTAGAATCCCTTCATTGCTATTGAGGATCCTCATAAAAGACTAATATTTTCTACCGTACTTTGGATGACTGGATTTATTTTACTAGCTCACAAACTGCATTGGACCTTTCTGGCAGAAAGAAGAGCTGGTGCTCAGTGTACACAAAGTTGTATTTGCCACTTAAAAAAAAAAAAAATTTGAAGACATTTTTTCCAGTATGTTTTGCATTGCAGACCTCAGGCAAGAAGTTCAGAGCACAGTAATTAGCGGGTGAGCAACCTTGCGCTTACAGTACCTTGTGTTCTGTAACACTTATTGTAGTGAAAAGTCATCACGGGAACCTGGAGGTAATACTCCTGCTCATGTCCTGATCATATTTCACTATGCAATTACATAAATGCTAATTTGCTATGTTGGCTATACCCTTCAACAGCACAGACCTTTTATTTAAGAGAGGTCATGCCCTATCAAGCCTGGTCAAGACCTGAGGTCTCTTATACATAACTCTGGGGGCTGCTGCCTTTTACCCCTGTTTAATGATGATACCTGCTAGTCTTTTCTGTAGCTGATCCCAAAGGACTTTGCAAGGAGGTTGGGATCGTGTTTTCCTTTCAAAACGTGAAGAGGCTGAGCCACAAACAGATGACTTGCCTGTGCTCTTCCACATGCTGATGACCAAAGGAGATGCAGAACTCGCATCCCTGGGAGACCTAGACATCTGCCCCAAAGCCCACAGGGACAACAACAGGGACTTTCTCCAATGGCTTTGGTGAGCATGCCTTTAATTAAACATCTTGCTTTAAAAATTTCTAGCCTGTGCACCCCATTAATCAGATCTTACTTCTTCCCTAACTTGACTGTGGCTTGCATTGCACAGCTCCCCTGTCTTCCCTCTCCTTCACACGGTTTAGTCCCGCTGACCTGACGCATAAGTTCAGGGGCCCTGCAGGGTGCCCCCGCTTTGCACACTGGCAGGACAGAGGCTCTCGTCAGATGTCCACCATGAGGTGGATGGTGCTGAGGCTCATCAGCTTCGCAGCTGAGCTGCTCTTGATGCTATTGCAGAGAGCAGGAGAGGGAGTTGTGTAATTGTTCTGAAAGCCTGCCAAGCAGCTCATTTACAGAATTAAACAGTCTGTAGTATAATTAACACGGGGAAAACTGTATGGCCTCTTGTTACTCACCCTGCAAGGTAGCTCCTTTCCTCATCCTAACATGACAGGACGAAAGGGACCATACAGACAGGGCAACCACCAAATGTGCCTGGACCTCTGCCCTGCCCCATGTCTCCTGCTATTCGGAAGCATTTGTGCTGCTTGTATAAATGCACAAAGTCTGGGCAGATAACTCATGGGGCTCTAAAATGAGGAACTGGGATTGCAAAGCTGATCACTGCAAGAACCAACTTCAACATATCTCGGAGCCGTAGTCCCCGTTTAAGAGCCCAGCCTTCCCTCTACCATACCTTCCACCATCCTCCCCCTCCAAGCAGCTCTGAGCCATGGATAACAGCAGCCCTGGGCCAGATTTAGATACTCTCAGTTTTCAGCATCTCCTTCTGTGATGTTTGTGGCAGATTTTTGTTCTGTACCAAGGAGCACTGAGTCCTTTTCCAAATCCAACCATCAAACTGGTTTCTTGTTCCCAGCTGCTACAAGATCTGATATAAAAGGTAAGAGGGAACTTTCCACAGCCCTTGGCAAGTGCTGGGTCACTCTCTGAGCTCATCCACACCAGTCACTCCTCTGCAAAGAAGGGCTATCAGGAGAAGGAGGAGGGGAAGCTGGTGTTATTGAAAGGGCATCATCCCACCAATGCGTTTGTGGTCCACAACAGTGTTGTGAACAGAATAGTTTCTCTTCACATAACCTCACATTAGCCATGACACAGTAAATTCTTTCCTTTTTCCTGCTCCTACTTTTGTATGTCCCTGCTAGTTGCCCATCTCCCTTTCCCACCCTTTTGCTGGGAAGCCAGTCTCAGCCACAGTCCTGTGCTGGGCCAGCTCAGCAGCAGGGAAGAAGCTCCTCTTGCCAGGAGCTGCTGGAAGATGCTGCCATGAGTGGTTTCAAGCCCCCCCTCCTCCCTCCCATCCCCACACACCACTTTCTCTTTTTATTTTTGAGAGGCTGGAATATCACAGGATAAAGAGACTGCAGCTGTGTTGGGGAAAAGAAACCAGTCACGCCTCAGCAATTTATGGACAATTTCCCATTAATAAGAGATAATGGAGTGCAGTTCAATGGATTTGCAATTGTACAGTGGCTCTTTGAGAATATGGAGGGGAATCTGACAGCAGTTTGTTCCTCTCAGAAATAGCATTACCATGATTTTGTATATCCCATTGTACACGGAGATTTGGACAGTTTGAAATCATTTAACAGCCTATTAAGAAAAGCGCAGGTGTATCAAGTTATTGAAATGACCTCAAATACTGTTATTGCAAGGGAAACATCTGATACAAATTACCCATGGGTTCACACCTCCCACCTGCATGCACTCAGTGGCCCAGTGCACTGCTCGGGACCAAAGGTCTGTTGTTTTTTGTGACTATGGGACCCAGTTCAATTCTCCTTGCACAGGAGACTAGGGAAAAAACCATGACAGGGGATGTTCAAGGAGATGTTTTAAGCTGCAGAGCACGCGTTTGCATGCATGTTCCATGGCAGGCCAGCCTGTTTGACTTCCATACATCCCACACAAGCTTTAGGAGAAGGCTAGCCTGATCACAGGCTCTTGCTGCCCTATCATCGTGATGGTCTGAAGTTATACTGCCACTTTACACTGCAAACCAATGCAGGAACAAGAAGACTCAATTACTGCAGGGAGGCAGAGTTCTTAGGCGTAAGAAACATGGGTATTGAGAGTCACAAAATAATCAGTTTATACAGGAGTTTTCTCCTGTACCTTGTCACTGAGAGCTTGATTCACCACACTCAGTCCTATAGAACCAGGGACTGATACCACCAGATAAATCTGCTCACCTATGTAAAAGGTTATTCCTCTTCACAGTTTCTCTAGACTTGTGTACAGAGTCCTGGAGAGTCACACTGGTTAATAGTGCAGACAGTTCCTCTCAATTTCAGTTTGTTGTCCTCCAGTATAATTGACTCTCTCTCTTAATACCTTATTTATGAGCAAGGGCAGGCAGAAGTGCACCTTCTCCATCACTCATATTTCTACACACATCCTCTGGTACATCTCCTCCTTAAAACTGACTTTTCCATCACTAAGGCTAAAGGCAAGCAGAAAATTTCCATTTCAAATTCATATCTCCAGATCCTCTCATTCTGTAGTACTGTACTATTTTGGAGATAATATAGCTCGAGTTCCCAGTGAAGATGTATCATCAGATATTTTACAAGGGTGTAATAATACCTTATGTTTTATTCTAGTCTCTCACTGTGCTAACATTTTGTTTGCTGCAGCTACATGACTGCTAAAGCATTTCAAGCATCACTCCAAAGTGACAGCACTGAAGTGCAAGACCCTTTTTTCCTACATACTGATAAAGCACTTGCTTATGAAGACAAGAGTCCAACAGAGAGGACATTACTATCCAAAATAAATGAGTCGTTGTTTTCCCCCCACCCTCAGCTAATTGCATTGACAGATACCAGGTCACCCATTACATTTTTGATGAACTGTTAAGAAATGAGTTTCAAGCCACAAACTTCTATAGCGAATCTAAATTTTGCCAACGTTTGCAGGCCAAAATTTTCGTCAAATTCTTGAGAGTCTACTACTATTTTCTAGCTTAAAATATTAAAAAAAAAGGAAAAGAAACCACGGGTACACCAGTACTGAGGAACCACACCAGCTCTCTACAGGACTTCCTTGAGAAATAAACCAGAAATAATGAAGGCAGCACCTTTTCAGATCCAGGTATAAGTGGAGATGCATGAATTCAGCACACATTCATGCAAAACTTTACTTTGAAATCTATTCTCAAAGCTCAGGACAGATTCTCTTCATAACTTCCCAACACGATCCAAGTTCACAGCACAGCCTGAAATTAGGCACATTTGACGTGGTTCCCAGTTTTAGTGTAGGTCTCTAACAGCTACAGGCTTTTCTGAAGGACACAGATTATGGGCTGTACCACAAACACCCACGTGCATCTCCTGTGACATCTTATCCTTAAAAATTAAAACACAACACTTTCCTAGACAGAAGCATTACTTTCCACTGGGAAAGTTAATGACCTAAATATGTCCATTTTCTCCACACCAGCAAGCTCTCCCCCTTCTTACTCCTGCCTCCTGAGACCAAGGCAGACACTGTCCAGCCACTTAGTGGGAAACAGGTCGAGCCTTCCTAAGTTTGCATCTTCAAAAAAGACGAAGGACAACAGTGCTATCTTCCATGGATTGTACAGAGGACTTTGGTGTGATTTACCCCAGGGCTCCTCCATTACTTGGGAGGACTGACCCTTGTACCAGCCTTTCTCCCAGCCAGCCAGCCACCAGCCCAGCCCATCCTTTCCCCATGCAGAAGAGGTGTTTAAGAATAGACCAGGACACTAGGCCTCCCCAGTAATGCAGATGCAACGGTCCTGCTTCTTTCAGATCTAAAAATACCTAGCATGCACAAAAGCAGAAAATTAAGCCCAGACAGGTTGAAGTTCCCTGGGGAAAAAGATGTGGTTTGCATTCCATAACATAACTAAGTACATCTCATTTACGTTAAAAATAGCCAGAATTTCAGGAGGCACCTTTTTGGATTTTTAAATAGCTCAGCTGAAAACCAACTCACTTAATGAAAAACAATAGCAAATTACTTAGTTATTATTAATCTCATGCACAGAGGCAATTATTTCCCAACTGAGACTTTTATTTAAAAAAATAATCATATAGATTATTTTGGAAAGATGACAAGTCTCCTTCTTGGCCTTTCTCTTGCTGTGTTTTAATTTGCATAAACATGACATTGAAAGAATCACTTTAAAAAACAATTACTCCATCAGCAAAACCTGACAGTGCAGAATTCAATGGCACCACAGAGATCATCTTGGAAAGAAAAGAAAACATAATTTTTCCCCTTTACCAACACTAAAACACCTCTTGCTTTTAACAGGACTGCAGTTTAGATTTATGGTTTAGAACCCTTTAATAATTGAACATGTGTAAATACCATTATTTTTAGATGCACTGCGGCAGATAGGGAAGGAATAAAAATCCCACACCGAGCACCTTGACAGAGCTGTTCAACCCAAGGGGGGAAGGGAGGAAGGGTTATACAAGATCTTGCCACGCTGAGAAGAAAAAAAAGTAGACACCTTCCTATTATCATGCTGTGCTTGTCTCTGGGAGCTTTTGTTCCACTAAAAACTTGTTAATTGCTGCCTAGTAACAAAGGAACAACATGCTGTGGTGGGACTATTAAGAGTCTACATGGCTTGTTCACCCTTAGGAAGGCAGAGGGGTTTAATTGCTTATGTATTCTTAGAAGATGCAATAAAGTGGAATAATCAATTGGTGTCAGCATGTAATAATGGAGATTCTTTACAAAATGGAAGAGAAAACCCAAACCTTAGTTATCAAAAGCTATAGCATCCAGGGCTGCAAAAAACCGAACTGGATGTAGAATTTATGAAGAAGTTGTGCACAGCCAAAAAAAACATTAAGATTTTTAGAAAGCCATCATCACTTCATCTATCTGATGAGGCAATGCCTTCAGTTCATGAGAAAGGAGGTCTGCAGACTCACAGGCAAAACAGCAAATTATGTCAGTTTACTCAGAACACCCACTGTTCTATTATGTCAGCTTGCTAATAAATAATTCCCTTACTACAGCAAGGCAAGGACTGAAATACTTTTTCAGTCCTCCTTGGCATAACAGAAGTTTCCTGTAGATCTCTTTTACCTAATGCAATATATTCATACTAATTCTCCAGAACTGCTACTTGTTTTTCCCTTTGATTTCCTTAAGAAGCAGCATACAGCATAATCAAAAAGCTTCTGACCTAAGTATTAGTTTTATGGCATGGTTTTATGAAAAGAAATCAAGTGGGTGCCTAATATGGCCAGTTTGCATGAGGTCCAAAGTCTCCGGAGCTTTCCCCATAACATTCGACTCGGATACCTGTGATCAGCTCCAAAGGGTACATACCAAAACTGGCTTCCTGGAGCTCTATTTCAGCAGAGCTCTGTTTCTAAATGGGCAATTAAAAAAGTCTTTAGGCACGTATGTCTTCTGGGAAGCTGCCAGTCTGTTGGTGGTGCTGCCAGGCTAGGAGAATTTAGCCCTTACTCAACTGCCTATACTGGAGTAGAAAGTTCTGGGGGAAAATAGAGTAGGACCATAATGGAAGGAATAAACACTCAGGTACGTCGTACACAATTCTGAAATCTACTAAGCCAGCATCGCAAAGCAACTGACCTAAAACAAACAACAAATTAAATTTTAATTGCTACATGAGATTCTGGCCCACGGTTCCTTGTAGCCCATTTCTGAACTACATTTTGGCATCCAGAGTTGGGTGTACAATATGGTTTTGTCTTGCAAACACCAAGTAGTCATCTTCTCAACTTTACTAATGTATTATCTCACGATATTTGCAAAGCAAAAGAGTCCCCAGAATTAGAGTGAGGCAATCAGAACAATTTGTTTCACTGGTTTTTTAAAAGTATTTTGGGTTTATGTTTTAAAAGTAACCAATAGCCTTTTCAACAAGAGACAGCAGACAACAGATCTCATGGCCTTTTCCCCCACCCTCGCAGTAAGCATCCTCAAACAGAGAGCTGTCAGATGGACTCAAAATTAATCCTCATCTTAAACAAATACCCTTTGTTTATTGACAAGTAGACTCTTTTGTTTGCGTATAGTCACCAGTGTATGGCATGAGGCAGAGAAGCAGAAAGAGAGAAAGATGACCACAAGGACCATTCTTTTCTTTTCCCATAATGCAGACCCTTTGTGCAAAGTAAATGCCAACTGTAACAACAGTTGTGATCACAGCTTGCTTGTGAACCCTCTTCTTCCATCCCAGACCCCTTGGGGGTTCAAAGGCAAGCTGCAATATAGGTACCTTTAGCTTTGTTTATCCAAAGAGACTCCAGCAGGACCAAAGGACTCCTTTTAATAGGAAAGTACCAGATCTTTGGTTGGAAGAAAAGGGCAGTTTGGCACACTACAGATTTACCCTGTGGGCCTCAGACCTGGCACCTCCCATGCATTACTAAATGGAAGGAACTTTTTCTGTTTGTGTCCTCATATTAATTCAAATCAGTAATGAAGTTGGGAGCGTCACAAGGTTTTAGCAGTATACAGGATTAGACAAGGCTTAGATAACCGAATAAATGAACTGACTTAATTAGCTCTCCCGAAACAAATTATTATACAGTGCTCATTTCCAACTCTCATATGAACCCCAAAGAGTTCTAGAAATGCATTAATTCCTTGAATAATAAATCTTATATTTTTGCATACCTACTGCAATTATGATGGATAATGAGATTTTAATTAATCAGACCCAGATTTTTTAATGCTGTTGAAGAATGTAGATACATTAGGGACCTTTTTATTTGGTAAATTGTGGAGGGAAAGAAAAAAAAAGAGCAGAAGGCAACAAGAATAACAACAAAAAATTTCTATGTTAAACTAACCTATGTCTAACAAGCTTCTTAATGACATCGATTCTGCAAACATCCCTATCTTGAATATGAACTCTGTAAACTGTCAAATCCTGGTCAACATATTAACTTCAGTACGTCTCAAGGCAAAATACAGTTATTAAATATTATGCTACCTGGAATACACTCTTGGATTTACGCAAATAAGATCTTTTCTACTGTAATTTCAATGCTCTATGTACAAAGATTTTCTTGCTCATATATTCTATGCTTCCAGGTACTTAGGATTGAGATCTACTTGTTATTATTAACATGGCAAAGCAGTCATTAAACCCTTCTCTCATACTTTTCATTTTTTTTCAAACCCTTCTGAGGAGATAGCTAAAGATCTCTTTCATGCAAAGGTAGTGGCATTGCAGTTGTCATTAATTATAAATCAGTTTCTAATATGACTGAGAGCACAAAGATTGTAGGGGGTCTCATTAACATGAGATTAAAATTTCCTTGAAGTGTAATTATTTTGCAAGAGAGTCTTGGGCTGGATTTATGACAATGTATTGCCTCTCTGCACATACTACATTGACAAGAGAGATTTTGTTCATCATGGGGAGAGTATCAATGCACACTACTTCCCTTGGAGAAACTCTAGCACTTGGAAGGAAAAACCTGAAGGAGAGGGGACTTTAAATTCTAATTCCAGATTTCTAACAGGTCCCCTTTCTTCTTAGCTCCTTTTTAATAAAAGGAAACTTGTCACTGGAGATGGCTGAGAAAGTTAAAAGAACAACACTTTGGCAGTGCAAGGTCAACTCTTGTGTGTATTTGGAATGGGGGGGGGCGGGGGGGGAAGAGGTAGTGCTTCCAGTTTAAACAAAATTGAATTCAAAGTCTTAATGTGAAACTTTGAGGTTTCAAATTTTTTTCCCCTTCTTCAGTGAACCTCACTGGATTTGACATGGTAAATAGGTTTGGGTTTCTCCTCCCTTCCTCCCCCTTAAAAGAACTCTGAACCATTTCCTCTGAAAAGCCACTTTCCATGGAAAAATAAGGTCAAAAGAATTTTTTTTATTAAACCTAGCAGTTGGCAGCAGCATGTTCAGGCTTCTTTTCCCTCCGTTTGAATTGTTAACCATTGCACTAAAAAATGTAATCCTTACTGAGCCACAGAGAAGGGGAAGGGGTAGCAGACCCCTCCACAGCTATGGCACAGCTGCAGGAGTCTGATCTTGAAGTCTGAATTTACAGCAGCAGTTCGCTGCAGAAGTCCCTCTGGCTCAAGGAATTAGGAAACCAGGTACTTTCAGCCTAGAGGGGATTTTCCAATCTGTATCTTTGGGCTCTTGCATGACTTTCAAAATCTGGGGCCTGTGAGTGCCTCACAGAAGACAGCCAGATGTGTTCTCCTTGGCATTTCTTTGGGGAGAGCTTAGGTTAAAGAACAGATTTTCTTCTGTTCTTCATTTCCACAGAATTGCTCACAAACAAAAGCCAGCTCCTAGCTGCACTGAGCAGGTCCCTGGTTTGAAAAGCAAACACCAAGCTCTGAGGTGCTGTCAGCTTTCCCAGGCTGATCTTATGTGTTGCTTCTGTTTGGCAGCTATTGCACCCAATGCCAGAAAACCCATTTCAACAGAGAGCCAAAACAACAGGGACTGTAAGAGTCGGCCAGAAAATCAGCATTGTCTCAACATCGTCATCAGGAACATGAACAGTACATTACCTGCAATGGCCTGTTTGGAGCGCAGCGGCCGGTCCCAAGGACGGAATGTGCAGTACAAGGTTCCTGGAAGGTACCTGACTGGAACCGTTAGAGATAACTGCATAGCTACTGTCAAAAAGGATGAATTGCCACTGTTGGCATAACACCGATGAAGAAATCATGAACTTTAGACGAACTTTGCTTCATTATAATACCAAAACACACCTCCTGGTTGAAGGCTACCCACCTCCAAGACTAACCACGCCTCGGACACTGACCCCGCGCCTGCGAGATAGCCTCGCTTGAGAAGGGCGGAGATATGATAATTATATTCTGAGAAGGATGGAGACTCCTGAGGCAGAGGTGGAGCAAGGTGTGTTACTAAGCATAAAAGATGACCTCTGAACAACGGAAGTTGGAAGCTTCCCCACCAAGGACCACAACGATTGACGACGCAGCATCAGCTGGACCCGGGACCGTTAGGACGTTGTGAGATCAGCGGTGGTAGCTATAACCCCTCTTTCTCCTCTCTCCAAACTTAACTTTACTTCTCTCCTTTCTTTCACCCATCTCTAACTATCACGTGCCTCCTCACAGGCAATACAATAAAGTTTTACTGTGTGATTACTGCTATCCCCTTTGGTGTTGGTCACCTTAATTTTGCACTTTCGAGATCGTAGCAAACGAACCATCACGAGTCCACCGAGTGGACCATGACAGGGACTTAGAGGATGCTAAATGCCATCTGACCCAGAGAAACTGAGAACACAGTGGTCAGATATTGCTAGGAAATTTTGTTCTGTATTTACAGAAATAGTAATCTTAAGAAAAAATGGACCTGTCTCAAGACAATGCGCGGTTTTGCTCGAGTCTCTATGGGAAGAAAATTGCCATTTATTATTAGCACTAGTGCTGCTGCAACCCACCTTGTTAATCCAAAGATTCATTTATAAGCTGCTTTGATATGTTGCACTCAGCTTTGAGCACTTTTTTGTGCAGTGCTCCCCACCCCCCAAGTTTGGTTGCCCTCCCCACCACCAATCTAAATTTGCTTTTATGTGCTAGGAAAACAACCAAAAAAAAGTGTGAATTTGCCACTTCTGAACATCTTGTCCTCTTAATTTGTACAGTGCTGGTTTGTTCAGCACAGAAACAGTACTAGAAGCAGAATAAATTCCGCAAGGCAGGGAGGGGGCAGGGAGAAGGACAGCAGAGCCAGAAAGAATAAGCAGGGAGGGGCTCTGCAATGGTGCTGCTCTTCTCCATTGCCCTGCCATGCCCCTGCCCTCCTCCTGCAACCTTGTCTTTGCCGACTGCAGACATTCAGGTTGGAAATGCCATATCCATGCAGAGCCTCTGCATGGTTTTCTCTTCCTCCCTTCTTCCTGCTTTCCTCATAAATTTGCCTTTCTTCAAATAGCTTTGTTTTAGGGCTGGTTCCCCTCCCACCCCTTCCAGCTCTCAATGGCCTGGATGCCACATGCCCTCTCAGGGTCTCTCACATTCCTTTGGCACCCTGTCCCCTCCTTCCAGCCCATCCTCTCACTTCCCCTGCCCTCCTCCTCCGTGGGTGCAGCTCCTTCGCTCACCCACTTTCTGTCGCTTTCCCCCAGACACTTTCCATTTATCAGCTCCATCCCAGTTGCCTCCCCGGAGTCCTCCACTTCTCCCTTGCTACGTGTTGCTCATGCTCTATACAAGGAGACAGCCAAGGAGGTCACCGAGAGTCAAGACCAGCATTATTGAGACTATATAATGAATATATATGCCAGAGCTACTCAGGAAAAAAGCTGGGGACTGAGGTGAAATGGAAAATTAACTGAAAGCAGAGAGCAAATATCTTTGTGCATCTAGGCCTAAAGACTAGAGAGGGGAGCCCTGGCAAGCTGCTCTGTGCAATGTACAGGCAGCTTAGAGAAAATGAGTAGCAGCAAATCCGCAAATTAACCCAGGCAACTTCTTGACCCTCTTGCCCATTCAATTTGAACCAACATTTTGGTTGGAATAAATAGCAAGTTTTCACCTTTTAAAATAAAAAGGGCAACTGGAAACCAGATTTTGTTATTTCAGAATATCAAGCTTTAACATTTTATTCAGCAACATAGTGAGCTGATGGCCTTTGAAAAGGAGAGAGGGAACGGCCAGCTTCATCTTTACTGCATTTATTTTATGTGACAACTTCCCTGGCCAAGATGAACACAGAAATGGACAGATCAGTTATTAGCCCAAGAGAGCCAAGTCTCCTTACATTTATGGAACAGAAACAGGCATGTAAACCATGGTAAATGGTTATCTTCACCCAGGAATTTAATACCAGCTACAAACAGAAAGCAGGTCAGAATCTGCACTGACAAAAGGCATCTTGCACTATTTGATGATCAGCACCATAACTTCAGTTGTTTAATCTTTTTTCTTGGAGTAAGAACCTGCCTATTCTTTGGGATCTGTGGAAAGGTAAGGATTGCCACACTGGAATCAGCAAATAAATATGTTAATTTAACACCAGTGATTCCAGAGCACAGATCTGCACCCCAACAATGTGTGTGAATGTCTGCCTACCACCATCTGCTGAGGAGATCTTCAATCACCCTCCAGTGCTCTCCAGAGCCTGAGATGCAATGCGTAATGAGCAGGTTTTGCAATCAGAATCAGTCGGAGTGGCCTGAGGATTGCAACAATTCCTGCCTCCCCCAGGAAGCCCCCACGTGGGGTAGGTCGCACCAGGAAGCCTCAATGCCAACCCCAGTAATGGATTGGTGTTGGAGCTGTGGTGCCAGTACAGCCTGATGGCTGGGGCTATCTCCAGGAGATTTTTCCCTAAGCTGTCCTGTAAAGCTGAGGAGTGTCAAAGGAAGACTGCATGCAAACAAAGGAAAAATTACTTTCAATAGCATGGCTGATGGCTGTCACGAACAACCCCCGAAAGGCCTAGCCAGAAACCCTGTATTTCACTAGCACAGTTATGGCCTAATGAAGCACTGCAATTACCAGTCATATACTATTAAAAAACATTTCTGAATCTGTCCAAAAATATACACATTTTCTCAGTATATGTCTATGGAAGGTAAAGTGGTGAGAGCACAAATGCATTTGTGTCATCAGCCTTCTCTCATGGCAGTGAATGGTACTGGGCTTGGAACAAATGCATGTTCCTTCTATGCTTCAATCATCTCCAGCACCTGTGAGAATAACATAGTCCCCAGCTATACTGTCACCACAAGCATCACTTGCTGCAGCCGTTTCTGCAAGAGCTGGAGGAGTCCCTCCCCAAAACACGTCCAGCATGTGGACAATAGGGTTTTATTGCCAAGTACAACAAATATATTCCATTCGGATACTGGCAAAATAATGTCTATCCAGAGATCTGTTACTCCTTAGAGAGAACTTGTACATAACTGTTCACACAGGGGCCTATCTGCTTGTAAAGCAACCTCTTGGTCAATCCCTCTTTCTCCTTTTAAGAGATGCAGGAGTGTCCCCTGGTCCCACCAACCGCATGCAGATGGGTAAGAAGGTTAACCTACCAGCTAAAAGCATTTGCTCATCTGTCATGCGAGACCTGCTCCAGAAATTTCTACATCCAATCATGGTCCCTGACAAGCCGTGTCCCCTCACACCCCTCCCGATGAAGGCAAATTCTCAACCACAAGGAAACAGTTAATAATGTACTGCTCTGTGGTAGAACATGACTGATACTGAATAAGCCCAGGTATAGGACTTCTGGTCTAGAGCAGATTGATGTAATCATATAATTTTTTTTTTTAATTTTATCTATATAGAGAAATAAACATATGCACAGACTATGTTTATTTCACTCTATCAAATATAATTTTAACAAACATGACAATTTTTACTGTGTAACAGAATGTCTCTGTTAAATGTTATAGTTTCAGTGCTTTGTAGTTGTATTTCAATAGGCACAAAAAGTATTTCACTGCACAGTGAATGCATTTCATTAAATAGTATAAATTTACACTCTGTTGTAAATGAATGTTCATTTTACATTGTAATTTTTTTTTACTGCAGAATGTTGCCATTTTAGTATTCACTGTAATCACTCCACTGTGTTGCAAGCAAATGTCATTTATATGATATGTAAAAATTCAGAGAATTCAATTTAAGGGATCTCAGTCTGAAGTATAAATACATGCAAGCCACGTAACACAAATAAACTTACTCCAGATGGTTGCTTGTAGCAGATAAAATCAAATCTCACCATCCTAAGGAATTAAATTCCCAGTACAAATATAGGCAATTCTGTACAGTTTCTGCTGACCAAAATGGCCAGAAAATTAGCACCAATCCAAACATAATAAACGTAATGAAGTTTTTGCCACTAATAAGAGACCAAACATTATGTTTTCTACATGGTTTAACAGCTTTTCCGTCTGAATGTTTTTGAGAATCCAGAGATTCCCCCAGCTATCTGCCCCAGAAAATACTTTATGTGTAAATATCTAGAAACAGAAAACTACTGATACAATAAAACAAATGATTCTAAAAGCAACAATGCTTTATTTGCTCCTCTACCATTACAGTTGCCTGGAGAACTTACAGTACAGCCCAAGAGCATTAACAAACAGCCAAGCTATTTCTTCTCTGTTGATAGCCACCTTATTGCTTTCAGCAGCTAGCAAATTAAACCTTCAAAATAATTCTCATGTGCACTGACTGTAAAGTGAATTTAAATTAAAGTAATACATTAGAGGAAAAGCGAGTACCTAGCCAGAGTTCTCAGCAGCCTCCTTCTTCTTCCAAAACCATCCTCAGTGCACACAAATATAGTTACACAGTTCACACCTGCCAACATACATCTGCACATACCATATGGAGCAGGACACACCTTATCCCAGCACTCGCACACATATGTATTTGCAAACACCTCCTGCCACTGGGAGACAGATGAGTCCAGCCAAGCGCTACTAAAACCAAACAAGAAATGCCTTGCTGTCCATTTCTTCTCTGTCAGCACCCACACGTCCTCCCCAAGGGCGGGTCAGAGCACAGAGCAAGCTTTAAAATGGCAGTATTCACCCCAGCCATGCTAAGTAGATGAAGGCCTGCAACTGCCCCTTTACAGATAGATATGAAGCCAAAGAAATGAAGTTACTCACTCAACATCACAGAACAAACCTACACCAGGACAAAGACTTGAAGAGAAATCTTGCATAGCCCTGCTGGTATCCTTCTCCCTGTATTTATCTATAGATAGTTCCCAAGCTTCATGATTGGACCTGGGAGCAGTCTGCGAGGCTGTCTTGTGCCTTTCACTTGCTGGCTGCAGTGCAGAGCTAAAAATTACACTGAGAAGATTTTAATTGCTCTGTTTTCCTGAGGTGGTGCAAAAAGGGTGGAGGTGAACTGATAGATCTGAAGTGCTCTAAAACAGTCTATGGCTTCAAACAAACACAGCTGCTTTGCTCCCAGGCTGCTGGAGAGATCCAAGCCTCAGGAAGTCTGGACATGCCAATGCAAGTGAGCTGAATTACATTGCTCAGACGTAGTTATTCTTGGTAGTTATCCTGATGAAAGTCAGCTTAGATGAGAATTAGGGAACCCACCTATTACCAATTTATTTATTAAATAATAATTAAATAATATATTATTTGAAATCCTGCTCCTTTTGGTTCTGCACACATATAGCTCAGTTCTGGCTGCTTCTGCACCTGTTGCTTGAAGAGTTTAGGTTACACTTAAGAACAATCCTAAAAAATCTCTACTCTTATTCTAGGTCAAACTCAACTTAAAGTTAGCTACCTGCAAGTAACCCCCTGCAAGCATCTCAACAGGATCATCACAGCAGCAATGGCTCTAAGTCAGGCACTAGGCACAGTCAGATTCGGAAATGGATATAAGCAGACTGCATCAACACTGTGAAACCCAACAGGCATTCAGAACAAACATACAGCATGGAGCAGGAGAGAAAACCAGCAGCAAAATGTGAGCAGCCCTTCTCATGGTAGGTATTGTTCTTCCATGGGACCACAGAAATACCAACAGACATTTTCTCACGGGGCTGCCCAGCCCCTTGCAGAGCAGGGCAAACACCATTAGGCTTGCTCTACAGTGGAGATGCCACAAGGCTCTCCAAAGCAGCCAGAAAGCTATTCAGCAATTCACTGGGGATAGATATGCAACCTACATCTCCTGAGACCCTACCTGTTAGCAGGCAGCTGCCTGGTCTGTGTCTCCAGATGTTTTTCATGAAGTTTGTGCTGGCGAGGGACACTCAGCTGGGAAAAGCTCAGGGCTATTCCACCTCAGCTGGGTCAGGATGTTATGCTTAGTGTGCTGGCACCAGCTCTGTGTCTGCAGGAAAGGCCAGCTACTATAGCACTCTATTACTGATGCTCACAGTTTTCTCACCCTGAAAAAGCACATCTCACCTACTCCTCATTTACATCCCAACAGAGCATGGCTTCAATTATCAGCTCGTTTAGTTTGAGATGTGCAGGGTAACTAACAAGCTTTCTTCTGAAACCTCAGACACTTCAGAGGATTGGAATTTAGCACTGCAAACCTTAACAAAACCAGGTCTGGCTTAATTAATTTTTAATATCCCCTCAATGTCAAATAAGGAATTCCTTCATCACAGCCAATACAAGTCCTCCAGACTCCCTTTCACACAAAGTTGTATGTCATGACTCTCCTTAACCTTATGCACCAACGCATATGAAGCATCAGCTCATTTTATTACTCTGTGCAGTGCAGCTTTGATTACCAAAATCTGTTCTATACATTCTTGAGAAATGTCTGGCAACTGCTGGCATTAGCATGTAGTTCCTCCTGGATTATTCCTCAGCATTTTAAAGCTGCTCATGGTGTTGCTTGGTACAAGATTGGATTTACAGCATTGCATTTCCTGATTCAGCCTTCCAGGTTGGAAGCTTCCAACCACAGTTCCTTGGAAGCCTGTCAGTTATGCATGGGTCCAGCATTGGAGCAGTTTAGGTACCATTTTATAGAAAGGGACTGATATTGCCGGACAGGAACTGTGTTATCTGCACGGCAGGTCACCGAGTACCCTGTGTTTGCTGCTAATTAAATTCACTGTTGGAAGCTCCTTACATCTCCACGTGATACGTAACTGCAGAGCTGGATGTTGCCCCTAATTGCTTTTTGTAACAAGGTTATAAAAGTCATGCTGTTATGTTCAGATATGTCAGGGCCCTGACAACAGTACATGATCATAAATGACATTAATACCACACTGTATTGTACCAAAATTGGATATTAATGAGGAAGTTCCAGTCCTCTTTCGGTATGTTCTTGTTGTGATCATTCAAGAGCTGTATTTACGCAGGAGGGTTAAGGAACATTAAAATAAAACGCAAAGTAAAGTTTGGGGCTATCTTTAAACTTAACACATCATTTTGGTTATAAGACACAAGATGGTCTGTATGAGCAATATTATTAATTGCCAGGTTACACGGTTTCTCTAATAGCATATTACCCTTTGTTTTCTTCAATCGAACACTGAAGCAAACAAAATGAATGAGTACATAGCAACACAGCTTTGCTTGCGATGACTGATTACATTACTTGGCAAGGAGTTAAGTGCCAAGTGATCACTGTATACAACACCACCAGTTGCCTTTCCCCTGCTAAGAAAGAACTGCTGCACAGTTCATCACTTGAGCAACATGAATAAGAGGGACAGAGCTGAAACTACACAAATCCATCCCAGATATCATCAGTTTTAGTCTCATCCATGAATGAGCTAGGGGAAAAAAACAAATTAACCCAGCCTGAAACAAGCCTCTTGGCACTAGCACTGTTGCTGTTTCCATCCAAAAACTACATTCCTTGGGAACCTGATTCCTGTGGAAGCCTTTCCTGGGCACAATGTCCTGTGCTACTGGGCAAAAGATTAAAATTAAGTCCCAGATGTTTCACCCAGGCCAAGCAGGAGAAAAGTGTTCCTAACGTTTGTATCACCAATGGGTACATTCTGTCACTATTTGTCTGGTGAGATTGTGAAAGTACATCAGAGGCAGAATTCATCCACGCAGGTTATGATATGTGAACCAGAAGTCTGGGTTTGCTTTATGTAGGGAGAAGTGCTACTATATCATGGACTATTTTTCTATGGTAATTGCCTAAAATTGGTCAGGGAAATTGTTCCTTAGAAATGCTTATTGCCCATTTCTGAAAATAGAGCATCAGCTACCAGATCAGATGGAGGTACCTCCACTGCAGAGGGTACAAGTGCCACACTAAATGACCCCTGCAAACCAAACCCATGTGGCACAGACTTGCCCAAGACCAATAGCAATTGATTGTTAGCTAGTTAATCAGTTAATCACACTGATATGCATTTGGCCTAGAAAATGCTCACTAGTCCTACACATGTAACGTGTTTACATTAACATTTTGGAAGGCTTAGCACCTTCCAAGTTCTTTTATGTTTGCATACAGCAGAGATGTCTAGGAAAATCTGATCAGGAAGCACTGCATAACTAAATTATTATAACAGACACCTGTATGAAAACAGTCTTAAAGCTATGCAACTGTAATCACTTTACACACAACTTGCTTGCCGCTGTCTCATTATATTCTTTATCTATTGCTGAGTCAAGAATAAAATCCAATTTTGCCAAACATTTTAAGCAAAAAATAAAGGGCATGGAACAGTCCTTTCCCAAATGGCTTTCCAGTTAGACATGCCCTTATCCAAGAGCAGGGTAATAAAACATTTTAGCCCTTTCCAACAGCCAGTTCTCAACAGAATCAAAACCATCAGCAGCATATCTCTAACTAAAAAGCACCACTAAACAAAGCTTGCCTTGCTCAGGAGCAGTAGCTCACACAACTTTACATCAAGTTTTTCAGCTTACAGACAGAAGAAAATATTAGGTTATCCTATCTCTTTGCATCTTTCACAGTCCTTTACATTTCCACCAGGAATCCAGGTAGAACTTCAATGGCTTTGGTTTGTCTGAAGCATATTTCCAAAGGTGGCATTCAGTCTCAATCTGATCATGAGTGAGGCAAAGGGGGGAACATTCACACAACTCACTGAATGCTTCTGTTTCAAATGCATGGCAGAAACTTCTTAAATGATTTCTCAGATGGCAAAAAGAAAACCCTGGGGGATCAAGGCATTATTTGTTGTTCTGTGCCTGGAACATCTGAGAATTCTCTGTAATGGAAGAGGAGACCACGGGGAGCTGCAGATGTTCCCAGCAGCATCTCTCTGTAGCAGCAAAGGCAGTCCCTTCTAGCAGCTCCCAACATGACAGCTGTGTCACAGAGGCCTCAATGACACTAGAGCTTTAAGATCACACTGTTCGCCAGTAGACAAGGGAGATAACACCCAGCTGCATATTCACATTCTTACAAGATAGTTGTAAAAACACTAGGCACTTGACTACACCAGCAGCTTAGCACCATTTCTTAGACCGCTACTAGTTTTTTATCATAATAAAAAAAGATAATAACTGCTTGTACTCAGGCACAGTAGAGACTTTATGTTAGCTTTCTGTCAGTGACGTGTCACCCTGGCTCTGACATGACGGGCATTGTGCTGATAAGAAGGTAAAGCATCTCTGTTTCAAGAGCCTCTACAAGTTAAAAAGCACCATTTTACAGGGGACGAATTACATACAGTTTCACACCTTCTTACATTTACTTACTGGCAATATTAAAAAAAAAAAAAGAAAAGAGTAAGAAAGATTTCAGCATGTACATTATGTAAAGAATCATGAGGATGACATTAGAGGGCTGCAGAAAGCTCAACAGATCAGCATTAGAGGCTGGTGGGAACATGTTTACTGAGCTGGTTGCTGATTCTTATTTGCAATTCAAGAAGCCTGTGACTGATCAGACCATTGTTTCTTCTTTTCTGACTAAAGTCCTTTCCACCTTCAGGGAAATACCAAAGAACAATTAGTGAATAATGCACTTAAGGTATAAACCTGTGGCATTTGGTGGATATTTTAACTAATGCTGGCCTTTCATTTAATGGTATCAAATAAAGAACTATACAGCCTGATTTCCCTCACACTATTCCAATCAGCAGCAATTGCAGTCTGAGTCTCAGGTTGAAGATTATATTTGCAAATTAGATTTTGAGGGGTGGGGGAAATAAACCTGTTAGTCCATGGTTTGATCAAAAGTTTGAAAGCTAGTCTTGTAATGAAAGGGGGAAATCTTGGCTGCGAAGTCAACACGAGCCTCATCCAAAATTTCTCACAGCTCTTTTAATAGCATAAATGTTTCAGGCTAGTACATCTGGGTCTCTGAAACAGTGGCAGCAGTATTTCAAATATTCTCAAAGCCAGCTACTTGGATGGGCTTGAATTGGCGACAATAATTGTGAAGATTAGCTTCTCAGGCCAAATAGAAACGAGCCAGGGCCATGCAGGCAGGCTTAGTTCTCTCACAGGAAACACGTGAGCAAAGCAGGATGCCAGGGCTCCAAAGAGGAAAAGCTGGAGGGCATATCAGCACACATACTTGGTGGCAGAAAATTCACAATTTTGATACTGCAGCTACTCCAAAACACTTATCATTGAATACATAAAAGCAAAGAATAGAATAATAGAAATCAGTGCAAAACTAGAAAATATCTGGCATGTTTTGGGTACCAAATAATCAGTATTTGTTCCCCAAATTGTAACTGCTGAACCAAAACTTCATTTAGGCCACAGAAGGCACCACAAAGGATACATCAAGCAGCATTCCGCAAAGCAGCACATATCAGACCTTTCCCACCAACAGGATTCTCCAAACAGACCATTTAAGGCAGGTCACAAAATGGCAGGATACCAGCTGTTTGCATTTACTTTATTTCTCATTACATTCCCTAAACAAACTTTTTCTTAAGACAAATCTGACTGAATTTAGATATAACACTGCCTCTTGCTCCAACCATTTTAATCAATTTGATAAGCAAGCCAGATTGTATGCCAATGCTTCCAACAATTAACTTGCAAGAAATCCTGTGATGAACCTTAGTCTCTTTTCACACTGATTTTATTATACTCGCAGATCTTTACACTTGTTCATACACAATTTGAAAATAAACACTGCCAGGCTAGAACACAAATTGGTGACCTAAACGTTTCAGAAAATGAAATGATATATGCCTTAGCCATCCTGCAAGGCTTGCAGAAACTGGAAGAAGTATCACCAAATAACTTGAATTCAATAATTCCCCAGAAGCACCAGTTCCCCTAACCTTAGGAAATTCTGATGCAGCTAATAAGGGAAAATACACCTCTCTGGAGCTAACTACAAAAGGAGAAAGTGGGATGCTCAGGAAAAAGAAAACACTGAAAAAAGATTAATACACTGGAAGATCTATATGAAAAGAAGGGGCAGAAAATTTGTCTGCCAAGCAGTACCCTGGGCCAGAGGGTTACAGATCCATCCTGCACTAATGCTTCCTCTCTGTTTTGATCACAACCACCTTTATTTTTTTATTTATTTTAAATACTGGCTTTGAAGTTGTCAGTTATGGGAATGAAATAAAAGGATGCATTACAAAACATCTCTTGATTGATTGGCCATTTGGTCTGACCAGCTGAGCTTCTTTTAAAGTTATGCAAGAGAAGCTGAGTAGGCCCTCAAGCATAGGAGGCTCGTGGCCTTAACTGGAGCCTGATCAAATCATTGTCTTCCTATTGGAGGATGCAGTCTTGCAACCCTGC
This sequence comes from Haliaeetus leucocephalus, assembly GCF_000737465.1. NCBI lineage: Eukaryota > Metazoa > Chordata > Aves > Accipitriformes > Accipitridae > Haliaeetus > Haliaeetus leucocephalus. The sequence continues at coordinate 12,705,391 of NW_010972886.1, forward strand.
TGCTGAAACAGTCCTTTGATAATACCTTGTGGAAAATTGGCAGAAGCAACCATTTAATGTCACATTTCTGCTTTTACTGTACAGCTTTTTTTACTTTAGATGCATTAAAAATACATGGTTATTTATAAATCTTTGATTACACTATGCACTAGACTTGTTACATTTTTCACCTCCTTCCCAGGACAAAATCTACAGAATGCATATATGCCATACAGGACGTGGGATACTTTGTAAATTTGAAAACAGGCATTCATTCAATGGAGAGCAGCAGCTGTTCCCAGGAACAGTACCAAAACCAGGAAGGCAGAATTTGTCCCTTTTAGTAAATAGGTTGGGGTTGTGAGAGGCATTACAGGGTGGTGTGTTAGGAGGTTAAGGTGCCCTCCTCCTCTTTTCATTATCCCTCCTCTCATGTTCATATTGTAAGATAAGCATGACCAGAGACTCTTACCAGATGAGCTGGTATGATTATTTTTTACAGCTCCAGCAAGAAAAATACCCCTTGAAAGGGACATACTTGACAGGATAGCCAAGTTTCCTAAAAAAGTGAAACAGTAGCCTACAAACCTACCTAGTAGTTGGAAGGAATCGCTCATAAAAGATGCATAGCAGCTATTGAGCACATTCATTGATCCAACCTCCTACCAACAGCACTCTTGACAAAGCCACCAATGTATTGCCTTATTTGCAAGCATTTTCCACCTTTCTTAGCCTTCAGCCCTACTCCTCATACTTTCTGCTGCTGCAACCCTATTTCCATGTAGCCATCACAGTCCTGTGCTGTTCCACTGGCAACCCAGTCCTCAGCAATCAAGCACTACCACCACAATACCTCCTAGCAAGGCCGGCCAGCCTGTATCAAACTTGCAGCAGAGACAAGAGCACCCCTGGGGAAGGTCCTTACTCCCTAGGAAATGCAAGGTGCGAGTCATTCCAAGGCCCATGAAGCTGCAGAGGCATCCTAAAGAACATGGTTTGATAAGCCAAGAGAACTAGGCATATAGCGAGGGGAATGCTAAGAAGAGGAAAAAGCAAAAATAAATATCAACATGCAAAGCAAAGATTTTGGAGGTATACATCACACTGCCTGAAAGAAATCCCACTGTAATTCTTGCCACGCCACCCATTGCCTGGAGACTGACCACAATAAAGTAGTTGTACTATCTTCCAGTTTAAAACTGATTTTAGAAGAAAGAGATGTTTCTCTACCCATACTTATTTTTTTCTAACAGAAGTAGTTTGACTGGATTTAGGAGTCTGAAATCACAAGACAAAAAACCCACTGTGACTTAAAGGAAGGAGTAGGGAAGACTTCTTCAATCACTCAGATGGTGGTGAAGTGAGATTTGCACCTGGATCAGTTACTCATTAGTCTGCAGTAGGTCCTGGTAGAAATGCCTCCCTCTACTCTTAACCCTTGCAGTACCGGCACTCTCCCAGGCCTGCTTGGTGCCACCTATAGTCTCCTTGCTGACTGCTTCACCACCCTAGCACGCACACACTGCTGTATTTCATGCTTTGAAACAATCTCCTAGTGCTTAGGTATTTATGCAGATTACAGCTAGCAGGCTCTACTGTTTTTCAGCCTCCTTTTGTTTTCAAGCCAGTTATCAGGACAGCTGCTCTTTGGAACTGCGTGTACCATGTATCAGGAGATTATGAAAGAAATGTGTTATTTCCATGAGGGCTGACACAGCCATTCTCCATTTATACTTACAGACTTTTTTTTCCCTGATGTAGTGTATTATATGAGCTCCTCTCTCAGTTTAATTTTTTTACCACCGTGTTTTAATATCCTTTAGAAAATGCATGCATTATTTAGCATACTGCAGAGTGAGGATAGGCCAGGTGTGAATCATTTTACATTGCAGGAAAACAAGTTCTCTTTTCTGTATAATTATCAAATCTGCTTCTACAGAGAGCATTTCTCTACAGGTAGGCTACAACACTCAGTTACCTTATGCCACTTGATAAATATTCAAAGGTCCCTACCCCAGGATTTCCTCTGAAAGGCAGAGTACTTAGAAATAGGGGACTAGTCAAAGTTAGGGGAAACAATATTATGTGAAGCTTGGCTTCTTCAACAGAAGATCAGAATTTCTCCATAGTTAGAGCTGAATATTAAGAAAAGGAGAAGCTTTGCTTCCAGTTCCAACATTATCTGAGGAATATCAGTTATCAAAGAGGGACAAATACACAATTTTACCGGGAGTGATAATGTGTTTTAAAGTGACAAATACTTCTGTTTTTTGGACTTGGTGAAACAGCAGATACAGAAACCATTTGAAAAGTAGGTGATGCTATGCAATGTTACCATGCAGGCACAGTATCACCCCCCCTGTGTCAAATTCACCCTAGATGACATTTCTTTTTCACCAGGGCATTGAAGCTTTCTCTTAAATATCCCCTTTTTCATGTTTTCCTTTCCTTTTCTCCCCAATTAGGTTTTTCAGTAGAGTTAAACTGGAGGCTAATCCCTTTGATTTGAGGGTTGTCTACATGACGGTACTTGAGAGAAATCAATTCAAGCTAATTAAGGGTTTAAATTCAAGGCAGAGGTGTCAACCTGCATGAGTCCACCTTATGGATACCTGTTCACAGTAGCCTGATCACAATTAAACAGAGTTTGTTTCCACAGTGGACAGTGTAGGCTATGTGTGTAGGACCCATCCAATTTGCCTGGGTGCATTAGCTGTGAAATTTTCACAAAACCTGCAATAGCATGTTTGCTCAGGACAACCTCCCCATGATAGCACAAAAACCCTCCCAAGCACTGGTTTGTGCACTCAATGCAGGTACACACTTCAAATACTTCTATACCTAAATCAAACTGCAATGCCTTTAGTTCCCAGTGAACATCTACATAGAGCATTAACATGGCTTACTGCAGTATAAGATTTAGTTCAGACAAAGCATCCCTGAGCAGCCAGGCTATGCTCTCAGGTGTCACTACTTAGTGTGATCAGGAGCAGCTGGGTTGCAAACTGCTGCATTTCATTCTCCTGAGCAGGGACTCAGGCTGTGAGTGCAAACTGATCTGAAAGTCCACTGTCCTCTTGCATTGATAGGGCCAACAAGGGAAATGCAGGGTGGGGTGGGTGTTTGTATTTTGAAGGACAGATTTAAGCTGCTGGTCTGTTTTCCTTGCCCCCCAAAAAACCTCACTGCCATGTCCAAACTGTTTCATAATGCCACTCCATTATCTGCACACAGGAACAATGCACTATCTAAAGCTCTTCTGCATGCTTCTGCTTCTGAGATGTTCCAGAGCCAGAGATGACCATATAAAATGTCTTTCAACCATCTCCTCTTTTTCCCTTTGCTGGGCACCCCTGCCCACTGGAGCTGCTCTTTGCAGACCACCCTGTTACAAACAGCCCAATGACTGTGTCTATACCTGGGGAACCTGGCTTTCAACCTCTGCTCACAGTACTGCTTCCCTGCTAGCGCTGAGCAATATAGAAAAAATGAGCAGACTGCTTATAGATTCTGTCCTTCCCAAGTGAGTGTCTTCGCTGCCAGGTAACAAAATCACACACCAGCTTGTGCCCTATTTTTGGCCCAGTGTATCTATCTGGCTTTTCTGCAGAGTAGTTGGGCTCGCACAAGAGGAAGACAGAGCCAGAGCTTGCACACAGCCTGGGCACCTGATGCAGACATAAGGCAAGGGACTGAATTGCCTCTAGACAAGAGAGGAGCTGAACTCAAGTCCTCTGCCTCCTTGGAAAGAATACTGACCAGTAGGATGTTTTTAATTGGGAAGTACTACCTCCTCCATCTCCTTCAGCAAATAATAATAGTTACATATAATAATTTAGGAAAATTAAAAATGCCAAGAACTGTTCATGTAAGACCTCCTAAAAAGAACTTTTGTGCTTTTAAAAATCAGCAGTCCAAAAATTAAATGGGAGGTTAATGTGATCCCCTTTGTGCAGCTGAGTCTGCTACATATGCAAGCGTTTTGTGTCAGTTTTTTGTACCAGCATAAGCATATGGGATTGGACACAGATGAGGAGTTCTAAACTTTTCTGCAGACAGATGAATGAATTCAAGCTGAAGCAGCAGCATAGATCTTGCACTAGCCAGTCCAAGAATAGTAAAGAAATCCCTTTTCTACATTTAGCACTGTGTGGAAGGGTTTATGTGTTCATTGATGAGCTCCTAGGCTAGCTAAAGTTTTAGAAGAGCTGTATCTCTTTATTTCTACAGTCAAAAGGGTGTAGGAGTTTTGAATATTAGCACAATATTATCTCTCTTTTGCTTTCATTGCATTCAGCAAGGCTGGCTCCACTAAATAGCACATAAATCTTAACTATCTGTAATCTATAATAGAAAGATGTTTTTGAAAAAGGGTTTCTTGGCAGATTATTACAATTTTTGTACCAGTTTTTCTTGCCTTGTTCTCTTTTTTTCTTCTATGAGAAGGAAACAGATTTTTCCTCTCTTTTTTTCTTTTTTTTTTTCCCTCTGATCTTATTCTTGTGGCTGATATATAAAAGCACTGATACAATGCAGTTTTTCATTTTGGCAGCTTTTTTAAAATGGATTCCATAGCAAGATCTGACCAGTGACAAATGACCCAGCACTTCCACTTGGAATACTAACGCTGAATTATCTGGCTTCCTGGGGTCTGATGGAGATGCAGTGAGAATTAAAAAAAATTACTGCACAAGAGCAGTAGTGACTAATGTAGGGTCTGCACGCAGAGCTTTTGACCTCAACCGTTTCTACAGTAACTGCGCGACGTATTGTGCTTTCTATTCTCAGACTCATGTTGGAAGCCAATTAAATTAAAAGGCTATTCATTTCATTATATTTGTCTCCAGGATGCTCAAATAGAAATGCAAACGATTCCTGTTCAGAGTTTCCTGCATCAGAGAAACTGATATTGTACTGCTAATTTGTGATAACAATATAAACCAATATGCAATCTGCACTGATTTAAAAGATGTGCATAGGATGTACACTGAACTTACAAAACAGTGATTAGGGAGATCATGAAATTAAATCTTCTAAAGAGCACTTGTTTCAAACCCTCAAGGCAGCTCTTCTTCAGGGTTTAATCAGATATAGCTAATCATTGTAACTCACACTTTCCAAGAGCCAGATTCATCAATACCAGGAAACATGGATTTGTAATTCTGAACAGTTACAATCTCAGGAAAGCTTGGTGAAGATAAAAGCTGTAAAAAGGTGGTCGGTAAGCACTTTGCTGATATAAAAGAGGCAATGGAGGAAATGAGAGAATATTTCCTGCTAAAAATAAAACACGAATCATTTGAGGACTGATCCACCAATTTGAACAATAAAGAAACACATTCCCAAATACACTGTTCTCTTAAGAACTGGTTTTATCTCCAACTCAGTGAGAAATTAATATTTTTGTCAAATCACAGAAAATAAATTGACATGAAACATTATTCTACTGCCTGTATTTTTATTCTAAACTAAGCTTCTGGTATAGTTCCCCACGTCACTTAGAGCGATAGTAATTTCTGGAGGAATGACCTTCCCATTGACGGGAAGAGAGAGGACTTGAACACCATCCTGCAGGATACAAAATAACAGCCTGAAACATGCCATTTGTAGATCATTTTTGCAGGCTAGCACCCACAAATTGAGACTTGCTATCATCAATGGCAGATCAAATTTTAGGGATTTTATAATGGTCATGGTACTAAAGTCTTGTTGACAGAGTAGATGTGGGCTTATAATGGAGGCAGCAGCCCTCATTGCAGTTTATCTAGACATGGCTGGCAGGATATAATAAGCTAAATGAGGTTGAAATGACAAAAAAGTCTCCAGGCTCATGAAAACCTGGAACACTATTTCTAGGAAAACCTGGCAGTTTAGACAAAATTGACAAACACTTAACTCCCTTTTCAGATAGATGAAATCATTCTGGGCTAGAATCATTCACCTGCAGTGCTGAAACTCATGGAGCTTCCACCAGGGGTGAGCTTGAAGACAGTTCTCTGGGTTGAGAAAATGGACTTGCTTCCCCTCAATATGATTAAATTGGTTTTGTTTTCTTCCCTCCCTGCCTCTCAATAAAATTTCAATCAGATGTTGAAGTACTCAAGACAGAAGAATTTAAAGTGAAAAAATTAAATTAAAAAAAGGTTTCTTAAAATGCCGTGGAAATAGAAGAAAATATGAAAATTTCATGAAGATCACATAAGCATGTCTGGTCATGCTCTACTACAATAACTAAAAGGCACCCAGTAAAATGAAAGGCAACTGATTTAGAGATGACTGAAGGAGACGCTCTTTTCAAGTGTATTATTAGCCAGAAGATTTTATGCCACAAAGTAGCAAACAAGTCAGCAGTTTAGCTGGCTTCCAAAAAGCTTGAAAACCCCTACTGTATTGCAAACCAAAACACCTAGAGTGGGTTTTGTATGTGTGCACACATGTGTATGTATTTAATATAACAGGTGGAACGGCAGAAAGCAGGCACGTTTTTCTATAAATTGCCCTGCTGTTAAGTTTCTTGAACCATCTTCTGACATGGCTGGAATGGGCCCTGCTAGAAGAGAAGATACTGAATTAGAAAATCTGTACGTCTATAATATGGAGCTTCCAGTCTTTCTGTATCCTTTGTTGCCTAATTTCCTTGCTCCGAGATAGTTTTCCTTGTTATTGTAATTCCTTTGCAGAATATTAACCTTGACATTGATGCAACACTGGTGGGGCAAAACTTCTTCTTCCTACCCCAGTTTTGCAACTTAGATGATGAGGTCTCCAAGAAGGAGGCTGTCTCTTTGATAATTTATTTTTGTTTGGTTCTCTAAGTATAAAAACCAGTTTCTAATAAAAACTTTCAAAGCTTTTATCTTTCTGTATGACATCTTCCAAGCTAAGCCTTTTCCCAAATGTGAGTTTATTTGAAAAGATAGGACAGGAAGAGTCCATCCTGGATTTTTCAGTTCATTTTTCTTAAACAGAAAAACTGTTTTAAAAGACCGATTTTTCTTTTTCTACAAAGAAGGTGTTTTTGGTGATTAGAAAAACCCTGAGGGAGGAATGCTAAGTGGAACTCATTGCTGCAATGTAATTATGGCCAAAGACTCAGCGAGATTTGAAGGAGGACTTGATTTTACAGAAGCAACAATATTCAGTTACAACAGCTAATGATAAAAAGAAATATAATGGAAGGGAAAGAAAACTTGTTTCATATAAGCACTTAACATAACATTGTGTTCAGGACAAGACCTGATAGGACAGATTACCTCCTTTTTTTTTTATGAAGTGTTCTGCACAATCACTTCAGACATGTTGTACTGTCCAGTGATATGAGAAGACCCAAGATCTGGAAGTTTATTCCTGTGAAAGTAACAGAGAAAATATACTTTTAAATGTGGAAAAGTATCTGACCATCCTGATGACTGTGGATATTGACAGTATTAGCAGATACTGTACCATGCACGCATTCTGTTATTCTGCTTTTGGACTTTTGTTAGAACAGAAAATTAAGTACTTTTTGCATGAGTGCTGAAAAAAAGCAGAAAATTAAAAATAAATTCTATTTTCTTTGCAAACTTGAGCACTTTTTAAATGTAGCTCTTTCAAAAAATAAAAAGCATTATAAAGAAAATTTTTGATGAAGAATAGATCAATGGGAATTTTTCTGACACACTCCAGTAGAGTGGCTAATGTGCCCCAACTGTGAATAGACATTCAATACAAGACACCAGCCACTCTACAGTAACCCACTTAAAATCCCAGCTTCACGGACATGGGGTTCCCAGCACTAGCAGTCTCAGTCCACCCAACTACTTCTGCTGTGTCTCGTGACTTGCTAACGTGGGCACAGCCAAAGGTGAGCAAGGAGTTTCCATAATAGGGGCAGACAGGAGAGGAAGCTGAAGACAGGACATCCCAGCCCAGGCTCACAGAATTTAATACAATCAGAAAATCCACAAGGCAAGTCTGTGGTTATTCTTTAGGTGTGGGTTTGTTGTTTTATTTTCACCTGCTCCTTTCTTTCATAACTGCTGAATAGCTTGAAACTCACAGTATTACAGGGTTTGTATCATTGTTATCCAGGTAATATTAGGATATTTGAGCAATATCTTGACTCAAAATTAAGTTAGGTCAAATCTCTAGGTGTGCTCTTCTGCCCTCATCCTGATTTCCACTGCAGCAAAACCAAACCCAGATGAAGAGGAGACCAACAGTGAGACACACACTTTCTCCATGGTTTATTACTTCCACCAAGACTGAGGTGGAGACCAGTCCTCCCCACATGCCCGAAATATGCTCCACTACCTTTGTATATTTGGCATAAAAGCACGTGTGAACACCAGGACCTGAACTGTGGGACAAGGGTAGTAATCAGGGGGTTGCAATGTACTCAGGAAGGGGAGGATATAAGATCCTTAAAAAGCATCAGGAGAGAAGCACAAACAAATTACAACACAGTAAACATGTACTGAAGGGCAACTATTCCTATGGATACTTCCCCCTACCAAAAAGACTCCGACCCCCCCTACCTTTTATTAGTTGAAACATGGTACTTCCTTTTAGGCACTGTTGATTCACATACAACATACATAAGATGCTGATAGAGAAAACCTATTTCTCACTAAGGGTAAATTCAGCAGGCTATGCTGTCCAAAGCACCAATCTTCGGTGATACGTAAGTAGGACATCTCTAAAAATAAGTCTTCTTGTAAGGAAGATTAAAAAAAAAAAAGTCAGAGTCACATCTTCAATAAAAGCTTCCTAAAGAAAAAAAAAAATCCCTGGAGACTTAAAACAGAAGCTTATAACGAGGCCCTTCTTAGTTAAAGTTATGGTGCTTTACAAGGAAAGCTATGGAGATAAAAGGAGTATCACTGTAGAAGAGATAATTTTGTTAGTTCATTTGTATAATTAGAGGTTTAAGCCATGAGGACCAGCCATGTTCTGGCTTGAAATGTCAAATGTGAAGCTCTTGAGTACTCAGGTTTTAGGAATTAGGCCAAAAAAAGTTTCAAAATTAAAGGGTACTTTGACTGAACCTTTAGTTTAAAGTCTCTTTCAAGTAAACCTAAGTGAATTAAATATAATTTTTCATGACTGATTAGAGTGTACATTTGACCATCAGTTGCATCTCACATTCTGCTACCTACCAGCTGGAACACTGATGAGACTTTTTATAACTTCATTACAGCTACCTTGTGGAAAAATGTAATCATATATAATCTTGTAATACAGATGCACAAGTAAAACAATACCAGCTTCTGGCTTCTGGTCTTGTCAGGCTGCTTTACGCCTTTACTTCTCCCCATGCCATACAGCATACCCCCACTGCACAGGGATCACCTTTGAAGGATGTCTGCAGAAACAAGCTGATTTTTTTTTTCTGCCTAACATCCAAGATGCATAGTCCCTGAAGGAACAGTAGAGACACAGGGCTTCATAGGCCCAGATCTTACCGAGGGAGCCTCCTGAGCAAAGAGATTATCTGGTAATGTAGAGAATTTTTTTTTTTTTTTTGTGAACAGGTAAGTTAATACAGAGAGGACAATACTCACCTATCTAACTGCTTGAAATTATTCTTTCTCAAAGAAGAATTCTGCAAGGCTCTGGCACAGGGCTGCCCTCTCTAGCCAAACAGCAGAACAAGCCTTGCCTAAATAAAGCATTTGGATTTTCAGGATAAAATGGCTTAATGTCATCTTTGTTGTTGTCTCTACAGCAAAGCAATGGAAGATGAAGAAGCATTGCAAACAAGTAAGGTGACACAGCTCATCAACATGCAGCACTTCTTTACTATGCAGCACACTTGCAAATGTATCACATTTGACTGGTACCATTTAACTCTGTAACCTTTTTTGCTAGACTGTATTCCATTTCTTTCTTTGTCTGACCTCCAACTCCTCTGCCAGAGGTGGTAGAGAAAATATGGAGCAGCAATGGGAAGGAGAGCAGAGGCAGACAGAAGTATCAATTTATACCACAGGCTTTGTGACTAATCGCTGAGTAGCATCTCTTCAGAATTAACATAATCTCTGAAAGGTTCCCATATGTTTGAGGCTGACTGTGTGCATGTATGCTAATCAGCTGCAAATTATAATCAGGATATTAGAACACAACTTTGCTAAGCAAATGGCTGAGAAGATCAGCAAATATTCGGCAGTGAGAAGAAAACAGAGCTTTGGAGAGGAGAATCTGATTCCCATCAGCTTCTGGCTGATCAGCGCATAGCCTGGGGAGGGAAGGAGCCCTTGCAGAGGGACCACTGAGGGCACGAGGCTGATGGGACCTCTCCCTCATGTCCGAGGGGTGTAGTAGCCAGGCTGCGTCTCTCCCGTTTCCCTCCAGCAACAACAACTGCAAAAAAATTACCTGCGATGCAGAGTGGATGTTGTCTAGACAAAGTTCCCTTGCCACAATTGGCGAGAGGAATTTTTTTTCCTGGAAGCCCCCAGCATGACCCATAAAAGGAGCCTCACAGAGCAGCAAGGTGCTGAGTGATTCAGCTTTTCTGCACAGCAACAGCAGGTCAATGTGCTTCAGTCCTAACAGACTGGCATCAATCTGTCTTCTCTCCCTCTATGCCTGAGGGCTTCTTTTTCACAGGACCCTTCCAGCAACCCCAGTAGCACAGCCCACCATGCCACGGGCATGCAACCACATAGATTGAGTGCACACATTCTGCACACTGTCTGGGCACTGTTTGCAGCAGCAGCTACATGCAGCCTCTCCCATGCACATACCTTACATGACACAAACAGAGTTGATGATGATAATTTAAACGTCATGTTTCTTCTTGCTCTCCAGTTGGTCCCTTTCTTTGGTATATCCTGGAGGCCTCTGTGTAGGAAAGAGCAGGTGTGGACGTAGCTAACAAGATATTCATTAAGACCAGATTTTGATAGAGATGACAAATCACCCCCAAACTTCTGTTTCTCAGCATCCAGCTTTAAGGATCGCTTTATTTACAGCTAGAAAAATTACCTGCAGCGGTATTGCTGGGGAACTAAAGCCTACAGTAACATTTATCTTCCATTTCAGCTACTCTGCACTGAATATTCCCCTTGGAAATTCAGAGAGCAGCTACATTGTCTGTTACACGTGTTACATAAAGACAATCAGAATGAGGTATTTGGGCACTGACCTGCTTGATTTTATTTTTCGTCATTCTCTCCCTCCCAGCCCCAACATATATTTGTGAAGCATGAAATACATTCACCCTTCCTGATTCAGTTCTAGTCTTTTTCAATCCTGACAGAACACTCGAGGTTGTTAAGTGAACTGTGCTAGGCTGGGTCATGTTTTCAAATGAAGAAAAAAACCACAACTCTGCAGTAGATTGATACAATTTTGGTTTCATAGCTGACAATCATTTTCATCATTGTTTCAAGCATGAAAGATTTAGCAATGGCTGCATAAAACTTCTGTGGCACAAACCTTTGATGTTCTGTCAAGTAGCTTTGCTTTTCTCCCTGTCATACACACTGCAGCCACAAATTACTCCCTGGCAATCCTAGGTGAGGATTATGAAGATTATTAGAAAAAGCTGAGGTTTAAAAAGTTATTAAAAGTACCTTCGCATTTCAGCAACATGCAAACAGGCAATTGTGTTCTTCACAAAAAGCCTGATTTTCTCATTTTAATGTGCTGCTGATTTTTCTCTCTTTCAACTGATCTCTTTGGCTGGGCTTTTCCACCTCAAATTCCAAGTAATAAAACTGTCATGAGGATTGCCTACTAAGAGAAAGCACTAAAACAAACAAAAAAAGAACATTAGCAATCTGCTTGTGAGCTGCAAACACATGCACAGAAGCTGAGCAGAGCACATGTTTTTCTGAAAGGCCAGTTGTGCTACCTGGAGTGTGAACTCCGCAGGAGAAAGCTACATGGCAAAAGAGAATTAGAATATAGAATTGTATTTTATTTTAAACTTCCACCTTCATGAATGGATGTAACATCTATCTCACTATTAATAAAAAAAAGCAAAGCTAAGTACTCTGAATTCAGGACAATTTTTTGCCCTGGCTTGAGCTCCGTGGGACTATCCAGAGGTTTCTTGTGGATGCCAATTTAAATTAAACAAGTAAAATGCAACTGACCTGTCACGACAAAAGTTGGTCCTTAAAAGTCCACATCTTGTCCAGTAAAGTCTTTCACCTAAACAATGGGTACTCTTACTTTTTTTTTCTTTTTTCTGACGTGCAGTTTTACTTCATCAACAGCATCTGCAGATCACTGTTCTGTATTTTGCTATGCCACTGGATCTGCAGATGGAGGTACTGTAGACCCTTGGAGCATGCATTCCCCTAACTACTATTGCAGGTTTTGGGATGCAGGTCTCTGAGATTTTTGCTTCATGGCTACAAGTGATTTTTATCATCCAAACAGGCTTTAGCTGTAAGATGGGGATAGTAAAACTTCTCTAAGCAATTGATCTGCCCAAGGTTATGCAAGGAGGAGAGGTTAAAGAATATCAGCATCTTCCTCAGAGCCTTGGAAATTAATACTAAAGATCATTATTAAGATCTTTAAATTTGAAAATGATGCTTAGGCTCTATTGCAAATATTTTACAGGAAACTGCCCTTTTTGAATAAGCTCTAATGCAATCTAGGAGGAGCACAGCAGTTTAATGAAGGGATGAGAGGGAAGTAAGAGTAACAGTAGTAATAAGTCAAAGAAATAGGCTTAGTTGTCTGTACAAGATTTGCAGATGAGTGTTTCATACACATAATCATGTGCAGGCAGATAGGTATTCAGATCCCCAAAAGCTGGGTTTATCCAGTGATGATAGGACTGGGTAATTCATTCCAAATGGCTCAAATTTCAGTGCTCTCAAGATTTAAAGTGACCTCTTCAGAGACTAGACAGTGATGAAAGATCAAATCAAACAAACTTTCCCTGTCTTACACCTTAAGAAGTCAATGAGACTATACACCCACCATTTATGTGATTACTTTTTGCTGTGCTAGTACTCTCACTTCTTTCTCAGTATTTAATTATCAAATACCCAAATGAACTCCCCAGGATAAAGCTACAACTCAAAAATTATTCACTGAAAAGAGCTGTTGAATAACATTTGACATACACACGAATCCATTTGTAGATAATCCCCAATCAGCAAAATTCATTGACTAAATTATTTGCGGTTAATTATTCACCCATCTCTCACCGCACAACTTTTCCCCTCTCCCCTTTGACAAATTTCTAAAATGATCAAAACGCTGACCACCACCCAACAGTTTATACAGCCTCTCGCCTTTCTGTCTCCCTTCCAGTCACTTCCCTCCGGTCCTTTAGTAAGCAAACCCTTCTGATTCAGTAATTCGGTGAACCAGTGAAATTTTTACTTTCAATTATATAACTGCTGCAAGGCACTCCAGTCAGCAGAAATGCCATCCAGGAGATTCACAGCCGTAAAAATGCATAAACAGATGTTGTTCCCTACCATAGGACTTTATTGGGTATGCAGTCCATAGTTTTGGACACTTTGATTTATTGGAGTGAGAAACAACGTGAAAACACTGTCAGGCTTCTGAAGCCACTGAGATATTAGACTGCTCCATTCATGTACATCATGCTTATGAAAAGCACAGGAATCTGGTAGGCTATAAATTAGAAGATCCTGGAGGTGTGGGGTGGGAGGAAGAATCATGAGGGTAAACTTAGCTTGTGATTAGCTTTAAATCCTCAGAAATACTAAACAAATTCTGGCTGTTTCATGACTTACACCTTCCCTTTCCCACTGTTCCTTTATTTATAATTTTCCAGCAGTAGTGCAGACCCACACTCCCCCTGCTCCTGGCTTGCAGCCACTTGGGCCAGCAGGATCTGCCTGCTTTGTTGAGCTCTTTTTGCCACACGTCTTCTTTGGAAACCACTTATTAAGGTCTTAGACCTGATGTATTTTTAATTCTGCTGTGAAGGCCTGCCCTACAGAAGATGTTGCTTTGGCTAACAAGGCCTTCCACCCAGCTGTGGCCGTGTACCACTCTCTTTTCTTCCCTTCACAGCTACAGTAATCTCACTTTTGGAGGGATATGTTTTAGATAAGAGGAATGAGCTCTCTTCTCCCACCCAGTCTGCAGTGGCTGGTTTACACTATCAATATAACAGCTCTCTAACTATTAAAGGATAAACTGCAGCTACAAAATTCATGATGCACAAATTTCTAAGCCTGAATTAGCTTTCAGTCAGTAGTGACAATTTGCATTACATCCCATGGTCCAAGGCTTTGTAGACCGTTTTCAGTCCTGAACCAGCCCCATAACTTACTTCACATCCGATACCCTTTTTCTGAAGTACAAGATTCTTACGATATTATGTATCCTCCTCAACTCTAATCCTGTTTGCACGTGATCTTCCTCTGCATTGATTCATTGCAATTAGCCTGAGAAGAGCCAGCTTTTGCTCACATCCTGCACACGAGCATGGAACCACTGAAATTCCCTGCTTTCCAGTCCCCATCCTTGCAGGCTTCACAGCCAGGTGTGAGATTTCATTTCAATGGTGAATCTGGCTGGTCCTCTTGCCGTAGCACTGAAAGCTAGTGGTACCAGAGAAGCCAAACCAAAGTCAGAGTTTAGAGCTAGGATGCTCTACTACACTAACTGCTTAATAAGCTTATACAGCAAGGCAGGCTTTAAGGAAAAAGGAAAAAAAAAACAAATAAAAGAAATTCCATAACAGTAAAACATCTTTTTATCTTATTTCCTTCTGACTTAATTTAGAAGTTTCTCCAGCAAACTTTATGAACTATTTAATCCTGGTTCTTTTTAGCTACAGAATATTCTTACAGCATTTTTTTCCCACTGTAATTTGTCACATGAATATCACCATTCATACCTTCAGCTCCTCAGACAAAAGGGACCTCTTCAACAGCATGTATTGGACTAGACCTCTTTACTGCAGAGTTGTCCTTTTAAGGTATTTCCCAGGGCTCACTTCTGGGCTGCTGAGGGAAGAAAAGGCAGGTGAGCCTGCAATTTTGGGAGAGGCAATTAGCTGTAGCCCTTAACTAGTCATTTTGCAGCTAACCCTCTGTAAGGCAGCTCTCTTCCGCATGGTAAATAGGCTTATTTATTCTTCTCCCACCTCATTCCTAATGCTTTCAGTGTATCCTAAGTAGACAAGCAACCAGCTTCTGTCCTTGGATACCAGCCCAGTTCTCCTCGACTTCACCAGCATGCATGGACTATGTGAGGAAAGAATTCAGCTTGGTAGAGTATTTACACTACGTGCTAGTCATTAAAACAGCCACCAGCTCCTGTTTCATGAGCAAAGATATAAATTCCAGGTCATTACATAAACTGACTTTATAGTGCATTTGCAGAGGCCATTAACTCTGCTACAGCCCTCTGCTCACCCTTCAGAGGAGGAACAGGGATGACATCTTTTGAAACAGCAACACCCTACTCTCCTCTCCTGCAGAGGTGCTGGTACAAACCAGGAGAAACACTGCACATCTCTCTCTCTGCCTGGTCCCCAGTGAGAACTTGACCTAAATTCTGCAGCACACCAGGAAAACCAATTTGAGATCTTGCAGCTGATTCAACTAACATGAAAAAGTGAGAGTGCCTTCTTGTGAGTAGGACTGTGCTACATAGCAGAGTCATTTCCAGGTCTGTCTCAGATGTCCTGTGCCTCATTTCTCCATCTCCAAAATAGGGCTAATACTTCTCCTTCACACACAGGTGATAATGAGATGAAAGATGCTCAAAGATTAAGTATACTCCATAAAAACACGACAAGTTTAATTCCGTATAAACTGGCAGCAACTTTAAAGTTTCAAAGGCAATTCAATTCACGTTTTTTTAGTGCTGTTTCAAAACATTAATGTCTACTCTGCTACTGCAGTTTGCTTTTCAAATGCACAGCTGTTGAATAGCAGTCATTAGGGGAAGGGGGAGAAGCTGGAGTTTTTGTAAGACATGATCACGAGCAAATTAATTCATGTTGGCTATGAATTTTGCATCAGTAGATTTCAGTGCAAATCCAATTGTAGTAACCAGTTTATATTCCCCCTCTAGCTATTGTTTTGAGCTATCTTCAGATGCATACTGACCTCCTTGAATTGCTTTATAGGCCATTCACATTGCAGAGATTTTCTTTGCAGCTGATACCCCAAGGGTGGTATCTTCAGGCTAAAAGCTGACACTGTGTAAAGCTCATGTGTACCAGCTCAGTGGAGCTGTACTGATTGATAGCTAAAGGTCTGATTTGTAATTAAAGAGTAGAAAAACTGGCTTCTGAAAAACAGTTCTGGGATGAAGGTGGAGTCTGCTATGAACTCGATGGCTCTGGAGTTTCAGACAACAGCTTTTAAAATTTTCTGTGCAGGGAAACAGCCTGTAAGAGGTACCTGCTTCCATCACCTAACCAGTGACAACTCATTCCCTACACAGTTGTGCCAACAAACTGATCACAGGGCGATCCTATACATGTGTGAAGGGTTGACCCTGGCTGGACGCTAGGTGCCCACCAAAGCCATTTGATCACTCCCCCTCCTCAGCTGGACAGGGGAGAGAAAATATAACAAAGAGCTTGCGGGTCGAGATAAGGACAGGAGAGATCATTCACCAATTACCGTCACGGGCAAAA
The DNA here is from genome assembly GCF_000737465.1 of Haliaeetus leucocephalus. Taxonomy (NCBI): domain Eukaryota; kingdom Metazoa; phylum Chordata; class Aves; order Accipitriformes; family Accipitridae; genus Haliaeetus; species Haliaeetus leucocephalus. The sequence goes on from NW_010972886.1 coordinate 12,721,952, forward strand.
CAGACTCAGTTTGGGGAAAATTTACTCAATTTATTACAAATCAACCAGAGTAAGGTAATGAGAAGTAAAACTAAATCTCAGAACACCTTCCCTCCACCCCTCCCTTCTTCCTGAGCACAACTTCACTCCCGGATTTCTCTACCAACTCCCCCCAGCGGCACAGGGGGATGGGGATGGGGTTTACAGTCATCACATGTTATTTTCTACCGCTTCATCCTCCTCAGGGGGAGGGCTCATCACACTCTTCCCCTGCTCCAGTGTGGGGTCCCACCCACAGGAGACAGTCCTCCATGAACTTCTCCAACGTGGGTCCTTCCCATGGGCTGCAGTTCTTCACGAACTGCTCCAGCATGGGTCCTTTCCACGGTGTGCAGTCCTTCAGGAGCACACTGCTCCAGCGTGGGTCCCCCACGGGGTCATAATTCCTGCCAGAAAACCTGCTCTATGGGCTCTTCTCTCCACAGATCCGCAGGTCCCGCCAGGAGCCTGCTCCAGCGCGGGCTTCCCACGGGGTCACAGCCTCCTTCAGGAACCCACCTGCTCCGGCCTGGGGTCCTCCCTGGGCTGCAGGTGGATATCTGCTCCACCGTGGACCTCCATGGGCTGCAGGGGGACAGCCTGCCTCACCATGGTCTTCACCACGGGCTGCAGGGGAATCTCTGCTCTGGTGCCTGGAGCATCTCCTCCCCCTCCTTCTTCACTGACCTTGGTGCCCGCAGGGTTGTTTCTCTTACATGTTCTCACTCCTCTCTCCAGCAGCTGTTTCTCTCTGTCCCCACTTTTTTTCCTTCTTAAAAATGTTATCACAGAGACGTTACCACTATCTCTGATTGGCTCGGCCTTGGCCGGCAGCGGGTCCATCTTAGAGCCGGCTGGTATGGGCTCTCTCAAACACAGGGGAAGCTTCCAGCAGCTTCTTACAGAAGCCACCCCTGTAACCCACCCCGCTACCAAAACCTTGCCACACAAAACCAATACAACATGAAATCAGTAAAATATTCCAAGCTGAAATTAAAAGAAAATAATTCTAGGTCATTTACCTAATCCAGTTACAGCACAGCTCCAGAAACAATTTCATGAGCACTGCCAAGGGAGCAGGATTGTGCGAACGCTCCCTGTCTTTGGGGAAAAAAGCCACTTATGGTGGTTTTCCCAGCAACCAGTCCTCACTGAAATCATCCTCACCTGTTACCACAAAAAGCAATTGATGAGAGCCCTTAGCCTACTAGAAATCAATTTAAAAGAAAAAAAAAACAACCAAAAATCCAACAGCATAATAGAGGCCCTCCTCATGACACTCACTCTTCAGGGCTGCATGTCCATTGTTAATAGCCAATAAAAAAATTTCTTCCAGAAATTCTTTGTGTCATTTCCACTGTCCCTTGTCCAGCTGGTTGGTGGCATGCTAAAGACCTCTTCTTGCCAGAGCCTTAAATAATGCAGACACACAACTCACTCCAACCTAGATTTGACACTTTCTTCATGATTAAATGGGCTACTCACAGAGACAGACAACTCACTAAGTTCAAATCTTCCTGTCTTAGCTAACAAGAAACAAATTGCTTCCCCAGTGACTCCTCTCAAGGGAGTAACTCAGGATAAACCTGTGATATTTGCATTAATTCATCTTTAAACATAAAGCGGAATAGGTTCCATTTCTTTAATATATTTTCACATTATTTAAATGGACTTGTTTTAAAAGCCAGTAACATGTTTGCTTTGGGGATATTTTGCATTTATATTTACCTTTTGGCTGGCTGTTCATTTTATAGGAAGATCTGTTGGAACTAAAGCAGTTGAGGGTTACAAAGATTTTAGAAAGGATTTACATGTGAGGCCACTTTCATCCTGATTTTCAGTAATGCTACTTTTCTCAGTTTAGTGACATTTAAGGATATTGGAAATCTTCCAGTGACAGAGCGCACCAGCAATCTCGGCTGCCTGAGGAAAGCAGGGCTTTACTGCGCTTGTCCTGATACCTGATGCCTATAGAGCAGTTCTGATCAGCAGATATCAAAGCACTTTGCAGAGGCGCTTGATTTCATCCTCCCATTTTTGCAGCAGGGGAAACAGATATGGAGGAGTGAAAGGAACAGTATTGCTTGAAGGCCAGCAAAAGAAGAGTTAATTTTTTTTCTTGTTTGTTCACAACAGACACCATAGATTACAAGGTGCTCACTCACTCTGTCCTCTCCAGTTATGTCAAAGTATAGAGACCATTATTATGGTATTCTTGCACTACCTAGTCTTGTTTTAGGATTCACTGTCCAGTTACCTATACTACCCTCTGCTGCTGGGGGAACTCTGCAGCATAGCAGGTATAAAAGGGGACCACTGTCCTGGTTTCAGCTGGGATGTAGTTAACTGTCTTCCTAGCAGCTGGTACAGTGCTATGTTTTGAGTTCAGTATGTGAAGAATGTTGATAACACTGATGTTTTCAGTTGTTGCTCAGTAGTGTTTAGACTAGAGTCAAGGATTTTTCAGCTTCTCATGCCCAGCCAGGGCACCTGACCCAAACATGCCAACAGTGTATTCCATACCATGTGACATCCCATCTAGTTTAGGAACTGGGAAGTGGGGGGGGCAGGGATTCGCCGCTCGGGGACTGGCTGGGTGTCGGTCGGCGGGTGGTGAGCAATTGCCCTGCGCATCATTTGTACATTCCAATCCTTTATTACTACTGTTGTCATTTTATTAGTGTTATCATTATCATTATTAGTTTCTTCTTTTCTGTTCTATTAAATCGTTCTTATCTCAGCCCAGGAGTTTTACTTCTTTTCCTGATTTTCTCCCCCCTCCCACTGGATGGGGGGGAGTGAGTGAGCGGCTGCGTGGTGCTTAGTTGCTGGCTGGGGTTAAACCACGACAACCACGTATCACGCCAGTGCACAGTCAGCATCTTCTAGTTTAATCTGACAGTAAAAGTGGATGTTAGTAAGATGCTGTCAATGGAAGGACCTGAGGCATGATTCAATTCTGGACAGAAGAGTGTATGTATGCACAAATCTGTGAGATTGTGTAAGTTCAGACATCCATCAAACTGAAGAAAAACCTTTCTGGGGCTGAGCCGCCAGCAACTCTTCAGCCCAAAGAGCTTCCAGGCTCCAGGCACCCTCTCATAGGATTGCTGTGCTGAGAAGAGAGCTGTTGTGCTGTTTTCATTGCTGACCTAACCCACAGCAGCAACACTCGGTATCAGCGATGACACCCCATCGCCTGAACAGCTGCATCATTCCTAGCTTTTGTTTTATCTTCTGATTAGCTGCAAGAAATTAGCTATCGCACAGAAATCAGACTCACATTACATTGTTTGGGAACAGTATTCTTGCAAAGATTCTCTTAAGGCAGGCAGGAGGTTCTGCATTTTTTAATAAAGTTCACAACTAAATATTATGAAGTGCTGGGGGGGGCGGGGAAATCAACACCTTGATCACTAGGTAAACGCTTTTGAGTTCTTTAATGGCTTTAAGATTTACTGTTTAGCAACTCCAATTCTTATCATGTGCAAATGTTTCCTATATTAACAGGAGAAGAGTGCTTTGTGGGCAGTGAATGGGAAACAGGACATCCATTTAACGGGGCCATTTGGGGTTAGCACAAAATGACAGAACAGCAGGAAGCCGTTAAAAGCTTCCCCCTCAGCAATCAAAGCCCTGCAATTTTGAATCTTTTCCTCCAATCAAGTAGTGTATTGATGAGAAACCAGTTCTGATAATGACCTTTGAAAGACTTCATTCTGGCCTTCTGGGGTAACTCATTTCTCTAACTATGGCGTCCTAACAGGAGCTCAGCAAAAGCACGTTATCTACACAATCAATTGAGCAGCATGACAAATGGCAGAAACCAAGGGTAGGAGATTTCTTTTCCCTTAACTTGGCTGACTTTTTTTTCCTTTCAAGGGTCCTGATCTCAGCCTGACTATGCAAGTATTGCTTTTTCTATGCGCATCTTCCTCTCTCCTACCTGTCTATCCCGGCTCATTGAAATTATGGATCGACTATCCTTATAATTCATCAGTTCTACTGTAACCTAATGCGATAGTTCCTTCCTGTGTTGCATTATTTTTAAATTTCATTCTGTAAGCCTGCCTCCCAGATCAAGTCACACTCACATTTCATTCCAAGCTTTAGTTCAATTAATTTCACTTTTTTGGCAGTGCTGAAAAGAAACTCTCCTTCTTACAAAGGCAGACATGGAATGCTGAATGCCAGCTTTCCTAGGTGGGAAACAGTAGGTGTTTGCTCTCAGCCCTGCTAATGGTGGGAGTCATATTTCATATGCTGGATCTGGGATCATCCACCCCCCCCCCCCCCCCCTTAGTTGGCAGACAGGTGACACAGAAATCACAGAACCTGCAGAGGCTGTCCTGTGTGCCCCAGCTACTTCACCAGAAAGGCATCATGTTGAGCCCATGCCTGATTCACATCAAACTGGTACAAGTATTTTAGAAGTGAACACAGCACCCTGCTACTGCCATCCTTGGAAACACAGTGAGAGTGCAGGGAAAGCTTCCTTTCCCAGCTGTGTCTTAGGACTCCTGCTCTTTGCCATCCTATAAGGAGCCAACGAAGACTGTGTGTAGAGGGGTGAAGGAGAGTGCTTGATATGACAGTTACAGGTTATATTTGAAAATTGTTTTCCTAAGCAGAGTCTGCCAGCCTGCTCATGCCCTGGCACTGAGGAGGAAAAACATCTTATGTAGCACATATTGTAAAGAAACTACTGTATGAAGCATGGAGGACAAAGGCAAAAACATGTATGGGCTTTATTCTAAGGCAGCAAAACAACTTCTCCCTTTGTACAGTCTAGGAAAGTCTCAAGCATAGGCAACTTTAAAAAATCATTTAAATAGTTGTCATGACTATATTCTTACCTTATGTCTGTTGATTTGGCTCCCATAATGCCCAAACAGTTCTCCTGAAGCCAGTTTACTGCCTATTGTCTGCATCTGATAAGAGCTGTTATTTCTGATTAGATACTTTTTCTCTGTACTCCAGATCCCTGATCTTCATTTCTCTGCCTCAGCATCACTTCTCCCTAAGCACTAACAGTGTCTGATGCAAGTACCACTATTAGCATGCCCTGGTGGGTAAGAAGAAAAACAAGAACATGTCACACCTTAGCTTAAGGCTGCAAAAAAAAAGGCAATATCCTCAGATCTGGAAGTGCCTTTATATTGTGCTACCCCCATGCTCTGGAAATTCTGCAGGATTTAATATTTCTAAGCTAAACAGAGTTCCTTGGTTCTTTTATTCATAAAAAGTCCCACTACAGAAGCAAGCCAGACATACCAAGCTCCAGCTCTCCATGAATTTAATTTATTGCATCACAACTTCCTAAGAACAAGGCATTAGAGAAGAAAGCAGATGATTCCATGGATGCTTTTAAGGTAGACACGAGTCCTGCCCTCCACCACCTCCCCTGAGCCCACTGCCACAGTTGACTTTGTAAAGACAGAAGCATGAATTAGCCTTTGCAGAATCACAATTCTTATACCCTACAAAAAACGTGAATTAATGCTCATTTTTCCTTTTAAGCACGACCAGGAATTGGCTGGAGAAAGTGAGGCTAGGGAACAGCCCCCCCCCCGCCCTACCATGCTGGGTCAGCACATCCAGGAGAGCTTGCAAGCAGCTCACCAAAGCATTGGGATGTCCCATCCTCACTCAGCCAGTCTTTTCCACCAGGTGCTTCCACTCCCCTCAGCCTCAGAACACAGGGAATGGGTGGGCTTCGATCACATGGAAGGCAGCTCAAGGTAGAGGAGAGCTGGAGACTCTCCCAGAATAACAGTCAAATGTAAAATAGGGTTGACAGTTGTAAAAAATCACAATCACATGCCATTCAGCAGCCCAGCAATAACATTCCGTCACCGAGAGCATTATGATACAGGATCCCAGTTCTTTGGTTCATGAAATCAGCTTACGAAAGCCCTGCATTTGGGAGCTTCTACTCCTGTCTTCACACAGTGGTCCCCCATTGCATTTTATGCCTTCCAATTCTGCATGGCTGCTGAATTGCTAGACACGATGTTCAGCATGTGTTTGCTGTCAGCATAAGGTAACACAAGGTGTTTCACCCTCAGGGAAATAGAAACCCTTCCTTTGTACTTAACCACAGCATCACCACTGAAGATATCTCCCCATGCAAACCCTTGTTTGTTGTTAGGCTAAAACCAGCTGTGGCTATTTTTGAAATGCTGATGCTCCCCAATCAGCACTTAATGTGATTGTGAAGCTTTAAAATGAGATCTAGAAAATTGCATTCTGCTAGTATGTGTTCAAACGTAAACCCCATTGGACCAGGATGGAGGATCCCTGAAGGCCAACTATGTTATCTTTGCCTATAGAAAACAATTAGAAAGCTAATTTAAAAATGTTACAATTAAAGGGTTAATATAAATACATTCCTGATGCTATCAACAAGCTCGGCAGACTTCAAGAAGCTCTTTCAAAATACCAGCGCCTTCAAGCAAAATAGCTGGTTTTGTTTTTCCTTCATGCTGAACAGACTATGGGCAATTTACATACACTTTCTGCTCTTAAAAATACTTTATCCATACTATGCATTTTATGGGCTATGAATTCCATACACAGATTGTAAAAATCTACATAAAGCCTCATACAGATTTACTGTTCTGCCTATAGATTCATGGCTGAAGAAAAAACTACTAGTAGAAAAGCTTGGGGGCAGGCATATAAAATCTGATCAGCAGTTTTGTAAGATATAATAGAAAGGTTTCTACCTGTATTTTAGATAATCAGATTACAGTGGGACTTCAAAATTAATTTCCCTTTCTTGGGCAGTTTTATGTTGTGTTTTGGGAATAATCACACAAATTGAACACTGCAAATGAAAATTCTGGTTTTATTGAGGTCACTAGGGCAACTCCTACTGATTTCAATTGGGCCAGGGCCTCGGTTTATGGGCAAGTCTTGGGGAGAAAATAAATTCAGACTTCTGGAAATGGAGAAGCATGCCCAAAAGCCTTTTTTAAATTTTATTTTGAACATGGTCACACTGCTGTGTGAGAAAGCAGCTCCTTTCATTGCCTTCAGGAAATCAGCAGGTGTTCCTGCTCACACTGATTGCTTGCAAGTATGGTAGAATAGGCTGACTTAAAAGCCGCTGCTTTTCACAGTGGCCAAACACTGCTGATGGGCTGAAGTCCCCATCTCATGTCAGTGCCAGGACGTCAGCTTCCACCGAATGCTGAGCTTGGGAGGTCCAAAAAGACCCTCCTGTTTACAGCAGTCCCAGTTGGCTTCTTTAAGTACAGGCTCGTCCTGGGCTGTAGGATAAGCAGTCTTGCCTATCAGAGGCCAAGAAATCTTACGTTCCTATTCCCGAGAGCTGAGCACTTGGCAAAGAGCCTGTTTTAAATGGGACCTTGCCTTCATGAGAGGCAGTGGCTGTCAGCTCCTGAGGATTTTACAGCTAGCTGGGAACAGAGAGTCCTCCACCAAGCATGATTTTATCTGTGAGACAAACAACTGAATTCCGCTCTTGGGGTCTTCTTCCTCTCAAATCCAGAAACATCCTATCACTTTTTTCCTTCCGCTTCAAACTCCTTTTTTTCTGGTGTGAATACACACATGCTTCTCTGCATCACTGAACACAGTGCAAGAGACTGACACATCTCTACCTCACATCAATTTCCAAAGCAAGTACCCTAGCACTTGTCAGATTTCAGCTGCAAATAGAGGACAATGTCCCTTTAGATGAGATAGGCCATCCTTCTTACCTGTTTTATCAGAGAAACTGAGTCTGCTAGCAGCACTGATCTCCTCTAACATGTCTAGCTAGACTGCTGCTGCCGATGCGGTCCTTCCTTCCTGCACCACATCACACTGATATCTACCACACATTTAAGAGCTGGTATCATTAGTATGGAAGGCATAGGACAGTTCTTGTTTGAAGCCAGCTCCAAACTAATGAGCAGCACTGGACACATTAAAGGATTTGGATCAAGAATGTAGCAGTATGGTACCAAGTATCACAGTAAGAATTCTAGAAAAACAGCTTACCAAAAGTGACAAGTTTGATGCCTGTAAAACATGCTTTAATCAGAATTTCGGATGAAGTCTGAAGGTACTGTTTTTACTGCGGAAGACTTCCTCAGTTAAGTTTCCATGTCTCTGTATCACACTGTGGAGTATTTCTTATCATTACTAGTAATATCTGAAAGGTCTTGGAGATGGACATCATGGAAGTGGGGCTTCAGCTGACCATAAAAGTATTTAAAATGAGGTTTCAAATCTCCTGGAAGAAAACTGTTAAGTAAGAAAATAGTCAGAATTCTGAATAATATTACGTAATTAACTTTTCATCAGAGAACAGCCTCTTGGCACTAACCATGTTCTTTCTTCTGATATATCAGAGACTGAAAACCATGGCCTTTCCCGTGTCAACTGTCTTTTAGAATAAACACAAGACCCTCCCCCTTCATCTCCACATACTTAATAATATTAATAGAACATTAAAATATTAATGCTAGTAGACAAGGTCTTTCATAACGCACAAATTAATTCATTCACTCTAGCTCCTTAGCTTAATCGTCAACCTTTCTACAATGTAACTGATTAACATTTTCATTGTTCTTGTTTTTTTCCTCAGATTTCTACTTCTTTGGGGATCAAAAGATCTCTGAATACATAAGTTCAACAAATATCTGTGCACAAGTATACAACAATAGAAATCACTAAGAGAGATAACTAAGTAATGGCTTTCACAGCTCATGCTTCAAAGATACTACAGGAAACAACCATTTAAGAACCATTTTTATTTTTGTTTAACGTGATTATACACATTCATGAGTCCAACAAGATCTGCACTGTGACATTAAAGATGCAGTACAATAACATTCAACATGAGGTACTTCATATTTATATATATCTGTCCTTTATAAATAATGCTGTAAGCCTGCTAAGGTCAAACACTGCTCCACCACAAATGGGTGCTGGGACTTGAAGTTAGCTGAGTTTATCACAACAAATAAAAAAAAATAATCCCAAAACAGTTCAGTGCAATAACTATGTAGAAATTAAAATGTTTACTTAAATACTATTTTAGATATGCAGAAAGTATATTACATCATACTCTCTTATCACAGATTCTCCTCACCAGGAAAATCAAACATACAAGTAGCAAAGATGGCCAGGTACAGTTTAAGACAGAATCTACAAAAGGATCTCTGTCGACATTATGCTTACATTCCAGGTTGATATGGCTGATGCTTGCAAAATGTCAATCAATGTATTCAAGCTTGGATGCTACTGCTAAACCAACCAAATCCACATTTAGACATGTATTTAAGTGCCCTGATGTCCTAAGGTGACTGATACTAGAGACCTTCTTATATACCAGTACTTGTTAGCATCAAGCAGTGCTCAGAATCAAGTTGTGCTGTAAGCATCAAAAGGTATTTTGGCGTGCTTATGTTTATTCATCCATACTGAAAAACTTTACATGCACCAGCTTCTAAAACCTGGAATGGACTCAGAGGAATTAAGCTAGAGATTGCTTTCATCCTACTTCATCAAAAAGATTTCATAAAAGTAGCAAATAAAATAATAATTAAATAACAGCTCATTTTCTACATATTACAGTTACACAGTATTCTGATCTCTTAACTTCTGTTCCAGCCAGTGAACGTAGTAGATACTTCACCTTTATTTGCAGATAAGGAAAAAACAAAAAATAAATTAAAAGTGAGAACCCAAGTCTAGTTATACCAACGCAGTACTCTGATTTGTCCCACCAGCTGAGGCACCTGTTTTTTTTCCAAACAACTCAGAATGTAGCTTGCTACTGCAAGCAACTTGTCAGTCTGATCATCACTCAGAGTAATTACATCTACATCAACCACTTGCTGTAAGAAAACTTAATCAGCTGATTAGCATCTTTCTCTGCTTTCAAATGTATTTAAATAAATGGAACTGCTGCTCAGATGTTGTCTAAAAGTAGATGACCATTACCTCATCACAATCTTAAGATTCCTTTTTGCAGTCTCTTCAGCAACTCTTCCTCCAGTCCATACAATTCATACTCCCATCTATTTTAGGCTGCAGATCTAAATATAATTAACTGGAGGTTTTTAAAATCTCTCTCTGGGAGTTTTCCATGGAGCATTCTGTTTAGATTTCACTAACAGTCTGGATTATGTACAGCTGTTACAAAAAACCAAAACATTTTTCTCTATATTTTGAGGGTATTTATAAGCAACATTCTTTCTGAAATGTAAACACACACGTATGTATGTACGTATAAAAAACATTAAACACTAAGATGGGTGAAAAGCACAGATGTTGCAGGGCAGTTTTTTACCTGGCTCTCCTTTTATTACCTAGAGAGTAGATCTGGGCTTTGGCCATAAAGTGTTTGACATCTACACTCCAGTCTTCCTTACTTCAGATGGTATTTTGGACACTGCAAAGATGTACTGGCACTTTACGATGGCCAGGGGCCAGGATTCCAACCGTCAAAAAACACTTAGAGTAACAGTACTAAACTGGTAAGAAATCATACGAGAAAAACATTTTTATTACAAAACTGACAAGTGAATTTAGGATTACGCTACATTAACGTGTTGATATACCGTAACATTAATCTTCATTCTGTCTAAAGAATCATTTGGTCCTCTCATTTTGTTAGAACATACGCAACAAACAGAACCCACTTCAAAGGTGAAATGAGATGCTTTACAATAGGTAGTGTGCCTCTGAGAAGCAACTGTCCCAATGCAATGGTGAAGGATTTTCTTATGTTTAAACAGTACCTGTATTTCTTATTTATACTCGCTTCCTTCCCTGATAAATGGAGTCATGATCCCTAATACTTTTCCAAAAACAATACAGACATATAACAGGAAGTTTGGAAAAAAAAAATTCAGACAAGGAAAAGGTTCTGTACCACATAATCCTCTGATTGATGTGTAAACATAAGCAGTTGCCAGAGATCCAACATTAACACGTTAGAGATTTCCTCCTCCTCACTGTTATCTGATAATATACACTAAGTGTAATATGACCACAGCTGGGAATCTTCTGTCTTTGTCTAAATTTTCACTTATAATGTATGGTAATAAAAATAAGAAATCTCATATTACAGGAAAAAGTCCAAGTCAGGATTGGTACGTTCTTTTGTTCCTCTATAATCTGCCTCTACCATGTTTAGCAGGAAGAAAAAAACCCCACCCAAAACAAACAAAAAATTATCCTGCATCGGATGATAGATATTAATTCCCATTTATTTAGCAAGAGTTCAAAGAAAAGCCATTTAAATAGCAAATCAACTTCAATGTAGCAAAAACTAGGTCATGGGAGTAGAATTTCAAGAGCTGCATGTACAATCTGAACATGTGCAAGTACTTCCTTGCCTTCAAGGTGGGATTCCTAGAAAATGAACTCTGAGCGTAACTTGCCAAACCCACATCCCCCCCTCACTGTAAACATGTCCATGTACTGTGGACATGGTCAGCATGCTGTGTAGCTTTCTGAAAGCTGCTTGCTTCTCTCCATCTTCCTGTAGCCATCCTGAACAGTTGGCTGCAGGAGAATGTCACAGGATGAAGGTTTAAACCTCTGCTTTTTCTCCTTACAACTGAAGCACTTCTTTTGGCTCCCATGATCAAAAGCAGCTCAGTTTATTGGAAGCTCTTAAGTCTGAAGAGCAGATAGAAGAGAGCGCTATAGAACAAGGCTCTTCATTTTCTACCCCTACCTCCCCAAAAAATTACAAGCAGAAAGCAGGAAATGGAGAAAGAGAAAATGGATCAATGAAGACAGTGTTTAGTGAGATACAAGCCAGGGGGACATCCTCTGGTGATTCACAGGTGCATCAAAGAAAGGGTTAGCATCACCAGCAAACAGGCAACCCTCTTATAAAGCCTTTAAAACTTGCTTGTTCCTAAGAGCTTCCAGTTTAAATATTACACTTAAACTTTATCACCAATGATGCTACAAGTATAGCAAGCCAGTAACTTGACCACAGCATTTAGTTACATATTACCTGTACTGATCACCTATTTGCAGATAAAAAGCTAAGTGTCAGTAGGCCTGAACCAGACAGGTTCTTCATAGCAAAATGCTTCGTCTCCATACACTTTCATTCAAGCATAAAATATGAGTTCGGGAATTTGCCCTCCCTGTACCCCAGTGCCATTTGTACTGTCCGAAGAGCACTGAAACTGAACAGTCACCTTCCCACACTGAACTTCTGTCATTCCTTCTTGTCCGAAATAGCTGAGTTCATTACCATCCAGAATCACGCTAGCTGTGTAAAAGGTGTCAGGCTCAATCTGCACTGGATATTCAAACCACACAGGAAAAGTGTTACTAGAACCGTCTGAAAAGTATTTACTCAAGTTCTGACCTAGGATAACTCCTTGTCGTTTGAGTTCAATCTTGGCACTGTATTCTGCCGATCCACAGCTGGAGCCGTACAGCCCAAAGCCAGCAATAAACACTCTTTTATCAACAGCAAACTGGATGCTGTCGCACCGGCCCCTGTAGCGCCACTGGTTGCTGCGGTAAGCACAGGACTGGAAACGGTGGCATCGCTGAGGAACAAGGCCTTTACGGGGCTTGCTTACAAACTGTAACTCTGGCTTTTTGGCAGCCGTATACCAGAGGAAGATATCATTGGTTTCGTTGAGAGTCAGAATCCCAGACTGAGCAGCGCCATTTGCGAAGTCATCGAGGGCCATGGTAGGGATGCGTATCAAGTACAGAGCCTTCCCGAGGACTTTGCGCTTGTTCTCTATGGTAGCGGTTAGCTCTTGTCGCTGACACTCCACTTCAGCCCAGTTCAGAGCTGCTTCGAAAACAACAATTTCTTTGGCATTCAGAGTCTCCCTTCGGAGAATGCTTTCAAGTGTCTGAAAATCAATGTCACAGAACCCCTCAGACTTCAAAGCTAGCTCAGCTTGGGCATCAATCACTTCCCAACAGCGCTGGGTCAAGTCAGGTTCCTCGAATAAGCAGCTCTGGGAAAGCAGCACACAGGCATTCTTTGCACTTAGACTTGTCTCTAGAAAGTTGACGCAGGCGCGGGCAAGATGAGGGACGATATACTTCTTGGCAGCATAAAGAGTGGCCAGCACGGTATCTGCAGCTAAATCGATTTCATCACAATATATGTATCTGAAATAAAACACATGCATGTAACACTGCAGCTTAATGCAAAAACATAATTTGTCAACAACATCTGAAAATGATAAACAAAGAATATTTAAATTGTTCCACATTAAAGCTAAGCAGTGCTTTTGGGGAACACTGATTAAATCCAGAAAGAAAGTACAAACCAAATCCATCGCTCACGTAAGACCATGGAAGAGAACAGGCTCAAATCTAAGGTGAATAAAACTTCACATTTGGGGCACATGCTGTGTAGACAATGGTTATGTTTACAAACTATGGCCCCTCCAGCTCTGTGTTCCTTCCATACACACTTTGGCTAATGAAAGGCTATCTGCCTCAGGTAGTAGCTCCTCAAGGGCTACCTTACTTGGCTAACACAACAGTCTGGAACACGTTACAAACAGTACTTGGACTGGATGTCCCATGATGGTGAATGGTGATTTACTGAGGTGTATATATAAATACAGGAATGAAAACAAGTTTATTGGGAATAACTAGGTAGTGCAAGAATAGAAATACTATCAAAGTATATCAGGTGCTATCCATGTTCATAACTACTGGGTTGGGTTTTTTAGGGGAGTGGCTTTTTTTGTTTTTGTTTCTTGTTTGTTTTTTTTTTTTAACAGGGTGATGAAACATATAGGAAAAGGCACAGAATTCTAATTTTCAGGTTTCTTAATGCTTACAACATCCTAGCTCCACTAGCACAGTGTTTTCTCTCAGTTTCATTGCATAAGGAGGAAAAAAAGAACGTTACTGCTACGCTAGCGTGGTAGAAGAGATGAAGGTGAAATTCATTTATGTGACTAAACTGCTGGGATTCATTGCTCAGAGAAATGAAGCATTGTACAGTTTGTTCGTTTTAATATCTCATGCTTCAGGGCCCCATTTGCAGCTGGTGAGTGCAATGTGCTAAAACCATGCCAAATGCAATTTTACTCTTCACAGGGATAAGCAAGTCTTGATGGTTATGGTTGATAAAAGTGTCTTCCTCCAGTAAAGCTGAAGTAGTATGCGACCCTGTGCTAATTAAAATTTTCTAGTTAGCAGGTTTCCCAACACAATGTATTTCTTGCAGAACAGATGTGCTTATAAAGTGGAATTTGTACCTACACTTATCTGGTTATAGTTGTAAATATCTTCATTTGTATTTTTGCAGGTATAAGGTACTATCCTCCAAGCCACACTTAGAAAACATGCAGAGCAGGTACTGCTCAAGCAATATAATAAAATCTTAGAGGTTACAGAGAAAAAGAATACTTACACAGACCCAAACCTTTTTTTTTTTTTTTTTTTTTAACCTTTATTACTTGGTTTCAGCTGGGCTATTTGTAACAACAAAGAGCACATCTATATATCACTGGTTACAGGCTTAGCTCCTTTACTGTCCAAACAATTTTCAATGTATCAATTCATTAATTTTTATGATTCTCCTCATTGCTCTCCAACTCTTTTCTCCCTTCTATTACTTCTCTTTGCCTGCTAGTACAGCAAAGAATGATGACATCTGTTTTAAATTGAAATAGTACAAAAGTTGCTGGTTTAATATTCATGAAAGTGAAGAACTAATATCACTGATTTACAACAGACACAGCACAGATCAGCTGTCAGCAATATTCCACACTTCTAACTCTGCCAATGCACCTCGACTCTGGTCTGCAATTACTGATATTCCAGTTTCACCCTGTTCTTAAACAGAGGATTCTGCTAGACCACAGGGTTTGACAGTTTAGTAACACATTCATCCTAGGATGAGACCATGGTTCTAACTTGAACAGTCAAGATTAAGGTAAAATATAATACATTAAAGACACCAATTCAGTGTGTCAGCTAGACTATGAATTTAACCCTATTTTTAAAACTGTAGAGAACAGCCAAAGCAATTCTACTGGGAGAATAATTAGTATCTACCAGTTGAGGTATTATTTCATATGTACATCTGGCAATACTTTGTTTGATGATTGTTGTCAGAATGCCTACTATACAGTAAAAGACAAAAAAAATATTTATGCTATGAGAATTCACTGTCCAGGGGAGACAAAAATGAAAAAAACAAAACAAAACAAAAACCACCCAACCCCCAAAACCCACAAAAATAAGCTCAATGTATTTTCTGATGAAGATTATGATGCACCCCTCCTGCCTGCGGAAAGCAGCTTATGAAGGGGAGGGCTGCTTTGGGATAGGTAAAAAGTCTTTTCCTTCTGCAGCAACAGTATCACAAGCCTTCTGCCATCCACTGCTCACAGCAGTTGCAAGCAACACTCATGGAGATGATTTCCCAGGGGGACAGAAGTGAGGGGGACCATGGCTCCTCCCAAGCTCCACGCAGTGCAGCACACGCACTGGATGCTGCGATGAGGGGAATGCTGCACTGCTGAGCAAGATCCCTTTCCCTTCCCTGCACCATCACGGCTGCAGACACCCCTGGCGTTCACAGACACAGGAGCACTCTGCAGGTTCAAGCACACTGCATCAGCGGAAGTTAGCAATGGCAAGGTTAGCTCAACACTCACACAGACCACAAACTTTTTGTGGTCTTTTGGTTTTTTAAATAAAAGCTGAGAAGGTGAAGAATTCCATGGTTCTGGCCATGCTCTCAAAGATAGTTTCCTAAATTGCCATGGGCTAAATAATATGCCAAGACCTAGATGTCGGTATTGATACTCTCTTTTCCAGGTTTGCTTTCTGAACACATTTCTTAATGATAAATTCAGAAAGTATTCAGTTTTTATATGGCAAATCATGTTTAGCCACAGTGAAATAGATTAGCTGTTCAAAAAGGAAGGGGGGCTAGGGAATCCAAGTATCTTGTATTTGTGCCTTGTAAAATTCTGCATGAAAGTAAAGCACAAGTCTGAGCTCTGCAGAAAACACCCGCAAAACCAGAAAGGCCCAAAGCAAGGATCCATAATGCACCTACCTACATAATGTCATATCTTAACTTTATATTCCAGGTCTACAGAACATCTGTGTAACTTCAGCTTTTCCTGGCAGTTATTGATATTTGTGCAGAACATTGCTGATGTTCATGATAAGCTATAAAAACTCTATGCAACAAACTCTATATGCAACTTTGAATGTTCATGTACAGTGCCACTGAAATGTAAAAGAAAAAAGAGAAACCATTCTGTAACCACAAGCTAGTCAAAACAATCTATGAAATACAATAAATTGCTAGGTAGTGATTACACCATTACATGCAAGAAAATCTGCAGCACATTAAAAGGATCACTATCAGATACTAATGTATATTCTTTATCAGAAAGCAATGGCAGTTACTATAGCTGAAGGGAAAAAAACCTTCAAAGCCATAGCATTTCTGTGATGGGGCATTTCTCTTTAATAATCAGAGTTTAAAGATACATTCAAGGACAATTCAGCAGGGAAGCTGCTTCATTACGCTCATTTAGGAAAAGACAGCATTTCTTATGCAGTTTGCAAGAAGAAAAATAATGATCATGCAAACTGACTGTTTTTCCCGTGTTAGAATAAAAAACCCTATTCAGGTAAACAGCCTTTTTATCACTTTCCAAATGCATCAATATGATAGATGAGGAGAAACTTATTTTCAGAGGCTATATTCAGTAGCTTAGGGTCATTTTTTTAAGACAAGACCTGCATACAGCAAGTTTATAAAAGAGCTGGAACGACGTCAATATGCAAACCCAGCAATTCTGGGTTTTGGTTTTTTTTTTGTTGTGTGTGTTTTTAACTTTTCACTATGCTTGCAAAGTAGAACGGGGGGGGGTTTGTTACAGCTGACAATTCTTTTTAGTAACTCCATTCCTTTGTGTAACATGTGTAGTGACAAATCAGATCAATAGGCATTACAGTATACAACGTGCCCAAAGATCCCCATCAAAGTCATTATTTGTAACTGCCTATGTTATCTAATATACGCATGCCTGGAAGTAAAGGGGGAGAGCAAAATGAGGTAAAAGTTTAAAATACTTGAAGCACAGACAGAAGAATATTTAAGCAACTGCTTTCTTTCTGTTTATACGGAAGTCTACTACTTTAACTATGACATCACCAGTGTATGTATACATCACAAAGTAAAACATATCTAGCAGATGAATGATGCTTACTTCAGCATTGCGAGAAAAGCAGCAGGCTCAACATCTGGTATACGGATTTCATCTTTGTCCTCAGCAAGCTCTCCGTAAAACATCGCATGGAATACAGAGCTCCCAACAGCCAGGACATACTGTTGAGAAAGGGAAATCTTATTTCATGCTTTAAACTGAAAGCACTGCCAACAAAAACAATGTGGGAGAGCCACTCTCAGCATACTGGGCTTCACTGACAGACTCTACAGACACACTTCAGTAAGAAATGAAGTCAAAGTTAAGAACAGAATCACACATTTTCCTTGTATTTTACTCTCATGGGCATATATGCATTAGCTACTGGAAAATGCTCACATCCACTACAGAAGTTAACCACTTCTAGAAAATCTCAAGAGTAATATTAATCAGCAGCGCAAAGCAGTATTCCTAACTTTACAATGACTGCCTTAGCACAAGTGTTCTCTTTAACTGGAAACACAAAGAAAAGCAAGGGACAGACTATTCCACTGCATGTAGCCTTTTAAAATACAGAATTACGCCTGTCCCAGAAGAGCCGAGCCTCCCACACTATGTCCCACCGTAACCGTGGGAGCTCTCTCTGGCTAACCCCGCCTGAGCTGATAATGCAGCTGTTGCTTACTTTGTGTCCTGGCAGCCGCTGGGTCCCACCTGGTGGCCCGACCACAAAATGAACATCTGCCATCAAGTCATTGTTGAACATCACTGCATTTCTACAAACAGAGGTAGTTGTGTTAATTTATGGCGCCTAGTAATTCTGTGCTTGGCCCAGACCCAAGAAACGTAATTTCTTAACAACTTAAAGTTGTGTGTTAGTAAAGAGAAGCAGGTCACACTTTGTTTTAAGCTACTTTATACATCACCACACAAATATACCAGATAAAAAACATAAGGGGGCAAATGTGTGTCTGTGTGCAATAAAAAAAAAAAAAAACCACAAAAAAACCCAAAACTTATGAGAACTTTTCAAAAAGTGGAAATCAAAAAGTCAAGAGTGTGTATCACTGAAAATCTCCACTAAGGTCTAAAGCAAATCATTACGGGTATGCTGCTGCTTCCAGCAACATTTTTATTTACTCAAAACAAACAGCTGCACTGTCTGGAAAAGAGATATTAAAATATTTTCCACTAGCAAAATACTTGTTTCACACATACACAGAAAAAAGAAAAAAAAAAAAAGAGAACTGTGTTTTCTTCAGCAAATAAACTAATAAACAAACATATACATTACAAACATTTTGCTACTTTTCACCCCTCCATTCAAACAGCAAAAATAAACAGCCCTGAACTTACCTCTCTCTGATGGTTGGATAAAGTCCTTGCCAATTAGGTGCAGGAATAGTGTTGTTGTTATTGAGATTTTGCTGGTGGTACTGCTGGACAGCAGTTGTATTAGTGTTGGCTGGTTTCTTTCGGGGAAAAATATCAGCAGCCATCTTCTTCTTCTTTTTGGTCTTCAAGGTAATGATTTCATAGCAAACTGGAGGCAATTTGCTGCTGCTACTGCTGCTGCTATTTCCCTTCTTAGAGCTCTTCTTGGACCTGTTCTTAACCGTCTCTGGAAGCATCAAGAAGAAGGTGAGACATTTCATGTTCTTTCCTTTCTCATCTACCATGAGTATACTTGTCTGTAAAGCTAGATAGCCTAACTAGTTAGAAACATTAAGAAATGCACGTGGAAGCTGTTAAGCAGAGAGCAGCAGAGCTGAGAGTTTGCTTCTTTTCCAGCAAGACAAGGTGACCTTTCCAGTGCACCGAGTAAGAAACTGGCTTTAAGTTTGATCCAGTGCTTGAATCGTTAAACACACCCCCATCATTCCTGCTAGTTTTACTTCTTTCCAGATTTCCTGATCAGGAATCGCCTGCAAGCGGAACACCCTGCGAAGAGGGTATGCGTGTGGCTGTAGCACCGGCTTTCTGAAGGGGGCTAGCAAGATGCACACCGTAGCACTGCTAGGCTGCTCGGCAAGCTGAACTTGTGCGTTGAACGGATCGGAACAGAGTAGGTATTGCAGCCCTGCAGCCCTGCAGATGGAGTCAGCCAGCATTCGGAGCCAATAGCTGAAGTCACCGATAACGATTGGACCCAGCCGCACAGTGACACCTATTGTAACGTATGCCGCTCTGACATTAAAGCGACAGCAGTTGCGCTCTTCCTTTCATATGTAGCGCTAAGTAATAAAGTAATAAATAGCATGCACAGTTGCGTAAGTGCATGACTGGCCAGAAGGCTGTGTATTTTAGCACTCCTTGATGCTGCTTGAATTTTCACAGGGGAAGCAATAAAAAGTTGAAATCAGGTAGAAAGACGTACTTGAGTCTAAGTATTCCTGTGGGAGCTATTTCCACATGCAGTTGATATTAGCATGACTTCATATGTCTCCAGTATTCCCACAAATCCCCACCATAACAGTTGATCAGCAAAAGCACGCTACAGATATCAGAACCAAATTAAAGCAATCAACTAGCAGCAGCAAAGACAGCGATGCAGTTAAACAATCCCTTTCAGCGCAGCTTCTACTCCAGTGTAACATGAATAGAGATGAGGTCACAGCTTTAGCTTTAACTCCTTGTTTCTAGATAACATAATAGCCTTTAACAGGGGTCCCAAATCACTAAGCACTGCTAATTAAGCTAGCTTACACCAGACATGGCTGCACCACATCAGAAGAAAACTTCTAGATATGCAATTAGATTAAAGCAAACCAGAGTGAATATATTTAATCAATATTTTAAAGCACTAAATGAAAAAGTCTGCATGTTTTAGAGAGTCTCAGGCAGAAATCACTCCTCGAGATGAAAACACACTCCGATTTTATCCACAAATACTTTCTGAAATAAACAGAATATAAGCTATCCCTACCAAACCATTTAAATAGGAAAGAAGACGAATTTTCAGTCATTAGTTTACTTAGAACTTAAATTTAGATCAGATTTCCTTAATAGTAGGTCAAGTGTATTAAAAAAACAAAAACAAACAAGTAAACATAGCCACTTCAAAAGCAGGGAAATAAAAAATACTAGGTATTAGGTGTCAATATTTCACACCTTAAGATATTGGGGGGGATAATTAAAATAAGATTTCATAATTATTCTCAAGTTTTAAAGAAAAAAATCCCTTTTGCTTTCAAAGCAAATTTATCCACTTTTAGCCTTAATTAGTTTTGCTGGACAAAAGTACAACAGCAAAATTAAAGTGATCAAAGGTTGCTAGAGAAATGGCTGACCTTGCTGAAATCCCTTCAGAAATCTGCCACTGACTTAAACTGAAGCACAGAAGTATTACTCAGGCTATTTATTGAAACACTATCACAACTGCTTGAATCACAGCTATAGTTTTGTAACACACAATCTCTGGATGTCTTTAAACCTGAAACTGTAAAACCTAAGTACAGGTATTTCAAAGATTATCAGGTCTCCTTGGGAGACATTCCATATTAAACACCAACTAGACACCCTGGCAGTTGGCCACTTAGAGACTTCACTGCAGTGGTTTGAGATGATACCATTTCCAGACACACATCTGTCCTCTCTGTTTGAAGTCACTGCTTATGGAAGGGGGAAAACAGAAGGTCCATGCCTCAGCTGCTACATTTCACAATCCAATGTCTTAGAGCAAAATCTCCTTCACTGGTAATTTAAAAGAAGATGGTGCCTTATGCCTCGTGTGGCTGAAAGGCAGAGATACATTCCTAAATACATTGAGAGGCAGGTTATGTAATTTCCAAAGAAATAATTTTTCTAGCAAGCTTTTCTTTCTCCCCCCCCCGCCTTTTGTTTTTCGTTTTTTTATCTGCAACAGATTGATCTGGAAGGGAAACTAACCACCTAAGCCATATTAAACTGTACAGAGGTAAAAAAAGGGGTAACAGAAGAAACTGACCCCACAGATGTGATGGTTATAACTGCTTACAGCTGAGAGTTTGTAACAGGGACACAGCAAGTATTCTCAGCACAAAATTTTAGTTTGTTGAGTTTGCCTAAGTTTTTTTCCCCTCCTTATGTAAATTTCCAGCCCTTCTAGTTACTAACCCTTTTGCCACTGCACAGGACAGACATTTCAAAAGAAAGAAGTTCTAAAAAATCCTTAAAGATAAGAAAAACCATGCATTCTGCAGAAAATCTGGTTCTCAGCATTGCAGTTGGCAGAAGGCAAAAGATAGCAATCAAAGACGAGAGATTTGATTTTCATTCCATAAATCAGTTTCATAGACTACTGAAGTATAGAAAAGTCAAGGTCCTTTTTACAAACCATTTGACCAGTACAAATCCAAAGGTTATACACACACCTGATAAGGTCACTGGGAGGCTACAGAAGAGAAAGAAAATGAAGAAAATGGCAGATGGACTGGCTGGTCAACTCATTCTGGGAAAGATCATAAACGTGAAGCCGCAGGAGTCCACCATACCTTTGACTTCTGTAAAACACATGTATAGCATGTTGTGCTTTCTTGGGAAAGGAAGGGAGGGAGAAGCTGCAGCTGAAACATGTTCCACCTGAATCCAGAAGTCAGACAGACCCCCGAGGAGACAAGTATTTTCATGACAGGATAAAAATCCACTCCAGTAAATAGAAAGCCTAACCACCATCTTAGCCTGTTGTTAAGCCACCCACCAAAATCTAGTCTGCTGTAACTGGAAAATAGTGTCAATTCCACAACAGACTGCAAAAGTTCCTATAAAAATCTACAAACCTGTTACAGACTTTATACCACCTTCCACTGCACTTCATCAGCTTAGAAACTAAGTCTTCTAAACCAATCATTAGATGCATGTGAAATGGGGAAAAAAAAACACCAAAGAATTAGTTACCCACTATTCTTTCCATTTTGGCAGCAACTTCCATTTATTTTCCTACAACATAGTTTTCTTCTTTTACTATACATATACTGTTAATGAATTTACAAATCAATACGTTAGCAGTCAGTAAAAGCAACCTATGAACTACTTACTCCCTGTTGAAAGACTAGTCAAAACCCCAAGTTCAAATCACTCTGTCTCTGGCAAGAGGATCAAGGAAATTGACCTCCTCTCACCCAAAGATCTATCAGTTTTTGAAAGCTTATTACAATGTGTTCCTAATCTTCTTCAGCAATTCTAATTTTTCTTCATTAACTATATATTAACAGAACCAAACTTGATATATACAACTTAGAAAAAGGGAAATACAGTTCTTCAAAGGCACATTAATCTTTATTTTGTAAGCAAAGAGGTCAAACCACAAATACTTTAAGTTAAAGGGTGTAGGAAATTCCACGCTTAAATCTTAACACTAGCCTAAGGAAAATCCAAGATGCCAGAGGTGAAGAATTAAGCAAAAGACTATATTCTGAGGCTGAGATACCACGCATCAAGTTACATGCCCCTTTCAAATTATTAGAAGCAAGTTACAAGCCCATGGAAATCAGTTCCTGACTAAATATTGTGAACAACAGAAATGTGAATTTTGCTCTTCAAATCCAAATGTGTGCAATATACCTGCAATTGCAGTTTCATTTATTCCTTAAGACCATAATATACCTTCACACCATTGTGAGGGTTGGCACAGGAGTCATATTATAGCCCAGCTCTTGGTACAACTTTTAATAGTATGGTACTACTGTAATTATGCCTTTCTAAAGGTAACTTCCAATTGAGAAATCATTGAATTTCCAGGGTTGATGGGAGTACTCTTCCTCATATTACATCAGTCTCTCCTGCTGCAATAGCAAGTATACCCAAGTTTGTTTTTTGGGTTTTTTTGGGGGTTTTTTGCTGCTTCTTCTAAGTTTTGTTTTTCTATATCTCTCATGTACAGGTCCATTCTTCATGTAGTACTGCAAACTGGACAATTCTATAAAAAACACACGTTCATCAAAATTCCCAATTGTCTGTTACAACCAGATCATGAATAAAGGAATGAATTCCAAGTAGGCAATGAGAAAATGCATATATTTCTTTTTTGTAAAGTTGCCAAGTCTCTCCCTTGGTAGTTATTATCCCTATGCATTATTAACATTCTTTGTTTAAATTCTGTATTTCCCCTTACAAGGAAACAAATTTCAGATGATACAGCTTGATTAACGAAAACAAACACACACCTGTAGTTTAACAAATCTACCTGTCCACTGCTAACTTTCATTGAATTTGACTTTAAGGACTCATTTAAAAATGGAATGTACAAATTCAAAAAACAAATAAACAATACCCTCCCCCCCAACAAACCCAACCCACACAGCTGAGGAGCCTAGTTCTATCTACCTATCTATGAATTATGTAGTCACTTCGAAGAATCCTTCCTGATCACTATGCCAACCCTTTTGTTTGTAAAAATGCTATTTTGGAAAGGGGACTAATAGCTCTACTCTTGATTTCCTCAAGTAAAAAAATTTAATTAGAGTTGACAAAATCTTCCAACCTCCCCTCTCCTAAGTTTCTGATTGGCAGCACTGAAAGTAACCAGGATTGCATCCACTTCATTCTGTTGCACAGAAAAGCTGGCCCTGAACTCCTACTCAGTAAGGCCTTCTATGGAGAGGTTAGGGGGAAAAAAAAGAAAAAAAAAAGACAACTAAAAGCAGGGAGAAAGATGGGCAAAATTGTAAAGACTCTCAGAGAAGCCAGAATATAGGGTAAAAAAAAATAGAGAGCATTTCTTTCCCAGAATAGCCAAGAGCTGGGAAAGAGTAGAATAGTATCAGAGTAGAACCGCATCTTGAACCAACGCTAGAAGCTTTAAACCAAAGTCCAAAATAGCTAAATTGTATTTTGCTATAGGTCCTATACTACACTAGCAACATATCTACTGGCAAATATTCTTAACTGCTTCGCGTTTAAGGCATGAGGATTTAAACACTTTGCGTAACATTATCCACTACGATAGTTTTTACATTTTTTTCCTAAATGGCCTTAATGCTTTGAAGGAAACAAAAGCAGAAAGCCCTGAGCAGCTCGGTCAACAGGTAAATACAAACTTATATAAAATAGAAGCTTAAAGAATGAGTATTCAGATGTCCTTTACTCTTTCATTCTTGTATTATTTGCTACCATATAGGCTATGTTGCTGCATGGTGGTTCTTTTTGGTCTCCCTACCAAAGCAGCCTTAATCTTTTTAATATGTCCTTTTTGTACCTGCAATCATTTTCATTTTGTTTTTTTACAGCAATTCCCTTTTTGAGACAAAGCAATCAAAATAAAAAATTATATTCAAGAGTAACATTTAGCCCTATGTTTACTTGCGAATAAA
The DNA here is from genome assembly GCF_000737465.1 of Haliaeetus leucocephalus. Classification (NCBI taxonomy): domain Eukaryota; kingdom Metazoa; phylum Chordata; class Aves; order Accipitriformes; family Accipitridae; genus Haliaeetus; species Haliaeetus leucocephalus. Next base: position 12,746,409 of record NW_010972886.1, read on the forward strand.
CAACCACTTTCCTTCTGTGTGGATTTCAATTGGCTCTCCATGAACCTGTTCCTACACAAAGTGCAACATCTCCTGCTGTCATTTTTTTCCCCTTACTTTCTTGCTTAGCTGCTTAAAGTTTGCAATTTAACCCCAGTTTGGGGCAATTTAGGCCCCAAACACAATGTAACACAAAAAACTTCTCTACATTGTTGGGTTTTGTTTTTAAAGTTAAAGGTTTTGTTCCCAGCTGGGTCAAGATAAATATACCTAGTGTATTAAAGTGAGCAAGAAAAAAAAAAAGTTTAAAATTCTCTTCTTTTTTCATTAAGATTTCAATACCATGCTTGCTGCACGAATGACAGTCCATATAAACAATAACCACATAAAGAAAGGCTTATGTTTAAACAACCTACAGTGAACAACACATTGATCCCATTACAGTGAATTATCACACGAACATTCTCTTCCATGCATATGGAAAGTAGTAATGTGAAATGCTTCATTACAACACAAAATATATGATTTTACCAGGCTGCTGAGATATATTCCCCAATACCATAGTTTGGGAACTGCAGGTAGAAAATAGCCCAGAGCACAATTTGCAATTTATTCTATGTGTATGAATTTGCTTCTTGATAGTTCAAAGTGAAAACAAGAATTATAAATGAACTCTGAGGTGAGAAAACCTGCAACTACAAAATGAGAATTCAATTCAATGTTACAGGAGATAAACTGTTTTTCTACTAATTTAAAAGTGTCAAATTATGCATTTCTTCCCCATCACTACTACTATAGCTTGTCCATTTCATTTCATGTTGAGTTTTGCTCTTGACAATCTGTGGGGTCAAAAAATAAGTTCTTTCTTAGTGGCTACCATTTTTTTAAATTTATTTCTAAACATGATATTGCAAACCTGAAAGCATTCAACCTTTTTTAAGACAGAGGTCAACTTTAATTCTACTCTGTCTCTTACCAAAACTGACTTACAAAGGAAAGATCAGATATCTCAGGAAATTGGTAATGAGATACAGTGGTTTTCGTCTCTAGGTCACTAATTCTAAATTGACCGAGGTCAACGGTAATCAAAAGTCATTAGCATTTAATGATTGTTCAGTGCCCTGTGATCTTTGTGCACTTCAGAAAAACCACCACAACTAGTACTCACATGCTGTCTATTTCAAGGGAGAGATTGGGATCGCATGACTACAGACAGAGCTTCCCATCTCACAGACAGATCTTGCTGATGTAGACAAACCTTTATACTAATTTTAACTTGGCTTAGAAACTATTCTTTTTAAACTGAACAGTTAAATCAATATAGGCTCTATAAAGGGCAGGTCGTAAGGCAACCAGTCCTGCTCTTTTACATCAGCAGTTCCCAAATACCTTTGTCCTCCTACATAGAGTAAGCCTGCAAAATGCAAATGCTACCACAGATAAAGAGAAGACGCTTTCTCAGCGAGTCCTTGCTTGTGAGAACCGATGGTACTAGAAGAGTAACTACCCTGTGAGCATCCACAGGGGGACTGGATTACAGTTGCTTATGTTGGCATATAATTCAAGGACTACGTTTTTCACATGCAGATAACCTACCTTCACCATGTCAAACCATAGCGTTGAAGTACTCCATGGGACAAAAGAGGGGGAGAGGATATTGCTACCACCCATGCCATACCTGTTCTGTGGCCTGCAAATTTCAGTCTCCTAGAACTGCCATGCTACCAGCACCTTCCAACAAGGCTAAGAAAAACAGAGGGGACTTTTGGAAAGCTTGGTTAGGTGGTGTAATGTAAATGTCATTAAGGTCTGTCATGGGAAACCTACATCATGCTAATCCATAGTTTTACATCTAGTGAAGTTTAGGGAACATGTAGCTTAAAAACCCAAAGCAGATCAGCAACTTAGCACTCTTGTGTTTACAGCAGAACAACAGATCTGGACCCATTCAGTATTTTAAATGGGGGAAAAACTGGTACAGCTTCTTGTTCCCACTGCATTTTAAATGACAAAAGAGGAAGATTACCCCAGTTAGTGAAAGAGGAACAGGTCAGTCCCTTGGCAAACCAAGCATTTGATAAGAAATGTGTTCTGAAACACAGTTGCTCTTGCTTCTCCAAAGTGAGAATCAAAACCCGTGAGTAACAACTCCTGCAATGCTTTTACAATTGTTTAATAACCCCAATTTTTAGATATGAGAGACTAATTGCTGCTAACCTGAGCTGCATCCAAATAATTCAAGGAATGGAATCAAATGTTACACCCATTAAACTGCACTGTACTGAATTAATCTTCCTTTGCCACACATTAGAAGCTGTAGATCCTGTAACTTGCTTTAACTTTGTTTCCAGACTCGCAGCACACGCAGCCTCTGAATGGCCGTTCCACAGGGGGATGAAGATATTGCCAATTTTTTATCTTATCAACTGTTCTAGAAAATCAGATTTACCTTCCTTTGCTGCAAACATTTCAGTCACACTTGCCTGTTAGATCAGTTATGCTTTAGTATTTTGATCAGTTTCTCCTCCTCTTTACAAGTGAATTGCAGCTACTTTGCAGTAATGAATTTTCAAGATGAACATACATACTCCTCAAATTCTGGTTTCAGAATATATTTTTAAGCATTAAGATGTATTTGTCTAGCAATGTTACGATATCCTAAATGTCTGTTCTCCTCCACAATAACTGTTTCAGAGACCCAAGGACACATCAGAACTTGAGAAAAAGAAAAAAAGAAAAAAATTAAGGAAGGTGCAAGTAATCAAACATAAGAGCATAATTAAGGGACTGTGCAAGGTAAACATACATACACATTAGTTTTATATATTATAAAGTTTCATAGTATGAAAACCTTTACTTTTTCTTGGTATACATGGAGTAGTATCACCTCGGTCTGACAGGAGAGTATTACTGAAGAAAAAATATCAAATAGCGCTAGTAAGTCAAATGCACCTAGGTGCGCTTTAAGTGCATTAGATTACCCTAATATCACACAGCATTCTTTTGAGCTATGTTTCTCGACAGAAATTAAGCAAGCTGCCTAATAAGGCAGAGATTTCTTTCACCTCCAAGTTGACCTGTATGCTGAGGACTCCAAAGGAAGGCAAAATAACTGCAACAATGGGACAGTGTAAGCCACTGCGTACATTCCTGTTGTAAATAATACACAGCTAGCTTTAGCTCCTCCCCAGTGTTAAGAGTATGGCTTGCACTTTGCTCCCCTGCTAAGTGGGCAAGGTGACATGCTGTTAAGTAGCATGTGGCATATTATGGATTAGATTTTAAAGGGGTTTTCTTCTGTCAACTATTGCAAGCCTACATATAAAATCTCACACCTATCAGGCACAAGCAAACATGGTACCTGAGGAGTTGCTTTCTTTTCATACTTGCAGAAAACCCTTGCAACCAAGCATGCTTTGAGCAAACAGGGAGGCACCAAAGATGTAATTCTAGAGAATGCAGGTTTTTAAGAAAATGATTCCTTTAAATTGCTTTGGATGTGAAGAGGAGAAACTGCAGCTAGGGTGAATACAGAGTGTAACCTGGTACACACATATCCTGTCACAGGAGGATGTTATCAACAAGTCCTTCAGTCCTGTACTGAAATGGTACATGATCCCCTGGTGAAATATTTATTCAGGATATCAGGTAATCTCATGATACAGGTAACGGGGCTGGACAAGGTGATGTCTCAAGGTGCCTTCCAAATTTGTTTTCTGTGATTCTATACCCTACTTACCCAGGACAGCCAGCAGACATTCACAGATCACCAACCAGTTCACCAGTGTTTTAAAATGCAAACACTTGCCAGACATTGGACTCCCTTGGTTTTATTTTACTCTGACTTGCTGAGTTATCAAACTCAGATACAGCAGCAGGATCAGAAAACAGACAAGTCAAGCCCGGAAAACGGGAAGTTTGCAAATTCAAATGAAGTGACCTTTTACTTAAGTGTCATGTAGTGTCGTCCATCCCTCCCCCCCCCCAGTTTTCTGACATACATACATATAATGTGGTTTTGTAATTAAGGCATGGGTTTGGAATTCAACTTCATGGCAGAAAACAGAACTGAAGACAACTTCCACCACAGAAAGCTTTTAATCTTTTCCTTCCAAGATTCCCATCTCTTATTTCCTTGTTTTGCCTTACCTATCAGCTCTTTGAGATAGAAAGTGTTGCTTATCACTCATTTGTATAGTGCCTCACAAAACAGGGCTTCCATGTCAGCTCAGGTATCTGAACATTTGCTCATGTAAAACAAAACAATAGCCAGCAAGGTTTGAGGAGTTAGTAGAGAGAGTGTCACAGGAGAACTATCTTGAATTATCAGAGAAAGCTAATGCTGGGCATGGACAATATTCTGTTGCAAAGCTAGTGTCATTTGCGCAAGTTCACACAACAGGTGAAGACCTAAATTTCTTCTGACAACACAATGCACAGCTTATCAATCATCAGACCTCTGTTTTAACTGAGCCTACCCTAACACTGATGCTTTCATCATAGACATAACAACTCTTTGGTAACTTTAGAAATAAATATTTGCTCGCAAGCTTTAACAAGCAAGTATCCAAATAATAATAATAATCCAAATAATAAAACTTACATCTTTTTTTTCAACCTTAAAGGACAAGCTAAAGGAATTCCACATTGCTTTTGAAAGGTGTTTCCTCCAGGGCAGAGCTGAGGATCACTGGAGGGGAAACACAAGGAAAGTTATTGTGCAGTTAGCTGCAGTGTACTTACGTGGGGCATTTAAAAAAAGTACTGCACTCCAAATTCAACTTCGGCAATCCTGTGGAACTTATTTCAAATGAGTAAGGACTTGATTTGCAAAGTTAAATTACCCAGAAAACCCAAGATACTATGCATTGTGACATACTGCACATACTTTCTGTAGGAAATGGTGAGACGAGTTCTTTCCCACCAAAATAAAAGCTATTTTGAGCCTGACTCTAGCATAAAAGTTAAAGTAGCATCAAATATAGTATTGTATGCCTATAACCCAACATCACCTGTCTCTACAAAAAACAATCAAAAAGCTCAGGATGCATATTGAAGTTTGACATACAGATCACATGCTGAAAACAAAGTATGGTGACAACTAACAACGGTGCAGAAAACCTGCACCAGCACTCTTCAGATGAGACGTAGTCTGTTGATTAGGTATGTTAGTAATCATCATTTTAGAAACACTTAAATATCATAACTTCAGTTCAAACTTTTTGTCACTTTCAAGCAAGCAACCCACTACTCCCTCCTATTTTAAAATGCATCACCAGTCAGGAAACAGTACAGGCAAATGAATTTATAAACCTGAAGGTTACCACAGGTGGACTTTCACAAAACAAACAGGAAAATAGTAAATTTTAAAGGTGCGGGCCCTTAACTGGAACTAGTCAGTCTTCAGACATAGGTACATAAGGAAATTCAGCCAACAACGTGGCGAAGAGAAGGTGGTATTTATGTCAAACCAGGTGCAAATTATTAATTGCTCCTCTAAGAAGTTTATTGAATTGATACTTAAAATACTTCTTCTTTAAAAGAAGCATTACTTTAAGCAGAAAAAAAATACCTCAAACCCCAACTTTTAGGTTTACATAACTCTGAATTTTTTCCAAGTGGAAGTGCTAGCCTACACACACCCACCCGCGGAAGAGCCCACTGCCCAGCCGGGTCAGGCACATTGGAACAGCCGGGTCCCAAGTTCGGTGCTCCTAGCACTTCATCTTTGATCCCAAACCACCTGACCCTTACAGCGGTTTATCACCTCCGGTTCACTCCCAGTACCGCGAAGAAGCCAACCCGCTTCTGTACAAAAGGCAGCTGCATGCTCGGGGCGGGGGGAGGAAAAGTAAGAATGAAACCTCTCGAAGCGGCTGACGACACAAATAACGACTTTGATCAAGCAAAGACCGTTTTCCAAGGGGCTCTTTGTGCCGGGCGAGCCGACCGCTTCAGCGCCGGGCCGGGCGCTCGGGGATCCGATCCCCACCAAACTCGCCCGCTTCTCACTTCCCAAGTTTCGCGGCGGGCGCGGGTAGCTCCCGCCGGTGCCGGCGCTCAGGTGCGGCCGCTCCGCCCCGTCCCTCACGGAAGGGTCCCCGCAGGGCGGCTGGGGGCCAACGGCCGCCTCG